>NC_041384.1:311209331-311400636 GCF_002162155.2 Triticum dicoccoides
CCGCGCCGCCTGCTGCCCCGCCGCTTAGAACCGCCGCCGCCCCGCCGCCCTGCCGGAGCCCCGCCGGAGAGCCGCCGCCGAGGTAGCCGCCGGTTGGTTTTTGAGAAAAAAACGTTTCGTTTTTTTAAAACCCTAGTTTCGGTTTTTTAAATAGATCTATTTTTCTCCGGTTTATTTATTTAGCGAGCGCCCGCTCGTCCATTTGTTTTAACGAACGCGTGTTCCATTTAGTTTCTGTTAACGAATGTTCATTCGTTAACCTGTTCGTCGTTTTTCCTTTTTCTCGGATTAAATCCGCGGTTTTTCTGATCGCGATCTCTGATCCAATGTTCGTTTTAGTTTAACTTTTCGCTCGTTTAACGGAATCAGGCGATTCAAGCGCCTGGAGTTTCGTCTCGAAACCCCCTTTTCGTTTAACCAACTCAAACAAGTTTTTGCCATAGTAAAATTTGCCCTAGATCCAGAATAGTAAATGAAGCTTGTTTCTTTTGCCGTTTGTCTTTCGTTGCTTCGTTCGTTTTGATTATTTTTGCCAACCGGAGTTCTTAAGTTGAACTTTCTGGTTAGATCTTGTATTCGTGTTTTACCTGTGCATTAGTTGAGTACTTATTGTATGCTTGTTTGTTTGCGATAGAGTACTCGGAGTGCGCCGCTTGCTACTTCGAATCGCTAGGTTTTGCGGATCATCAGCAAGGCAAGTAACACTTTGATCGTACCTCCTACTACCCAGTTTTATTGCATTAGATCAATCCTCACACATTGCATGATTAGGATCTAGTTAAATTGTGGGTTTGGGGAGTAGTTGAGGTAGAAGCTATTACCTGTTTATTATCAAACCTTTGGGAGTTACTCTTACGTTTGCTTATTATGCCATGCTATGCTAGTAGACGTGGATTGGGTGAGTGTATCCATGACAGATGTGAGATTGTTAATTAATGGTTTATTTAAGGTGGCAACCTAAACACACATCTGAGTGGATTGAGGCACCTGGGTATTCCAGCGATTGCCTGTTTTCTTTTGGACCGCCACCCAGGCTCAAAGGGATCATGAGATTATTCATGCTAGAAACTTCCGTGTGCAACCACAAGCTACTATGGGCTCTAGCATAGTTGACTAAATCGTGTGAACTCTTACAGTGCTAGACTAGCAGATGTAGGGGATGTAGGTTGGTACGGTCTACCCGTTCGTAAGGTGCTAGCGCTTATGAAAACTCGGTCATCCGTTTCTCAAACACCATGTAGTGCGAGAAATCCAGCGGAGGAGATCGGGTCTTGTGGGGAAAAGTGCGCAAACCTCTGCAGAGTGTATAAACTAATCATGGTTAGCTGTGTCCCCGGTTATGGACATCTTGAGTATCTAGTACCTGGATTATCATGTGAATCTCGTCATGTTACTCTAAAGTTAATTGTTGGGTTTTGTCTAATGATGATGCTTGGATTGAGAATGCTGTCAACCATTCTCAATGTTTAACAACTACCATGATAGTTAAATAAAATTTATTCCTTTGCAGTAGGGAAAAATTGGCTTTACGCAAAACTGTAACCATAGAGCTTTCCACCAGCCATATATGCATATAGAATAGCTTATTTCATTCCATTACTCTCTATGTGTTACATTGCCAGCATATTCCATGTGCTGGCCCGTTTTGGGCTGCGACATTAATGTTGCAGACTTTTGAGACGATGATTAAGGTGCCTTTAGGTCGTGGTTCTATACTTAGTGATGTCGTTGGAGTTGATGGACTCACTTATCTTCCAAGCCTTCCGCTGTTATCGTTATTAGATGGCCTTAAGCCATATTTATTGTAATAAGTTCTCTTTTGAGACACTCGATGTAATAGGTGTGTGATTGCTACTCTGTTATAAATCCTTCAAGTACTGTGTGGTGTCAGCATTACTGATCCAGGGATGACACCGGAGCACAGAGATTGGACCGTTTGAGGTCTGGTCGCTACATAGGGTGTGCCACATCTCGGCACGGAGGAAAAATGTGCATGTAAAAATATACTGTATCAGACGTAGTACCTATGGTTCGACCTCGGGACCCAGCCAGTCGATCGAAAACAGCCCACTAGCAACACAACTTCATCATGAAAACGTGGCACGGAGGATATATGTGGTTAGCTCTGTCTCGACCAGCCACAACGTCTCTTGTTCTAGGCGATTCTTCTATTTTCCAAGCTTTTTTTTAGTTGTAATAACACCACGGCAAGCTAGTGCCGCTCTTCATGTGTGCCCGTGCAAAGGTTAGACGATGGAGAGAAGAGAGATTGAGATCGGAGACCTGTGACCCACCAGTAAGTGAGACAACGGTCATGCACGTGTTGACGAGGCACTCTCTCTACTCTACTCAACGCAAGTACTATATAAAATCAAGTTATGGGACAAAGCCAACAACCGTTCGTTTTTAGGCTATTTGTAGTCCAGGTTGCCAGTTCGAATCTCGTCTTTCAGATTTGTTCGTTTTAGGTCCAAATTTGATTAATGACAAGTGGGGCCCCCGTGTGTTGTTTCGATATTTCAGTGTAGGATGGTTTTTTTGAACAAACACTTTGCACGGTTAGACAAGTAACGGCACGAGTTACATGTTTTTTGCAAGTTTACAAACAAAAATGACAGCGGCATAGAATATCACATCCACCCCGCAGCTTAGATACTATGGTGATACGAGTTTTTACACCGTTGGAAGTGAGATTGATGAGGACATCAATACCATTGTTACACCCACAGCCCCTGCTGCTATACATACTGGACCAATTACTAGAGCTCGCGCATGCCAACTAAATTACCAGGTACTTTCGTTTCTTGGTAATGATTCTAATGTTCATGAGAATATGATGCTGCCTAAATTGGATACATTTGTTTTGCTTACAAATGAAGGGCCTAGCTTGGAGAAGGATGAACATTGGATTAAGAACAAGCATGGAGATGATGGCATGCGCAAGGGGAACAAGAACGGAGTTACAAGTGATGATTTCAGGACTTTGAAGCCACCATAATGGGTGCATGAAGCCTTGGACGAAATATACAAGATGCCACTTCATAAATTTCGTCCCGAGGCTATTATAGGTGCTGCGTCACCTTATTATTGGGCCAGGCCCATGTAATTTCGAAATACATAAGTATAGGCTATTTTTAGAGTCCGTATGTGTGGGGAAACAAGAGATAGGGTTGATTTCGGACCCCTCCACCAAGGGTCACGAAATTCCCCCCTCTTCCTCCATATATACAGCTCTTAGGGCATCGTTTAGACTTTGGGTTTTGTTTAGATTAAAAGTTCGCCCTAGCTACAACTTCGCGTACTTCGTTTGTGTTCAACGACCAGACAAAGGCGTCACAGAACCCCACCTTGATCAATAAAGCTTTCATCTTATATTCGCAATATCCAAATTGCAATCTCAGTTTCTTGCTTGTTCTTCGTTTGCTCGCAGGAAACAGACCCTCGTGGTCAGGTTGATCGTGCTCCGGCGTGGTCAATAACCTCTCGGAGTTGGTTTAGCGATTTCTAAGGCGCGACGTCCTCGCACGTTCGTAGTCGGATCGTCAAAGTCGACTGCCACCAAAGCGATATCCATCATCTCATCAAAAGACGGGACACCTTTGCCTCTATCAAGTGGTATCAGAGCCTTTGCATAATCTTTTTAGGGTTTTGCTTTGTTGAATTTGCGGTTGCATCGTCGTGTCTAGTTGCTGGTCTTAGAGTCTAGTCTTTTAGAGTTTCGAGTTCTGGTCATAAGTTGTCACGCCGCCGCCGCACCATCATCATCGCCCCTGCCATCTACCACCGCCGCTTATCCGCCACCGCTTCGAATCCGTATCCATATACCACCACCGCTGCCATCTACTACCATATATCCACCACCAATCCGAGTTCTTGTCATATTAGGTTTGTTTTCGAGATCCATCTAGATTCCGATTCGTGTTTCCTTGCCGGAGTAGGTTTCAGAAAAAAAAAGAGTACGGAAACCACCCTCCGTTTAGGCCCAAAATTTTTCGAAAACGCATTTTTCGAAAAAATTTCTGGCTATCCTATTTTTAGGTGTTTCTGCGTGTTTTGAGACAGGTGCCATTATAGGAAGTTTTTTTTGACCCGTTTCCAGTTTTTGGGTCCGGGCAGTCGAAAAAAAAAATTGGTCGAAAAAATTTCGTGCCCATCCTGTCAGTTTGACCTAGGAAGAGTTTTGAGACACTCGCCATTATAGTGATTTTTCGCAAAAAAAAAAGGCAGCGCAAAAAAACAGCGAAAAAAAATCCAGAGTGTGCTTTTCCCTTGTTTACGTGTCGCGCCGTGATTTTGTTGGTGTTCTAGACTTGCGTCTCTAGCACAGTCTAGCCTAGGACCAGCACAATACCATCGTTGAGCGTTTATTCAACTTTGCATCTCTGAATTGATTATTGCTGACCCTTTTTGCTACCATATTATAAGCCTTCCCAGCTCCACATACATCTACGTCGTGCGTTTGACTCTCCCTGGTAATCGCTCTATCCAAGCTTTGAGAGTTTTTGACTACAACGGTTGCCGATCACCGCCTGCTGCTGGGTAAGAACTGGTAAGAATTTGAGATTTGCTTGACGGATTTGTGACACCCACCACCACCTCTTGTTAGTAGTCTGTACGATCATATTCTTGTGTGTTTCTATTGCTGCTAACCATGCCAGGATCACAAACCGACGAGACTGACTGGGAGAACATGACGAATAAGGATTTGCATGATAAATTTCAGCAAATGATGAGTGGACAGGTGCAAGATGTGCTAAACAGATTTGAAGAGGCCATGGAGAAGATAGATGGCATGGAGAAGACGTTCGAAACAAAGCTCGATAACAAGTTTAATGAATTGCTCGCGCGTCTTCCACCACCACCACCCGCTGCACCTAATGCACCTCTCCAACAACAACAACGACGACTACCTCCACGTCGCGAAACAGATCTCCGCCGAGCGAGCCGTGTTCCTCTTGCGTTTGGCCAAACTGTTGGTGCTGCTGTTGATACTTCTGTGGCTCCTGCTGCTGATGCGGAGGAGGATGATTATGTGGGAGATTACGAGGATGAGGTTGCTCAAAATCAGAACTACGTGCAACCACCTGCACCACAACCACCAGGTCGTCCACATGCAAATAATCACAATGGTAGGGCTTTCCCTCAGGTACGAGATCATGACCATCTTCCTAAACTGAAATTGAATATTCCACCTTTCGAGGGTAGATATGTTCCTGATATATATCTTACTCGGGAGTTAGAAACTGAACAACGATTTACATGTTTACAATATCCCGAGGAGAGACGGGTTGCCGCTGCTGTTTGTGCTTTCACTAGTTTTGCATGTGTATGGTGGTCTGAACATTGTAGATTATATCCTATTCCAACTACTTGGGCTGCTTTGAAAACTGCTATGCGTACTCGTTGGGTTCCACCATATTATCAACGTGAATTGCTTCAGAAATTACAGCGCTTAAGACAAGGAAAAAATTATGTAGAAGAATATTATCAGGAATTACAAACTGGCATGATTAGATGTGGTATTGTTGAGGAGAATGAAGCTGTGCTTGCACGTTTTCTGGGTGGATTAAATAGAGAGATTCAGACCATTCTAGACTATAAGGAGTATACTAATATCACTCGTTTATTCCATCTTGCTTGTAAAGCTGAACGTGAAGTGCAGGATCGACAAGCATTGGCGCGAACTAACTTTTCTGCAGGCCGACCTTCATCATGGACACCGCGTGCATCTTCTACTTCAACTGCACCAGCACCTCAATCAGGTGTCTCCTCCAGTCGTGATACAAGAAAACAGGCACAACCACCATCATCTGCCAAGAGCGCACCTGCTGGGCCTGCACAGAGTTCTGCTTCTTCCATGGCATCAACAGGGCACACAAGTGATATTATTTGTCGTCGTTGTAAGGGAGGAGGTCATTATGCGAGAGAATGCAAATCTCCGCGTGTGATGATTGCTACCGCGGATGGTGGATATGAGTCCGCTAGTGACTATTATGAGGAGACTTTGGCTCTTATTACACGTGAAGAACATGGTGGAGATGATTCTGATCATGAGACGCAATACATGGCTCCTAAAGACGCTGACAGGTATGAATGTTTAGTTGCTCAACGTGTTTTGAGTGTGCAGGTCACACAAGCTGAGCAAAATCAGAGGCACAATTTGTTCCATACCAAGGGAGTTGTGAAAGAATGTTCTGTGCGCGTCATCATAGATGGAGGGAGCTGCAACAACTTGGCTAGCATGGAGATGGTGGAGAAGCTTTCTCTCACCACAAGACCACATCCACATCCTTACTACATCCAATGGTTCAACAACAGCGGCAAGGTTAAGGTAACACGTACTGTTCGTGTGCATTTTAGTATCTCTACATATGCTGATTATGTTGATTGTGATGTGGTACCTATGCAAGCATGTTCCTTATTACTTGGTAGACCATGGCAATTTGATAAAAATTCTGTACACCATGGTAGAAACAATCACTATACTCTTGTTCATAAGGATAAAAATATTACTTTGCTTCCTATGACTCCTGATTCCATTTTGAAAGATGATATTAATAGAGCTAATAAAGCACAACAGGAGAAGAATAAGAGTGAAAATCAGATTGTGGCAAAAGAATTTGAGCAACAAATGAAGCCTAATTGATGAGGACATCAATACAATTGTTACACCCACAGCCCCTGCTGCTATACATACTGGACCAATTACTAGAGCTCGTGCACGCCAACTAAATTACCAGGTACTTTCGTTTCTTGGTAATGATTCTAATGTTCATGAGAATATGATGCTGCCTAAATTGGATACATTTGTTTTGCTTACAAATGAAGGGCCTAGCTTGGAGAAGGATGAACATTGGAGCAAGAACAAGCATGGAGATGATGGCATGCGCAAGGGGAACAAGAACGGAGTTACAAGTGATGATTTCAGGACTTTGAAGCCACCATAATGGGTGCATGCAGCCTTGGACGAAATATACAAGATGCCACTTCATAAATTTCGTCCCGAGGCTATTTTAGGTGCTGCGTCACCTTATTATTGGGCCAGGCCCATGTAATTTCGAAATACATAAGTATAGGCTATTTTTAGAGTCCGTATGTGTGGGGAAACAAGAGATAGGGTTGATTTCGGACCCCTCCACCAAGGGCCACGAAATTCCCCCCTTCTTCCTCCATATATACAGCCCTTAGGGCATCGTTTAGACTTTGGGTTTTGTTTAGATTAAAAGTTCGCCATAGCTGCAACTTCGCGTACTTCGTTTGTGTTCAACGACCAGACAAAGGCGTCACAGAACCCCACCTTGATCAATAAAGCTTTCATCTTATATTCGCAATATCCAGATTGCAATCTCAGTTTCTTGCTTGTTCTTCGTTTGCTCGCAGGAAACAGACCCTCGTGGTCAGGTTGATCGTGCTCCGGCGTGGTCAATAACCTCTCGGAGTTGGTTTAGCGATTGCTAAGGCGCGACGTCCTCGCACGTTCGTAGTCGGATCGTCAAAGTCGACTTCCACCAAAGCGAAATCCACCATCTCATCGAAAGACGGGACACCTTTGCCTCTATCAAGTGGTATCAGAGCAAACTTGGCTAGCATGGAGATGGTGGAGAAGCTTTCTCTCACCACAAGACCACATCCACATCCTTACTACATCCAATGGTTCAACAACAGCGGCAAGGTTAAGGTAACACGTACTGTTCGTGTGCATTTTAGTATCTCTACATATGCTGATTATGTTGATTGTGATGTGGTACCTATGCAAGCATGTTCCTTATTACTTGGTAGACCATGGCAATTTGATAAAAATTCTGTACACCATGGTAGAAACAATCACTATACTCTTGTTCATAAGGATAAAAATATTACTTTGCTTCCTATGACTCCTGATTCCATTTTGAAAGATGATATTAATAGAGCTAATAAAGCAAAACAGGAGACGAATAAGAGTGAAAATCAGATTGTGGCAAAAGAATTTGAGCAACAAATGAAGCCTAATAATAAACCATCTAGTGTTGCTTCTGAAATTAAATTGAAAAGTGCATGTTTATTTGCAACCAAATCTGATATTGATGAGCTAGATTTCAGCAAATCTGTTTGCTATGCTTTTGTGTGCAAAGAGGCATTATTTTCATTCGAGGACGTGCCTTCCTCTTTGCCTCCTGTTGTCACTAACATTTTGCAGGAGTTCGCTGACGTCTTTCCACAAGACGTGCCACCGGGATTACCGCCTATTCGAGGGATTGAGCATCAGATTGACTTAATTCCCGGTGCTTCACTGCCAAACCGTGCACCATACCATACCAATCTAGAGGAGACGAAGGAGATTATGCGTCAAGTACAAGAGCTTCTCGACAAAGGTTATATACGCGAATCCCTTAGTCCTTGTGTTGTTCCTATTATTCTAGTGCCGAAAAAGGATGGTACATCACGTATGTGTGTTGATTGTAGAGGCATTAATAATATTACTATTCGTTATCGTCATCCTATTCCTAGGCTAGATGATATGCTTGATGAATTGAGTGGCTCTACAATATTCTCCAAAGTTGATTTGCGTAGTGGATACCATCAAATTCGTATGAAATTGGGAGATGAATGGAAAACAGCATTCAAAACTAAGTTTGGATTATATGAGTGGTTAGTCATGCCTTTTGGGTTAACTAATGCACCTAGTACTTTCATGAGATTAATGAACAAAGTTTTACGTGCTTTCATTGGACGATTTGTGGTAGTTTACTTTGATGACATATTGATTTATAACAGATCTTTGGAAGAACATTTGGAACATTTACGTGTTGTTTTTATTGCTCTACATGATGCACGTTTGTTTGGTAACCTTGGGAAGTGCACCTTTTGCACTGACCGAGTATCTTTTCTTGGCTATGTTGTTACTCCACAGGGAATTGAAGTTGATAAAGCCAAGATTGAAGCTATTGAGAGTTGGCCGCAACCCAAAACGGTCACACAAGTGAGGAGTTTTCTTGGCCTCGCTGGATTCTATAGGCGTTTTGTGAGAGATTTCAGCACCATTGCTGCACCTCTCAATGAGCTTACAAAGAAAGATGTGCCTTTTCTTTGGGGTACCGCACAGGAAGAAGCCTTCTCGGTATTGAAAGATAAGTTGACACATGCTCCTTTACTCCAACTTCCTGATTTTAATAAGACTTTTGAGCTTGAATGTGATGCTAGTGGAATTGGATTAGGCGGTGTGTTATTACAAGATGGCAAACCTGTTGCATACTTTTCTGAAAAATTGAGTGGGCCTAGTCTGAATTATTCTACTTATGATAAAGAATTATATGCTCTTGTTCGGACTTTAGAAACATGGCAACATTATTTATGGCCCAAAGAATTTGTTATACATTCTGATCATGAATCTTTGAAACATATTAAACGTCAAGCTAAACTGAATCGTAGACATGCTAAATGGGTTGAATTCATTAAGACTTTTCCTTATGTCATTAAACACAAGAAGGGAAAAGAAAATGTTATTGCTAATGCATTGTCTCGCCGCTATACTATGCTTTCACAACTTGACTTCAAAATATTTGGTTTGGAGACCATCAAAGATCAATATGTGCATGATGCTGATTTTAAAGATGTAATGCAGAATTGTAAAGAAGGAAGAATGTGGAACAAGTTCGTCGTTAACGATGGATTTGTGTTTCGTGCTAACAAGCTATGCATTCCAGCTAGCTCCGTTCGTCTTTTGCTGTTGCAGGAGGCGCATGGAGGAGGATTAATGGGACACTTTGGCGTGAAGAAGACGGAGGACGTACTTGCTACACATTTATTTTGGCCAAAGATGAGACGGGATATTGAGCGTTTTATTGCTCGCTGCACTACATGTCAAAAAACTAAGTCACGACTCAATCCTCATGGTTTATATATGCCTTTGCCTGTACCTAGTGTTCCTTGGGAGGATATATCTATGGACTTTGTTTTAGGTTTACCTCGAACAAAGAAGGGGAGGGATAGCATATTTGTTGTCGTGGATAGATTCTCGAAAATGGCACATTTTATACCATGTCATAAAAGCGATGATGCTGTTAATGTTGCTGATTTGTTCTTTCGTGAAATTATTCGCTTGCATGGTGTGCCAAATACTATTGTTTCAGATCGTGATACTAAATTTCTTAGCCACTTTTGGAGATGTTTATGGGCTAAGTTGGGGACTAAACTGCTTTTTAGTACTACTTGTCACCCCCAAACTGATGGACAAACTGAAGTAGTCAATAGAACGTTGTCTACTATGCTTAGGGCTGTTTTGAAGAATAATAAGAAAATGTGGGAGGAATGCTTGCCTCATATTGAATTTGCTTATAATCGTTCATTGCATTCTACTACTAAGATGTGCCCTTTTGAAGTTGTGTATGGTTTCCTACCTCGTGCACCTATTGATTTGTTGCCTCTTCCATCTTCGGAGATGGTTAATTTTGATGCTAAACAACATGCTGAATTGATTTTAAAAATGCATGAGTTAACTAAGGAAAACATTGAGCGCATGAATGCTAAATATAAACTTGCTGGAGATAAGGGTAGAAAACATGTTGTGTTTGCACCTGGAGATCTTGTTTGGTTACATTTGCGTAAGGATAGATTTCCTGATTTGCGCAAATCAAAGTTAATGCCACGTGCTGATGGTCCCTTTAAGGTGTTAGAGAAAATAAATGATAATGCATATAAACTTGAGCTGCCTGCAGATTTTGGGGTTAGTCCCACTTTTAACATTGCAGATTTGAAGCCTTATTTGGGTGAGGAAGATGAACTTCCGTCGAGGACGACTTCATTTCAAGAAGGGGAGGATGATGAGGACATCAATACAATTGTTACACCCACAGCCCCTGCTGCTATACATAGTGGACCAATTACTAGAGCTCGTGCACGCCAACTAAATTACCAGGTACTTTCGTTTCTTGGTAATGATTCTAATGTTCATGAGAATATGATGCTGCCTAAATTGGATACATTTGTTTTGCTTACAAATGAAGGGCCTAGCTTGGAGAAGGATGAACATTGGAGCAAGAACAATCATGGAGATGATGGCATGCGCAAGGGAAACAAGAACGGAGTTACAAGTGATGATTTCAGGACTTTGAAGCCACCATAATGGGTGCATGAAGCCTTGGACGAAATATACAAGACGCCACTTCATAAATTTCGTCCCGAGGCTATTTTAGGTGCTGCGTCACCTTATTATTGGGCCAGGCCCATGTAATTTCGAAATACATAAGTATAGGCTATTTTTAGAGTCCGTATGTGTGGGGAAACAAGAGATAGGGTTGATTTCGGACCCCTCCACCAAGGGCCACGAAATTCCCCCCTCTTCCTCCATATATACAGCCCTTAGGGCATCGTTTAGACTTTGGGTTTTGTTTAGATTAAAAGTTCGCCATAGCTGCAACTTCGCGGTACTTCATTTGTGTTCAACGACCAGACAAAGGCATCACAGAACCCCACCTTGATCAATAAAGCTTTCATCTTATATTCGCAATATCCAGATTGCAATCTTAGTTTCTTGCTTGTTCTTCGTTTGCTCGCAGGAAACAGACCCTCGTGGTCAGGTTGATCGTGCTCCGGCGTGGTCAATAACCTCTCGGAGTTGGTTTAGCGATTGCTAAGGCGCGACGTCATCGCACGTTCGTAGTCGGATCGTCAAAGTCGACTTCCACCAAAGCGATATCCATCATCTCATCGAAAGACGGGACACCTTTGCCTCTATCACTAAGTTGGGGACTAAACTGCTTTTTAGTACTACTTGTCACCCCCAAACTGATGGACAAACTGAAGTAGTCAATAGAACGTTGTCTACTATGCTTAGGGCTGTTTTGAAGAATAATAAGAAAATGTGGGAGGAATGCTTGCCTCATATTGAATTTGCTTATAATCGTTCATTGCATTCTACTACTAAGATGTGCCCTTTTGAAGTTGTGTATGGTTTCCTACCTCGTGCACCTATTGATTTGTTGCCTCTTCCATCTTCGGAGAAGGTTAATTTTGATGCTAAACAACGTGCTGAATTGATTTTAAAAATGCATGAGTTAACTAAGGAAAACGTTGAGCGTATGAATGCTAAATATAAACTTGCTGGAGATAAGGGTAGAAAACATGTTGTGTTTGCACCTGGAGATCTTGTTTGGTTACATTTGCATAAGGATAGATTTCCGGATTTGCGCAAATCAAAGTTAATGCCACGTGCTGATGGTCCCTTTAAGGTGTTAGAGAAAATAAATGATAATGCCTATAAACTTGAGCTGCCTGCAGATTTTGGGGTTAGTCCCACTTTTAACATTGCAGATTTGAAGCCTTATTTGGGTGAGGAAGATGAGCTTCCGTCGAGGACGACTTCATTTCAAGAAGGGGAGGATGATGAGGACATCAATACCATTGTTACACCCACAGCCCCTGCTGCTATACATACCGGACCAATTACTAGAGCTCGCGCACGCCAACTAAATTACTAGGTACTTTCGTTTCTTGATAATGATTCTAATGTTCATGAGAATATGATGCTGCCTAAATTGGATACATTTGTTTTGCTTACAAATGAAGGGCCTAGCTTGGAGAAGGATGAACATTGGATTAAGAACAAGCATGGAGATGATGGCATGCGCAAGGGGAACAAGAACGGAGTTACAAGTGATGATTTCAGGACTTTGAAGCCACCATAATGGGTGCATGAAGCCTTGGACGAAATATACAAGATGCCACTTCATAAATTTCGTCCCGAGGCTATTATAGGTGCTGCGTTACCTTATTATTGGGCCAGGCCCATGTAATTTCTAAATACATAAGTATAGGCTATTTTTAGAGTCCGTATGTGTGGGGAAACAAGAGATAGGGTTGATTTCGGACCCCTCCACCAAGGGTCACGAAATTCCCCCCTCTTCCTCCATATATACAGCCCTTAGGGCATCGTTTAGACTTTGGGTTTTGTTTAGATTAAAAGTTCGCCCTAGCTGCAACTTCGCGTACTTCGTTTGTGTTCAACGACCAGACAAAGGCGTCACAGAACCCCACCTTGATCAATAAAGCTTTCATCTTATATTCGCAATATCCAGATTGCAATCTCAGTTTCTTGCTTGTTCTTCGTTTGCTCGCAGGAAACAGACCCTCGTGGTCAGGTTGATCGTGCTCCGGCGTGGTCAATAACCTCTCGGAGTTGGTTTAGCGATTGCTAAGGCGCGACGTCCTTGCACGTTCGTAGTCGGATCGTCAAAGTCGACTGCCACCAAAGCGATATCCATCATCTCATCGAAAGACGGGACACCTTTGCCTCTATCAGAGATCCAATGGCTTGGGAGTAGTCTTTGTAATTATGCACAATTTCCAAACTTTCCAAAGGTTTTTTTGGAAATAAAACATTCAGGCCTCGTGTGTGCCGCTGCATCTTCGATCCAACGGCTCCCCGGTGCTCATATTAGGTGCTCCTTGTAGCTTAATTACCCGCTACGGTGATATGAGCATCTAGGTTGTATGATCAGTGATCAGATGGCACATGCGTAGTACTTGTACTTTCTACACATTTCCCAAACTCTATCAGCCGTATATTGCAAAAACATTCAAACCTCCTACTGTGGTCCGTTAGATCTCAGTGAACTCGTATCGCCGTAGAATCTACAGTGCGGGAGCATCACAGACTCTCCCGTGCGAGAAAACATAAGGTGGTATCGCAGCTTGGATGCTACGGTGATACGATCTTGGAGGTCGTTTGATCTGAGATCCAATGGCATCTGAGCAGTCTGTGTGCTTGTAAGCAGTGGCCGAACTCTTTTGGGGCTTTTCTGCAAAAAAAAAAACATTCGAACCACCGAGGAGGTGTTGGGTCACAAATCCAACGCCCCCGAAGAGCTTGTATCACCAAAGCATCTTAGGTGTGGTAACACATGATATTCTTACATACAGGAGAATATGATGTCCTCCTTCATCTTAGATGCTACGGTGATATGAGCTTCGAGGTCGTTGGATATGGGATCAAAGGGCATCTAAGTAGTTTTTGTACAAATTGTGTGCAATTCTCAAACTCATAAAGGTTTCCTGCAAAAACATTAAGACGCATCATGTGAGCTGCTATATCCCAGATCTACAAGCTCCAAGCAACTTGTATCGGCATATAACATCTAAGATATGGGGGCACATGATATTCTCCCGAGGAGGAGGGGTGGGGGGTGCACAACCAATCAGTGGTTGAGAGGGTGGGGACAAATTTTAAAATATAATGAAGCTAGCCAACTCACCTCCACAAGGCTCCCGCGATTGGGCCTTCATGGGCCGTCAGATCTGGCTCTCAAACACGTCTAAGCCGTTAAATCTTCAGAACAGTCAAACTCGATTTTCATTTCATGGTTGTTTTCGTTGGCCAATGACTGGTGGGCTCGTCTCGCACGCTCCTTGACTAGGTAAACTTTGTTCGTGTCCCCAAGGGAATTTGCCAATCCGCTCCGCCTGCGCGTCAAAACCCTAGCCGCCAGCCCTGCGCGTCAAAACCCTAGCCGCCAGCCCTGCGCCCACTCCGCCTCGTTCTCCTCCCCGCTCGCTGCATCCTCTCCCATGTCGCCGCCCCTCTTCTCCTGTCTCGCCTCGGCCGCCTCCTCTCCTCCCCGCGTCACCGGCCCCCTCCCTCCTCCTCCCTCCTTCGTCCTCACAGCCGACCATCTCCGTCACTTGGGCCCCATGGCAATGGCCGGGTCTTCCGGTCGGGATTTAGACGAGGAAAAGGAAAAATCGAGCGTCTCGATGGTGCCATGACTGATGCACGGCGACGGCTAGCGTCTGTGAGCACCACACATGGTGCAGCAGGCTCGGCGGGCAGTGGGCGCGGTGGTCAAGGCCAGGGGCGCGGATTGGGGGAGATGCGCACACGAGGAGCGACGGCGACCGCATCTGCCGCCAACACCGAGGTGAGCTTCACCCAATCTCTTTCTTACTCTCTTTGTGCGGCCTCCTCCCCTTGGCCCCTGATTCATCGATGAGGCATGCCATGGTTGTGTGTTCGCAAACCCTTCCCTTTTATCTTCTTCTCAGGAAACGAGGCATGAGGAGACGATGCTCTTCTGCAGCCTCATAGTTTCTCTTTGATTTTAGCTATATGTAGCCACTTTTCTTGATTAAGTTCAGAAAATGGCAATGAGTCGTTGAATAGTTCAAGTTGATTCATATGCTTTGTGTAAAATTGTTTTCATAGATCATGTTATGCACATAGGATGCATCCAATCAATTTTTTTACTTCGCAAGATGATGTTGCGAGCGTACATTTAGACTGGACACAGATAGCAATATACCAAGAGTTCTAAGAATTGGATTCGTAAAAGCAGGGATGTTATTGATTCATCTGAGCTGCTCTATCTAATTGTATTTTATTAAGACCCTGCCATTTTAAATATAGCTTTTACATTCCTATTCGGTAAATAAGTGCTAACAGAAAGACGGAAACACACTTTTTAAAAAATGTTTTGTGCTAGGTAAATGATGCTGCACAACAAAATACAATTGCCTTTGTGTCTTACGTAACTCATTTGTGTGTATTCAGGCCATACTGCCAGTACATTCCAAGTGGAATGGAGTACCCAGTTTTGTCCAGAAAGTTGAGGCCTTCCGATGGTTCTTTTGCAATGAGGGTTTCAATGCTAACCATATTGCATTTCCATTTTCAGGGTGTCCTTTTACTGGGTACCCACCCTCCAGTGCATATATTTGCATGATGATGTAATGTTAGACCAACTTTCTAGTTTAAATAAAACTTTGTAGAAAATCAAATAAGAGGATGGCATTATTTCGGCCTCGATTTGGGCCAAATCGGGGAAGCCCTTCTCTTATTTGATTCTCTTGCAGCACTCGGCTGGTTCCAAGACCGCGAGGGTAAGGACTTCCTGTTGTGTGCGTGCTTGCCTTTGAACCAAATCGAACCCAACAGAAAAACACACACACATGCGTGCATTTTTTTCCGTGTCCCTGATGTTGTGTTGTAATTGGTGTAGCTGCCGGAGGGGAAAGAGCAGAGGATCCGAGAGGTGAAGCAACCGGAGGAGCCGGAGAACACGACCCCTGTCCTATGTACCGGCCATATCCCCCACGGCTTTTACAAGGACTAGATGCAAGGTATGTCTCTGTCATTAGAGCTTGGAGAAGTGCAGGTGATGCAAGGGGTCTGGTCCTAATATCATCTTTGTTGGTTTGGATTGTTTTGCATGTTTCTTTCAGGAGCTTGGGGCTATTAAGAAGAGGGTCAGTATTGCCCGGAACCACAAGGTATTTTATACTGCGTTACAAGATATCTGGTAATTTATGTGTTTTCTGCAAGCATCTAACTTGTTATTTTGTGATATATATGTAGACAGGAAAGTCTAAGCATTCCGATAGGTAGAAATACATATATTTCAGTTGCAACAAAACTGTACATAATGATGAATGAATATTAACTATGTCATTCACACAAACAAAAAAATATTGCAGTTAGAGTCAATATCCAATTATCAGTTCATGAAGTGAGACAGATAAAAAAACTGTTTTTAAACGCGAACAAACAGATAGAATCTCGCATAGCTGCGACACCTTCGCCTTATTGTTGTTACCTATTCTGCATCCTTTCTCATTATGCCCCTTAATTCTCTTTATCCTACCCCTAGATCAAATATCATTTGGCGGGTGGATGTTAACTTCATTAGTAATGGTGCAGCCGAGAAATTCTTCAGACTCTTGTAGTACAGTTTGTTGTTTTGCTGGGACATTCAGTTTGTTGCTTCTGACTGTTTAGCTTGAATTTGCATATTGAGGATATAACATCTCCCCTTCTGATTCCATCTCTAATAAAGAACCTACTCGACAGAAGAAAATCGAGGGAAGAAGTATGCCAGTTCCGTGATGACTAACTGATGAAAATCACATTTGAGTGGCCCAGTCGTTTGATCTACTCCATTACCTCAGATTGAGTAACCTATCCCAGCGTCTATTGCAAACCTACTAGACAGGATAAAATCGAGGAATAAGTATATAAACTCGTGGGTTAATCAAGGTGAATAGATTATTTACCTACCTGGAATCAGCACTGAATCAGTTTTTTACCTTTCTTTTCTAGGAAGATAAGAACAATATCCAATTGGATCCTCTTCTTTTGTACTAGCTTCCGAGGAGCCAAAATTAGTACACAACAATGTATTTTCAGTTTCATAGATTCGGTCATGATGACATCGTACCGCATGCAAGGGTGCTTATGCAACTATAAGTCTAACTACAGAAATATACCTTTCTTTGCCTACTTTTGGGTGTGAATAGCTCAGCTAATTTTGGGTGATTCAGAATACAGTATCCATATTTATTGGCTCTATTTGTACGCTTCTGAATTTTTGATGTGTAAAAATGTTCCTCAAAAGATATGAGTTGTTGAGCATCCTGCTTCGTAGTAGGCTTGGTAATATTCCATTTTTTTAATTACCCCGATTTAGATTATTCTTGTGTGCCTTGTGCAGCCTTTTCATTCTAGGCATCATTTCCCATTTGTTTGGGATCCAATTCTAAAAATGCTTGGCAGCGTTGGTTTGGCCTTCTATTAATCTCCAGATGATAGGTGAGGCAGGCAAGTTCATTCTTTGGTTTCTTATGATACTTCTAAAACCTACTGCCTATTAGGAAACATAACTGAAATGTGCGCACACTGATACTTTCGGTTGTTGTGGAGTTAAATCCTAAATCGATTGATGCGATGGATATAAAAAATAGCTTTCAGGCAAACAGACTATTCTTTATTTTAGTACTTAATAGTATAGCTAATTAGCTATATGCAGTGAGTGCAGAAGCTATTTGTTCGCCACTTAAGCTTATATTCTTCTATTTTCTTTAGTTGTCATCCTTTTATATTTTCTTTATGCAATGGTTGGTTGATCAAGCTGAGGACTTCTCTGTAGTGTTTGGTTTGTGTGATGTTGTGTTAGTTCGTTTGTTGATCGTCTCATCTTTGTCATGTTCCCCTTATTTGGGTGGTCTACCTTTGCCTATGAATGTATGTATATTATTGTCATGTTCCCCTTATCCCTGCATCACTGAACAATGCTGGAAAACTATTGTCCCTTTGCCCTATGTAATGGTGTTACAGACTGCCATTTGTTTTGTCGAGCTTACTAACTGATTTCTTTTTACATTACCATGAATATGCTTTCGGCATGCCTCTTCTCTGTTTTTGTGGCCCTTTGCCAGCCTCTTCATTTTCTGATTATACTCATGTTTTCTTGTATGTAGATGTGATTATAAATGGCATTAAGAATGAGTAGATCCGACTTGGGGAGGGCATGGTTGATGTATGCAACCATGGGAGTGTCAGCTTAGTCTGGTCCTCATCGACCAAAGGCTCCCAGGCTTGGCCATCGCCAGAGTTATGTGAAACAAGGTTTTTTAGGGAACTCTTTTGAAAGGCATGAGTGTACATAACACATGTTTCATCGTCTTCTCTTTCTTTCATGAGTTGTTGAACAGATCTTATGAAGCTTGATTGATAGTGTTTCAACTCAGATGAAGTGTTCTGGAGGATCAGTTTTGCAGATCTTGGAGATCATTATACGTTCTATACAATGCACTGTTCGGGAGTGTTGCATGCCTTTGTATTGTGTTCCTGAACCTCGCTAAGTTTCTCCATGTCCAAGTCTTTTGTTCTAAGAACTCTTTTGTTGCATCCACATTAATCATACGTATTTACATTTCCATTTTGGAATTGTAAACTGTAGCTGCCTAAAACTTTGGTATAAAATAAAGCCCTTGTCGGTAAATGATGCACGTTTTAGCAATGTTTGCCTGTTCAGGTCTTCCAAGACCTAAATCATCAGAAATCCAGAACATACAACACATTTTTTTGGACATAGGTTACCCTGATACAAGCCTCCGTTCAATTTTCTTATACTGAGGGGTTAGAATAGTTACCATACATGCTTGCTCAAAACCAAATCTACTGATAAATGTTTTTTTTCAAACCACACATGGTGTTTAGTGGGTCTCATGGATGGATCAGGTTGTGACAGTAGTTCTTGGGTGCAGTATCTATCTTGATAAAGCGACCGATCTGGGCTCATTACAGGCAGAAGAAGAGAAAAATGTTTGGGGTGTTGAACATTCAGTGCGTATGTAGCACGGCCAGTTGCTGCTACTTTTCACATGCTAGCTTATTTGAAAAGCGCCAGCAGTGTGTGCCACATGTAAGCAATACATGTTGAAAGAACATAAGCAGAAGTGCGGAGATGAGGTAAATGGTCAGTCAGGGAATTCAGTCTAGATGAGCTTAACTAATGACTTGTGTGAGTTGAGCCTGAGGTCATTTTCAAAGTAACGGAGGTATTTTACTTCCTTTTCATGTCAGTGGTCGATGGTACTTATATGTATTATCACATACACGTTATAAACAAATAAAACACTTTTGTGAAGCATGTAGTAGACAAATAGTGCTACTGATAAATGGATTTTTTTCAAAGCACAAATGGTGTTTAGTTCATCTCTCTGTCATTTTGCGCAATGGGAGATTACCCAAAAATACACATATTTTCAACACGACATGGTCTTCAATGAGATTCTATACTACCAAATTAAAATGTATAGGTACATATCATTGTAGACAACAAAGCCTCCTTTATTTCTTTATTAAAGAGGATTGACTTTATTCGCAAAAAAAGAGGGTTAAATTTGTTACCATATGTGCTTGTCCACAACTCTAAAAGTTTGGTACAAACAAAGCTAAAAAAATTGTTACCATTCGTGCACATGAAAAATAAAAGTTTGGTACAAACACCGCTAAAAAAGTACATCTTTAACTGCTCTATACATCTGATACAAATATGTTTTTTCAAATTAGATTTCTCATCATGATAACCATATTGTCAACTAATAACAAGCTTCCTTAGCTGGTCTATACATGTTATACAAATATGATTTTCTTTTCAAACTCGGATTTCGCAGCATGCTAAACATATTTACAATATACCATGGTTTAACATGTAGGTTTTCTACTACCAATATCGAATTTGTTTTTGCAAAATAAAATTATTTTTATTGACAACATGGCTTTAGCGGGTCTCTGCGCCATTTGGCGCAATGGGTCAACTAGTATAATCTAAACAACCCTAAACAGAGCTCCACAATTTTATCTAAGGTCGAGTGGTCGACCCCCGACAATCATAGCTCCGCCTAAACACAACATTTGCATGTACTGTAGTACTAGACTTAATATTCATGTTTCAGTTTCATGTTCATTTTAAATATTGAACTGAGGACTATGGATGTCTTACATTTTACTCCATTCGTTCCTAAATATTAGTCTTTTTAGACGCTTCAAATGGACTGGCACATACGGATGTATATAGACATATTTTAGAGTCTAGATTCACTAATTTGCTCCGTATGTAGTCACTTGTTGAACTCTTTAAAAGACTAATATTTAGGAATAGAAGGAGTATTTTTGAATTCGTGTCATACATGCATGGTTTGGAAAAATAGATGCACTATACTTATTGGATTGTTGTTGTGTTCGTGCGTGCCTCTGTGTGTGTGTGTGGTCATATGCTTGATACATACAAAGTTTTCTCACCTCCATATTGTTCATCTTTTAAATTTGAATTTGCATTGGAAAACTTACTAGGGATACCATGAAATGTGAAATCCACGTTGAGATCACTATATCACAAACTCACTCTAATTCAACAACTTGTCATAAATCAATTACCACGTTTTGATTAGTATTTGCAAGGAAAATACGGGTACTGTAATACACATAGATTCGTTCGACAATTTAAAAGGTTCCTTTTGTATTCTCGAATGGTAGGACCCAACGGCGTACCAACCAGACCTTGGCTCGTGTGGATCCTAAAAAAACCGGGCTCGTGTCCTTCGGTGGCGTGCGTGGTACGCACATTAGTCAACCATAACCAGTCGAGCCTCAATGTTTCAATTCGAAATATCTGGCGACCAGAATTCTAGCCCTAGGAAATTCCCCTCAAGTCCCCGGTCCATAATGACTACCGATGAACAACGGAGGGATGATTTAGTAACTAGACAACGTTACCTACCGTGCCGATCACAGTTCAATTCCCTCGGTCGCCGCTCGTCAAGGTTACCCGTCAACTGCATTGCTACTACTACTACTACTACTACTACTACTACTGCTACTGCTACTGCTACTGCTACTGCTGCTGCTGCTGCTGCTGCTGCTGCTGCTGCTGCTGCTGCTGCTGCTGCTGCTCCTGCTGCTGCTGCTGCTGCTGCTGCTCCTGCTGCTGCTACTGCTACTACTACTGCTGCTGCTACTGTTGCTCGTTCTTCAAGAAGATCGACCCTTCTAGAGTCTCCTTCTTCCCTCCATGTCATGTTGGCAGGATTTCTCAGAGCAAGACTTGAAGACAATGATGGTGATCGAATCAACGTTCAACTGAAGTGCACCCTGGATCGTGAAGATTGTACTAGTTTGCGTTTCCCCTTCATCCTACCCTACACTTGAATCTCGAGACGAGATTCTTGTTTAGTGGGGGTGAGTTGTCACATCCCTAGCTTCAGGCATTGCTCTAGGTTAGCTTCATGTGTGCATCATGTCTATATTTTTGAAACTTGAATTGAGGAATATTGGAAGCCTCAAAACCCTAAATAAAAGAGGGGCAAAAACCCTAGAAATCTCATTCATTCCTCAAAAAGGGCTCTTCATAAATGTTTGATAATTTTGGTAAGGGTTCTGGTCCCAACCAAAATATTGAACATTTTTAAGGATTTATTTTTGGGACTTTGAATTTAAATCTTTAGCTATTTGAATTTGAATTATATTCATATAATTAGAATATAATTTAAATACCCCTGAAATATTTTATAAGCTTTTGGAAAAGTCCATCTAGCACTATAAAATATTCAGAGGAGTTTTTGGCATTGTTTGAATTAGTTTTAAAATTCAAAACAGTGGCAAAATAAATTAAATAAAACAAAAACAGAAGAAAAATATAAAACAGAATAGGAATAAAAGAGAGAGAGAGAAGGAAGTACTTGGCCTCACCCGTGCAGCCCAGCCGGCCCAGCTCCCCCACCTGGCCGGCCCAGCCCACCTCCTCCCCTTTGTCTTCTTCCTCCCCTCGCACCGAAGCAGCTCGGTGGCGAGCGCCGATGCCGCCTCGGCCACCTCCTGCCTCCCTGCTTGCCTCCGCTACTCCCTGGAGACGCCACGCGGCTCCCTCAGGCCTCTCTCAACTCCCTCCCGTGCTCATCCCCTTCTCCTGCTCTCCCTCTCGCTCCGCACCTCGGACCCGAACGGAGCCGTCGCCACCGACGCCGTTCGCCGCGGCCACCATCCCCCTCTCGCCTCCCCGACGCCTCCCAGAGCTCCGCAGTGCCTCCCTCGACCTCCTCGATGTCTCACTCGACCAGAAGGGCCCCGAGCAGCCGCCATCGTCATCATCCCCAAGCTTCGGCCCCGGCGCCGTTCTCCGTCAAATTCGGCCCGTGGAGCAACGCTAGCGTGGCAGCTAGCTTGTTTTGCAAGCCGCAGCACTAACCCCGCACCCACCCGAGCTCCGGCCGCCGCCTCGGGCTCCATTCCGGCGAACCCCGGCCACCCCCGCACCTCCCGTTGGCCCCCCTAGATGCGCACGGGCACGGGCTACCTTCTGGTGCCCTTCGCGCGTCCAGCCGCCGCCCGTAGCGCAACCCCGGTGAACTTCCGCCGCGTTTCGGGTCGCCGCCGGCCGAACTCCGGTGGCCAGTGACGTGGCGCTGTCATTAGCCACTAATGACCACGCTAAACACCCCCCACAGACACTGACAACGGGCCCCGTAGCGGGCCAAAGCCGAGTCAACGCGGGATTAGCCCCTGTGCCGCTGACGTGTGGAGCCCGCGTGTCAGATTTGACCTGGACCTGGTCGTTGACTCGCTAACGTCATGCTGGCGTCAGGCTGACGCAATTAAATCATTTCTGGATTTAATTTAATTCTGAAATTCCAGAAAATAGCTAAAACTTCTAAAATTCATAGAAAATTAACCGTAACTCCAAATTAAATAATTTATATATGAAAAATTATCAGAAAAATTCAAGGAATCCATCTATACCATTTTCATGCATGTTAGAACAACTTATCACTACTGTTTAGGGCAAATGAAGTGAAGGGCATTTAAATAATCACATATGGAGTTTGAATTTGAATCTTGTATTCAAACCAACTTCATTTAATCTGTTGCTAGTTGCATTAGCTCAAAACACATTCATGTTGCCATGTCATGATCATGCATCATATTGTGCATTGCATTGATTGTGTTCCCTTCTGTGTTGCCGGTATTTGTCCCCTCTCGATAGACGTGATACCGATGATGTGATCGTTGACACTGATGAAGACTCAATGTTATCTTCAGAAGTGCCAGGCAAGCAAAACCCCCTTGTTCATTCCGATAAAATCCCACTCTCTCGCTCCTGCTCTCTTTTACTGCATTAGGACAACAACGATTCATCTGTTACTTGCTGCGGTAGCTGAACCCCTTTATCCTCTGCATGACCTGTCATTGCCACAGTAAATAGATGAAACCCACTAGCATGAGTAGGAGTTGTTTGAGCCCTGTTGTGCCTACTCATTCATGTTTGTTTGTCATGCCTGCTACTGCTTAGAGTTGAGTCAGGTCTGATTCATCGGGGATGAATCAGAGGCGTGTGAACATGTCCTACTGTGTGTGAGCTAAGTGTGTGAACACGATTTGGTAAAGGTAGCGGTGAGAGGCCATGTAGGAGTACATGGTGGGTTGTCTCATTGAAGCCGTCCTTAGGAACTGAGTTCTGTGTTTGTGATCCATGATTCAGCTACTACCATACATTGGGCCCTGAAATATGACCCCGCTCGACTTCTTATTCACCCTCGTCCTCTGTCCAGGAGTTGCAAGTAGTTTCTGGTGTTTGTAGTATGCTGGAGGCCGTGGACAGCGCTGACCGGAGGGGTGGGCTGTGATGCGGTAGGCACGTGGCCGGGTAAACCGGGCGCCCGTTTGGTGTCACGGAACCCTGTTCACATCGTTTGGGGCTGTGAGCGAAACTCCGGCCGGATCTCCTCATGGATGGAACCCGAATAGGCGATAAACCTGGACTAGAGACTTGAGTGTTTAGGTAGGTCGTGGTCTACACCCACGTCGGCTTTCGCTTGAAGTCTGCCGAGCACATGTCGTGTGCAGACGCTAAGTGGTGGAAACATGTATGAAGAAGTACACCCCTGCAGGGTTAACATCATCTATTCGAATAGCCGTGTCCGCGGTAAAGGACTTCTGGGTTGCTTATATCAGTTCATAGACAAGTGAAAGTGGATACTCTAAAATACGCAAGATAAGCGTGAGTGCTATGGATGGCGTTCTCGTAGGGAGATGGGAGCGGATCCATAGTGGTGTATTGATATGGTGAATATGTGGACTCGTGTGCGCCACCTCAAAAGAGTCGCTTGCAGTCGTAGTTTAGGATAGCCACCGAGTCAAAGCTGGCTTGCTGCAGTTAAACCCCACCACCCCTTTGTTGATAATGATGCATATGTAGATAGTTCTGATGTAAGTCTTGCTGGGTACATTTGTACTCACGTTTGCCTATTTTATGTTTTGCAGAGAGACTTCGGTCTCACTAGTAGTTTCGCGTGGACTTCGACATTTAGCTTGATACCTCAGCTACGATCTTGTGCCCTCGGCAGGATCTGATCGATAGTCAGGCTTCTCAGCCTTTTTCATTTATAGATGTCTGTACTCAGACATGATAGCTTCCGCTTGTGCTTTGACTTGTATGCTCTGATTGTTGGGTCATAAGACCCATGTTTGTAATATCTCGCTCCTCGGAGCCTATTGATAAATTATTTGAGTCATAGAGTCATGTTGTGATGCCATGTTGTATTTGCACATATCGAGCATATTGTGTGTATGTTATTGAAATGCTTGGTATGTGTGGGATCTAACCATCTAGTTGTTTATCTTTAGTAGCCTCTCTTACGGGGAAATGTCTCCTAGTGTTTCACTGAGCCATGGTAGCTTGCTACTGCTCCGGAACACTTAGGCTGGCCGGCATGTGTCCTTCTTCGTTCCTGTGTCTGTCCCTTCGGGGAAATGTCACGCTTTGAGTACCGGAGTCCTGTTAGCCCGCTACAGCCCGGTTCACCGGAGTCCTGCTAGCCCAGTGCTACAGCCTGGATTCACTCGCTGATGACCGACACGTTCGATGCTGGGTCATGGATGCCTGTCCCTGTAAGTCTGTGCCACTTTGGGTTTACGACTAGCCATGTCAGCCCCGGGCTCCTTATCATATGGATGCTAGCGACACTGTCATATACGTGTGCCAAAAGGCGCAAACGGTCCCGGGCAAAGGTAAGGCGACACCGTGGGAATACCGTGCGTGAGGCCGCAAAGTGATATGAGGTGTTACATGCTAGATCGATGTGGCATTGAGTCGGGGTCCTGACAGATGTTTGCTAACTTCAACTTTTCTGAATCCAATCGGAACTTTAATGGCAAAACAGGTTAGCCCAAGATAGGTTAGCCCAAGATCAAAGAGCGAGGTCCCCATGGACGTTGCATCATCCCACAGTAGTGGTACCGGCCCAATCGTGCATTATGACTTGCCAACTGCTGATGCTCTAGAGGCTAAACTAGTGGTAGAAAGAGATTCTGCTTCTGCACTTAGAGATGAAGTTGACATGTTGAGGAAGCAAACAACACAATCACAAGCAGTACTCAAGACAACCATTAAATATTTGGTGGATTTCAAAACGAAGCAAGCTGAGACTGACCAGATTGTTAAGGTCCTGAAGGAAAAAGGAAATTAAATTCCTACTTGGTAAATCATAGGTGAAATGTTCTTTCCATAGTTGAATAACCTTTGTGTTGTCTGTTCATGTAATCAATAAAACCATTTGATTTAGAGATCATGTAATAATTGTTTTTTTGTTTTTTGGTTTGTAATTTTATTTGAGCACAAGTCTGTATTAATTGATAAGACTTGGAGACATTTCATTTGGATTGCTCTGCCAGACCTACAAATATGCCAATCGGGATGAATGTGCATTCAGCAATAGTAGTAGTATAGATGGACCATAAGTGGCATGCATCGGAAAGGGCCAAGATGCTGGCTAAAAAAGGATGTTGTTGTAGCCAAAAAAAGTACAGTGGCCTGGCTTATGTATGTTAGTTGATATTATTGATCCATATACTCTATAAGTGTTTATATGTCGGTTAGTTCTGTACATTCTTGGTTGATTGACTCGGTATTTGAATCTTGATACATCGCTTGTGTACATATCTAAATAGGAGTACACATTATGCTGTGTGTGACATTTGAGTTGGACATGAAGTGTTCAAAATATTCGAATTCACCTGAAACTAGATTCTAGTTTCTGAATTTGAGTATCGGCATTTGTAAACCATATTCATATATGACAGTGGAATACATCTTTGTCGTCCTTTTGAAGATATATAAAAACACATAGAATGATTTATAAAGATTCATATAGGAATACAAAATGGATTCGAATTTAGTTGCCAGGGTAAACGTGGATGCTTATTGTCCCAAAATTCGAAAGAAGCAGCAAAATGTCCACTCCCATCGGCTACCTAAAGCCAAGTGTTTGGGAGATGGAAATTACTGTCTATCCATTACACGGACAATCCATCGGCCCGATTTCCACTGCTCTAAATAGGGGTAGGTTAGTAACTTCAATTAGACGTGACACGACTGCCTCTGAGCCCATTCCGACACGGTGGGCGTCAAACATGGGCGGCAAAACTCATTTGATTCAAGCTCGTCCGAAAGACCTCTGTTTCTCCCAACATTCCCCATTCATACACGGTGGGCGGCAAAACAAACTCGACTCGGCCGAAATCAATGTAGGCAAATATTTTCAATAAGGGCAGGTTTGTAACTTCACTCAGACGTGACACAACCGCCCTATCTGTCAGCCCCGTTCATACACTATGGGCGCCAACCATGGGCGCCAACCACCCTCTCCTCGCCCGAAATCGCTCTAGGAAAATATTGGCGAGATGCGAAATTACCGTCCTATCCCCAACTGACGAGACGTCCAAATTTTAAACGGGGGCTAAGTTTGTAACTTTCCCATATTTTAGATAGGCCCATCCCAAAACATGGTTCCCCGTACCTCTCCCTCCATTTTCCCATTCATACACCGTCCGCGCTAGAACACCCCATCCCCACACCAGCCTCCGTCCGCCACCCCATCCATCACCGCCGTCCTCCACCACATCCATCGCCACAGTCCTCCACCATGCCGGAGTGCCTACCAAGACCGCGTCGTCCACTGCTAGAGATGGACGTTTCTCATCCACGTCGACGGACCAATAGCCTTGCATCACGTCCTCTCGCTTCATCGGCATCGTCGTCCTCTTTGCCGGGGCCGCTCACACGACCTTCTCTTCCACCGCAACGGGGCTTATCCCCTGATGCACCCATCTACCGTCGCAGATCTGCATCAACGCCATTGACAGCCATCGCACCCCCGATGCCTACACGGCGCCGCAAGAGAGGTGGTACTTCATATCTCCTCAACCTTTTGATCTCAACCAGAAAATAGATCTTAACTTGGTTACTCTACTTTCTTTTCAGCTCTTAGAATTTAGTTCTTAGTTCGAAGCAAACAATGGATGCTAAATATCATTTCTCCGGTTTGTAGCTTGAAATCTGCCATGGCACATCCATAATACGGTTTAATTGATCATGCTTAGGGTTTAATTGATCATGTTGGTTCCGTGGTGGTTTCTTTAATAGAAATCGGAGGGGAAACCCTCTTTTGCTAAAAAAAATATGCTTAGAGTTTCCCCCTTTTATGATCACTATACGATCAGAATACGTGCTTCGTGTCATAATAACACTGCTCCACCCATCAAGCTAAACAAGCTTAGTTGTTCAAATACGAATGTGATATTATTAAAACAGAGCTGTTTAATTGGTCAGCTAAATGTTCCTAAATTAGTTTCGAAAATGCATGTTCGCCGCTCGGGTGTGTATCTATACAGGGTGCCCACGGTGGGCCGGCCCACCCTGGGATTTGGGTCGTCCTAGGCCCCGATTCCCCTCTGTTCTGCTGCATGCTTCCGATCTCTACTCGCCCCCAGCTACCTGCCTCGCCGGCGACTTGCCGTCCATGGACGGCATGACTCTAGGAGGAGACGCCAGACTAACAGGAGGCCAGGAGCCGCTCGCCCAACAGCGTTACCGCTGCCCGGGCGCGCCGTCGTGCCTACCTTCCCAGTCCGTTCAGGGCTCAGGCTTGCAGCACCCACCAAGCCAACCCGATTTATCCTGAGATACGTCCTCAACACTCAGCGGCCACTCCTCATCACCCATTTTCTAATTGATTCATTACTCATTAGGTAGGACTGTCATTAGGGTTTGTTCTGTGCTCAGTGCTACCTACACTTAATGGTTCAGATGTATTTCCGTAATCTTTAGTATCAAAGTTCACAGGGTTTTCAAAATTCCGGCCCTCGGAACAGAAACTAGTCATTTTGGATTGTTGGTCGTAGTGACATTAACCCAGATTACTACTGCAAGCCAGGTTTGTTGACAATTTTACTTGTCTTTCTTACTCATTTGATATAATATCCAATTATTCACGTCGAGTAGTTGCAAACAATAAGTGCTAGACAAACTTCTTCATTCAGATTTTGGACGGTCTCTTACTGCAGTTACAATTCTGCATACTTGTCCTAGTAAGCTCACAAGTAAATGATTGATTCACTACATGTATGCTTGCCTTGTCATATTTGTTGTCAATATTCTTTTAGGGTGGACCACCCTGTTTCTAAATACTGGAACCGTAGACATGAGTGAATAGTATTTCTCTATGTGATCTTTTCCATCATGTGTGGGTAACGAACACTGCATTGTATAGAAAGAAAGTGTCATCTCCAGCTTTTACATAGGTTTCGATCTTTTACATGGAATACAATCTGCCTACTTGCTTTGTGCCGCACTACCAACACTCCACCCTTCAAGCTAAACATTATGCCACTCATAATTGCTTAGTTTATTTGTTCAAATATGAATTTCATACGATTCTAATGTTCCTACTTTAGTTTTGAAATGTGCGCCTGCCTGTTATAGAGACATAAGGGGTTTGTATTTCTATGTGTGGTCTGGTCAGCACGGTTGGGGAGGTGAATTTTGCATATGCAGGAGTTTATAGGGAGACACTCTCCGAGTTGAATCCGCAATGCATTCCGTAGATAATCTGACTACTTTTTATGTTTGCATGAATCTCAGATTCTGAATAGCATCATAATGATTATGAGCTTGTGCGCATGAAAAGAATAAAGCAGAACAATGCCATGGCTGTCAAACTTGGCATTAAGGGACTGAAATCAAGTCTGGATGCAATGCAATGCAAACGCTCTCTACCTATAGATTCATGCTTAGAATATGATCCTAACAGTGATTCTGAGCTAGAGGGAGACCTAAGTCAATGTAGCTCCCCAGTGGAGGAGTCAGAGGAAGATGCCCTATCTTATTCACCCATCAAGGTACTTGCTCTAACTTTCCAAGGTTACATTGCTCGCACATATCTTGCAACTGATTCTTTGCATTGCTTCTACTTTGTTGAACTGCCATTAGCTTAGTTTACACATCGTGTATGTGGATACGCCCTGCCTATCCATTTTCAGTACATATTCCATCTATCATCATACCATATTTATCCATTGAAATGTTGTTCTTGTGTATCAGACATTCAAAAGGAAGAGGGCGATTGCTGATCGTGGAGGAGCACAAGCAAAGTATTTGGAAAAGGTAGTGGCACCTGATAAATCAAATAGCCCATTAGGTGTAGTTGCAATATCACCTGACCCACAAAATACCCAAACTCTAGCGGACTCTAGCCCTACTACACTGGTCATTTCTGATGCCCCAACTTGCACTCAAATAACAGTGATAGTAACATCTGGAACCTCCAAACTTGCACTCAAACGTTTGCCGGGAGAAACGATATCCATTTGTTTGCCCAAATGAGAAGAAACGAATTCATTCTTGGCAAAAATGGCTTTGACATGAAACAATGCGATGCACCAGTATCAAAAAGTACTTTTGCAGGAACATCGTTAACAGGAAGGTTACCCATGATGACATCTGACGAGTCCTCTGCCTGAGCTGCATTCATCAAGTTGACCTTGGCGTGCTTGGGGTTATGCTTGACCACAGCTGTACTTGCCGATCTCACAGGAGGAGGAGGAGGGAGACACCGCTGATTGAAGCATTTGTTGGCATAGTGACCCTTCTGTTGGCACTTGTTGCACGTGACCTCTGAAAGCGGACGGTGATACGGAGCACTCGATCTTGGAGCTTGAGACGAAGTCTTGTTCTGAAAGCCAGGGTTGGGTGGGTGGGAAGATCCACTGCCACCTTTGCTCTTCGGCTGATAAGGCTGACGGAACAGAGGAGGAGGAAGCCAATACTTTTGCTGCTTAGCCACTTGAGTTGAGGAAGAAGGAGTAGCATCTCTGACTCGCTTCTTGGAAGCATCGCACTTCAGTTGAGCAGTCTCTTGCTTCATTGCCATGTTGTAACACTCATCGTACCTCTTGGGCTCAAAGAGAACGAGAGCTAGCTGGATTTCTTCTCTGAGACCACCCTTGAACTGGTATATCATGCTCTTCTCGTTAGGGACGTCCTGCTTAGCAAAACGGCCGAGCTTCTGAAACATCTTGTTGTACTCGTAAACAGACATAGAGCCTTGCTTCAGGTTGCGGAATTCCTCACGCTTGCTTTCAACCATGCTCTGAGGAATATGATGAGCTTTGAAGTCTTGACGGAATTCATCCCAGGTAATCACACGGCCTCCTCTGGAATCTTTGTACTGCTGAAACCATTCTACAGCTTGGTCTTTGAGTTTGAAGGAAGCGAACTTGACAAAGTCCTCAGGCCTGACTTTACTGCACTCGAAATGCTTGCATATGTCCACGAGCCAATCATCAGCGTTTGTTGCCTCAACACAATTGCTGAAGGTCTTTGGCTGGTTAGCAAGGAACTGGTTGAGTGTAGCAAAGTGATTTTGATTGTTGCCTTGGCCCTGGTTCACTTGATTGCGCTCTTGAAGAAGTTGCATGATCAGCTGCGTGTTTGCATTGGTAGCGGCCATCACAGCTTGCCATGCCTCTGGAGGTGGAGGTGGTGGTGGCGGATCAGGATTCGGAGTCGTGCGCGTTGGAGGAGCCATCCTGAAGAGGTTGAAATCCATTAGCACATAGATAGACAAATATTGAAGCTGAATCACACGGGTTGAAATTGCAACATATAGTCTTCACATCCGAACAAAATGAACGAATGCATTCCAATTGAAATGGTCACATATCCATAAATTGAGAAGCCACTTAAAATTGATGTAGAAGAATAAAACCAACAAGGTACGGAGCAAGAACGAATACTCGGTAAGGATCACCCAATCTCAAACCAAATATCTGTGGAAGAAGAACTAGAGCTACAAGAATTCCCACCTATGAAACTCCCGAACCTTTCCGGTTATGCAATCAGGTGTTGGCGATACAGGGGAAGCATAATATCTCACCCAAATCTAGCAAATCCTACATCCAGCTATATCCATCCTTCAACACATAACCGAGAAAAACTTCAGAAATTGTCAACCTCAACCTTCAAAAAGCATCCGTTATACGAGTTATGGAAATACTCCCGAACGCCCGCCCCAGTACTGGGTGGCGTCGAGGTTATCTCACCAACAACTGCATAAAAGAGATTTTTTATGTCGGCGAAACTAAACTCAGGTATTCCAGAACTGCAACGATAAAATTGTGACGACAACACCTCGGAGCTCAACTCCCCGGGACACTGCCACAACCCCTAAATGACAGGAGGCACCAAGAACAATGTTCTCGTCACAAATCGATCAGAACGATTCCAAGATACCCGCGTGATCCTAATTTTTTTTAGTGAAATTTGAGAAGAGAAGAGTCAAAACTCTACGTCAGGATGCCTTACCAGAGCGATGAAGGGACTGGGGAGTAAAAAGAATTCCTAAACTCTCCGATATATATAATCCTAAATGACTCAAAACATTTTTCTAGACTCAACAACGCCAGCTATTCGATCTAGCAGGGGGGCTCCTAAGGTCGGGGAAGGCTCTGATTACCAACTTGTAACGCCCTCGATGCGGCTATATCTCCTACGTGTCGAAGCACGACTTAGAGGCATAACCGCATTGAAAGCAATGTCGCGAGTAAGGTAATCTTCACAACAACCCATGTAAATAGATAATAGGGGAAACAGTACATAGTTGGCTTACACTCGCCATGTCACACAAATACATGAATAACATTACAATCATCCAATACACTCATGGTCCGACTATGGCACCAAAATAAAAGATCAACCCCAACATGCGACATGGTCCCCGACCACCCCAACTGGGCACCACTACTGATCATCTGGGAAGACACATAGTAACAGCGAGAGTCTTCGTCGAACTCCCACTTGAGCTCAAGCGCATCATCTGGAACGGTATCGTCGGTCCTTGCATCTAGTTTGGAAGTAATCCGTGAGTCATGGGGACTCAGCAATCTCGCACCCTCACGATCAAGACTATTTAAGCTTATAGGTAAGGCAAGGTAATATGTGGAGTTGCAGCATGCGACTAGCATATATGGTGGCTAACCTGTTCACAAAAGAGAGTGAGAAGAGAAGGCAAAGCACGAACGAAGAACTATGATCGAGAAGTGATCCTAGAACAACCTACATCAAGCATTACTCCAACACCGTGTTCACTTCCCGGACTCCGCCAAGAAGAGACCATCACGGTTACACACGCGGTTGATTCATTTTAATTAAGTTAAGTTTCATGTTATCTACAATTGGACATTAACAAATTCCCATCTGCCCATAACCGCGGGCACGGCTTTCGAAAGTTCAAATCCCTGCAGGGGAGTCCCAACTTATCCCATCACAAGCTCTCACTGTCAACGAAGGATATTCCTTCTCCCAAGACATTCCGATCAGACTCGGTATCCCGGTTCTACAAGACATCCTCGACAATGGTAAAACAAGTTCAGCAATACCGCCCGAATGTGCCAACAAATCCCGATAGGAGCTGCACATATCTCGTTCTCAGGGCACACTCAGATAGGTCAAGCTACGAGTAAAACCAACCCTCGAGTTTCCCTGAGGTGGCCCCATAGGCTGCCTAGTTCAGACCAACACTCAGAGGAGCACTGACCCAGGGGGGTTTAAATAAAGATGACCCTTGGGCTCCGGAAACCCAAGGGAAAAAGAGGCTAGGTGGCAAATGGTAAAACCAAGGTTGGGCATTGCTGGAGGAGTTTTATTCAAGGTGAACTGTCAAGGGGTTCCCATTATGACCCAACCGCGTAAGGAACGCAAAATCCGGGAACATAACACCGATATGACGGAAACTAGGGCGGCAAGAGTGGAACAAAACACTAGGCAAAAGGCCGAGCCTTCCACCCTTTAGCAATTATATAGATGCATTAAGATAACAAGATAATATAGTGATATCCCAACAATAAACAATGTTCCAACAAGGAACGATCTCCAATCTTCACCTGCAACTAGCAACGCTATAAGAGGGGCTGAGCAAAGCGGTAACATAGCCAATCAATGGGTTGCTAGGACATGGTCGGTTAGAGGTTTGACATGGCAATTTGGGAGGCATGATAAGCAAGTGGTAGGCATCATAGCATAGGCATAGCAAAAGAGCGAGCATCTAGCAAGCAAAGATAGAAGTGATTTCGAGGGTATGATCATCTTGCCCGCAAAGTTGTCAAAGTTGACTTGATCCTCGTAAGAAAACTCAATGGGCTCCTTGTTAGCGAACTCGTCTCCCGGATCAACCCAAACAAGACAAACAAGCAAAAGGAACACAATCAACCACGTGCAATGCTCGAACAACATGATGCAAACATGGTATGCTATGCGGGATGCGATATGTGATGCATATGCAAGATTTGACAAGGAATGATTGAACCTGGCCTCAACATGGAAATCCAAGAGTGCCACTGGAAAGGTGAGGTGATTTCGGTTGAAATCGATATAAAGATCACCGGAATCGGATGCACGGTTTGGAAATGGCAAGCAAAACAAATATGGCACCGGTCTACGATAATCAGCAAGTAGCCATCTAAAAGCATCAAGATAAATATGCTACAACTCTCAAACATGACAACCAAATACATGGAAGGGATCCACTCATTATGCTCGAAAAAAGAATAACACTGAGCTACGGCTAATTCATCCATTAACAGGTTCAAATAAGCATGGCAAAAATGCAAACGATAACATGTTTCAGACTTGGTGAAATTAACACAAGTCTGGAATTTAACATCAAGTAGCACACTTTGGAGCATGAAAACTATATGCTACAGGAACTGAATATGGCAAAGAAAGGCATGGCATGAAGCTACTCAAAGCACTTAACAAAAGTCCCTTAGTGACCTTGAGCCAAAAGGGATCAGAAAATACAATTGCAAACATGTGAACATGGCAAAACATAATCAGATTACAGACTTAGTGAAAAAACTGAAGCATGCAAGTCAGTTGACGAGTAGGCATGTTTACGAGCTCGATGCACTCACTACATAGTAGAGCATGACAAACTAAGCATACACCCATCAAGAATACATATCATAGAAGCTAGACATGGCAAAAACAACAACATAGCATGCACGGATCAATAGCAACATCCTCAGCAAAATCGCTAACAAGACAACAATCTGCCAGGATTCACGAAATAGCAAAAGTAGAGCTCGATTGACTCAAGCTAGGGTGCTCCATAAATGAAAACAAAGACATATATGGACAGAGCACCACAATGTTAACAAATCATCCCTACTGATCATTCTCAAAAGAGGCACAAATCACTAGGAAACAACTTGAACATATGGCATAATGACAAAATCAGAACAAGGACTTGGAGAAATTCTAAGTCCCTGAAATCAGCATTACCGATTGCACTACTTTGCAAGCTTTTGCTAGTCACCACAAATATCACAAAAATACATGGTACGCACCTCTGTAAAGATGGCATGGCATATAACAAAACTCATGTAGAGCTTAGGAGCATATCATGCACACATTAAACATGGCAAAAATGACAATTATCTATTTGATGAAACAGATCTGACAATTTTATCATATAGCCCTCTTCCAACAGCATTTCAGGCATCAAGATGAGCTGAAATGAAAATGATGCAATGATATGAAATAATGTACTCTCTCAGACGAACATTTTGATATGCTACACGCTCAAATCGGAGCTACGGATGCGGAGATACGACATGATGAAGTATGCATAAAATTAGGGTTTCGGGGACAAAAGTCAACCGAGCCAGATCCAGATCTGGTGGGTACTGTAGTTGCACGGGAAACGAGGTTCGTCGCCGGAGCTCGCCGGAGAAGAAGAAGAAGCACCCGGGCCGAGGCGCGCCGAGGAGGAGGACGGCAAGGCGACGACGGTCGTCGGAGGAGGCCGGTGGTTGCGCAGCTTGCCAGCGGCGGATGGTGCGGTGGCACTAGAGGCGGCGACCCTCGCCGGAGATGGGCGGCGGCGCCGGAGATGCGGCAGGCCGGCGCGGGGCGCGGCTCCTCTTGCGCGGGCACGACGGAGGCAGGCGGCGCCGCGCGCGGGCCCTCGGGGGCTGGAGGCGGGCCGAGCAGGCCGGAGGTGGGAGCAAGGCGGCGGCAGACACCTGGCGGCGCCCGCTTGGTCGCGACGAAGTGTCCGGATGGAGCGGACGTTGTCCGGCGGCGGCGTGAGCAGATTTTTTAGGGTTAGAGGTAGAATGATCCGCGAATTTTGAGGGGGGTGTCCTTTATATAGAGGTAGAGGGAGCTAGGAAGCTCCAAATGAGGTGCGGTTTGTGGCCACGCGATCGTGATCGAACGCTCTAGATGATGGGAGACGTTTAGGTGGGTTTTTGGGCCACTTTGGAGGGGTGTTGGGCTGCAACACACACGAGGCCTTTTCGGTCCCTCGGTTAACCGTTGGAGTATCAAACGAAGTCCAAATGGTACGAAACTTGACAGGCAGTCTACCGGTAGTAAACCAAGGCCGCATGACAATTCTCGGTCCAATTTGAAAATGTTTAACCCCCACACACGAAAAGAGGTAGAAAGGGCCACCGGAGGAGATAGGAGCGCCGGAATGCAAAACGGACAATGGGGAAAATGCTCGGATGCATGAGACGAACACGTATGCAAATGCAATGCACATTATGACATGATATGAGATGCATTACAAAGGCAACAACACACGGAGACAAAACCCGAACCCGAGGAAATAAAATAACTTAGCACCGGAAACGGCAAGAGTTGGGATACATATATGGTAAATTACATCCGGGGTGTTACATATGTATGTAGTGTCAAACCCACAAGGAGCTAAAGGTAAGATGAATATTCTCTCAAGCCCTATCAGCCACTGATACGACTCTAGGTACACTGAATGTTTGCTTCCAACTAGAAACGAGAAATAAAACTACATTGTGGGTATGAAGTGGATAACTTTGTATTGTATCGGAGAGCTCAAATATTAAAGTAGGTGTTGTTATCATAAAGTTAGAATATATTACTAAATATTGTAAATAGCGAGTGTGGAATAATGGTGGATCGGTGTGCGGAAATGTCCTAGGCAATTGTTAACAAGACCGGTAATCACTATTGCAGTTTCATATGAGGGAGAGGTATAAGCTAACATACTTTCTCTTCTTAGATCATATGCACTTATGATTGGAACTCTAGCAAGCATCTGCAACTACTAAATATCATTAAGGTAAAACCCAACCATAGCATTAAAGTATCAAGTCCTCTTTATTCCCATACGCCATGTCCCGCTTATCCGTGTTTGTGTTTCAGTCACTCACGCAACACAGACAATAAGCAAACCATGGACAAATTGCAACACCCTATAGCGGGCATCCCTCACGCTTGCATGACACAGAGGGCACCATAGGACAACACCAAAGTAAAACATACAACTCATACCAGCTAGATCATCAATCAACCCAAAGACAAAGGATATCTACTCAAAACATCATAGGATGGCAACACAACATTGGGTGATAATATGTGCATAAAGCACCATGCTCAAGTAGGGATTACAGTGGGGTGCGGGAGAGTGGACCACGTAAAAGAGATGAGGATGGTGATGATGATGGTGATGTTGATGAAGACGATCACCGCGGCGATGATTCCCCTCTCGATGGCACTCCGGTGCCACCAAGACAGAGGAGGAGAGGTTCTCCCCCTTGTGCTTCCTCCTCCATGGCCTCCCCCTGGATGGGAAGAGGTTCTCCCTCTGGTCCTTGGCCTTCATGGTGATGATGGCCCCTCCGGGATCCTCCTCCATGCCCTCCGGTGATGATGGCCCCCTCCGGCAGGATGCCGGAGAGGGACTAGATTGATTTCTCGTGGCTAGAGAGGCTTGTGGTGGCGGAACTTCCGATCTAGGTTAATTTTTGGAGGTTTATGTATATATAAGAGTTTTTAGCGTCGAGAACAAGTCAGGGGGGTCTTCGGGCTGTCCACGAGGTAGGGAGGCACGCCCAGGGGGTGGGCGCGCCTCCCACCCTTGTGGGCAACCCGAGACTCTTCTACTGCATGGCCTTCTTCTGGTCCAAAAATAAGACCCATCAAGTTTCAGGTCAACTGGACTCCGTTTGGTTTTCCTTTTTTGCGATACTCTAAAACAAGGAGAAAACAGAAACTGGCACTGGCACTGGGCGCTAGGTTAATAGGTTAGTCCCAAAAACCATATAAAATACCATATAAATTCATATAAGACATCCAAGGTTGGTAATATAATAGCATGAATACTTCATAAATTATAGATACGTTGGAGACTTATCAGCATCCCCAAGCTTAATTCCTGTTCGTCCTCGAGTAGGTAAATGATAAAAGAAATAATTTGTGAAGTATGAATGCTAGCAAGTTCATAAGTTTCATCAATGATAGTTCCAATCACTTTTTCTAGCATCATTACATATCATAACAGTAGCTCATTTTCATAAAACTTTTTATGATCAAGTAAAAAGCTATTCACATGTTAAGGTATAGATCATAAACTTTCTTGAAACTAACAAACTATATTCTCAGTCATCAAACAATTGCAATTCATCTTATTTTCTGGAAGGGTCTATGTCAGAGCTTTGATTTAGCAAACTCCATATACTCAATAATCATTTAATCTTTCACAATTGCTAACACTCACGTGATATTTATGGGTTCAAAGTTTTAGTCGGACACAGAGAAAGATAGGGGCTTCTAGATTCGCCTCCCAACCTTTTAGCTCAAGGGTAATGACAACAATAATAGTTCATGATAACTTACATCCAATTGGATATATATATATATATATATATATATATATATATATATATATATATATATATATATATATATATAAGGATCTTTCCAACACAATGTGCTTGCCAAAGGATAAAGTGTAAAAAGGAAAGGTGAATATCACCATGACTCTTGCATAAGGGTAGAAGATAAAAGTAAAAGATAGGCCCTTCACAGAGGGAAGCAGAGGTTGTCATGCGCTTTTATGGTTGGATGCACAAAATCTTAATGCAAAAGAACGTCACTTTATATTGCAACTTGTGATATGGACCTTTATTATGTAGTCTATCACTTTTATTTCATCCACATCACAAGATCGTATAAAGCTTATTTTCTCCACATTAATAGATCATACATATTTAGAGGGCAATTTTTATTGCATGCACCGATGACAACTTACTTGAAGGGTCTTACTCAATCCATAGGTAGGTATGGTGGACTCTCATGGCAAAACTGGTTTAAGGAATGTTTGGAAGCATAAGTAGTATCTCTACTTGGTGCAAAGAATTTGGCTAGCACGAGGGGAAAAAATCAAGCTCAGCATGTTGGATGATCCAAGACAATATACTTTATTCGGATATAAGAAAACATAACCCGTTACGTTGTCTTCCTTGTCCGACATCAACCTTCTAGCATGTCATATTTTAATGAGTGCTCACAATTTCAAAATATGTCCAAGATAGTATATTTATATGTGAAATCTCTCTTCCTTCAATATTCTTTCATGAATTGTTCAAGTGACCAATTTTACGTTTGCTAACTTTCAATAAGTTTACTACCTATACTTATTCTGTGTGAAGTCATTACTCCCCATGGTATAAGCATATGAAACATATATAAATTCATATTTATGATATGCAATTCATTCAACCATTTACTCATAGGATATATGTGAAGCACGCGAGTAAATGACAAACTACTCCAAAAAGATATAAATGAAGGACGCTAAGTAGTCAAATAATTAACTAGCTATGGGAGGATTCTTTTTCATTCAAGATTTCAGATCCAATGATTTTATTCAAATAGCAAGTAAAATTGAAAATACGCTCCAAGCAAAACACATATCATGTGACGAATAAAAATATAGCTCCAAGTAAGGTATACCAATAGTTTGAAGACGAAAGAGGGGATGCCTTCCGGGGCATCCCCAAGCTTAGGCGCTTGAGTCTTCCTTGAATATTACCTTGGGGTGCCTTGGGAATCCCCAAGCTTAGGGTCTTTCCACTCCTTGTTCTCCTCATATCGATATCTCACCCAAAGCTTGAAAACTTCAATCACACAAAACTTAACGGAACTTTGTGAGATAGGTTAGTATGATAAAGAGTAAACCATTCACTTTGGCACAGTCAAATACTAGGTTTATAATTGTTCTCACACAATGCCTACTGTACCATATTATTTCTACAATTTATGTTGAGAAATATAAGCCATAGAAACTAGAAAACAAGCAAACTATGGAATGAAAACAGAATCTGTCAGAAACAGAACAGTCTGTAATGATCTGAACGCCAACCAAACTTATGCTACTCCAAAAATTCTGAAATAAATTGTTGGACGTGGGGAATTTGTATATTAATCTTCTGAAAAAAGAATCAACTCAATCGCACTCTTCTGTAAAAAAATGGCAGCTAGTCTCGCGAGCGCAAAAGTTTCTGTTTTTTATAGCAAGATCACATTAACTTTCACCCAAGTCTTCCCAAAGGTCTTACTTGGCACTTTATTGAAACAAAAGCTATAATACATGATTAATACAGTATATTAATCATGATAACGCACAAAAACAGTAAGGGTAAATATTGGGTTGTCTCCCAACAAGCGCTTTTCTTTAATGCCTTTTAGCTAGGCATGATGATTTCAATGATGCACACATAAAAGATAAGAATTGAAACATAAAGAGAGCATCATGAAGAATATGACTAGCACATTTAAACCTAACCCTCTTCATATTCCTAGGGATTTTGTGAGCACACCATTTATGGGAACAAGAATCAACTAGCATAGGAAGGCAAAACAAGTATAACTTCAAAACTTTAAGCACATAGAGAGGAAACTTGATATTATTGCAACCCCTACAAGCATGTATTACTCCCTCATAATAATTTTCAGTAGCATCATGAATGAGTTCAACAATATTACCATCACATAAAGCATTCTTTTCATGATCTATGAGCATAGAAATTTTACTACTCTCCACATAAGCAAAATTCTCCACATTCGAAATGGCGGGATCACTAGTTCCTAAAGTTGACACTCTTACAAACCCGCTTTAGATTATAGTATTATTCATACTCCAAATATATAAGTGAATTCCATGGAGCGTTCTACAATTAATATATACTAACCAATATCCAAGCTCGAAATGTACAAGTGAAGCACACGAAGCATTCTATAAAGTCATACTCAAAAGATTTAAGTGAAGCTCAAAGAGCAATTCTATAAGATCGTACTTAGAATATATAAGTGAATCACATGAAGTATTCTATAAATTGATGAAGGGACATATCATACTAGCATGGTTCTTAAAGAAAAAGAAAAACACAAGGGACACAAATCATGTGAAAAAAACAAATACCGAGGTATACCGATATTTGTTGAAGAAGAAAGATGGGATGCCAACTGGGGCATCCCCAAGCTTAGATGCTTGAGTATCCTTAGAATTTACTTGGGGTTCCTTGGGCATCCCCAATATTGAGCTCTTACCTCTCTTTATTCTTCTCACATCGGTAACTCCTCGTTCTTCGAACACTTCATCCACACAAAACTTTAACAAAAACTTTGTGAGATCCGTTAGTGTAATAAAGCAAATCACTACCTTTAGGTACTGTTTCAAACTCATTCCAATTTCATATTAGAACTATCTCTACTATATTCCAACTTCTCTATGGTTCATACCCTCCGATACTAGCCATAGATGCATCAAAACAAGCAAACAACACACGAAAAACAGAATCTGTCTAAAACAGGACATTCTGTAGTAATCTGGACGTTTAGTAAACTTCTGTAACTCCAAAACTTATGAAATAAATTTGAAAATTTGAACAATTTGTACAGAAGTAATGTTCAAAAAATTTCATACCCATTTTACTTTCCAGTAAAAAAATTGAAAATCACGCGCTACAGCCAAAGTTTCTGTTTTTTGTTCTACACATAGTAAACAAGCAATATAATCATCCTAAAACCAAAGCTTGGCACATTATTTTTATAATACAATGGATATATATAAGGGGATAATTATTTACGGAGAAACTTCCATGAAAAATTCTACATTGTTTCCCTGAGCATGAAGACAAGTGCTCAAGGTCAACCCTCACTTCTTCAATGCATAACTTTCCAATCACTTCTCTTTTTTGAAAAAAAAATTAGGCATGAGAGGCAAGTAAATTCTTTTTGTATTTTCATTCTTTTAAAAAAATTGTATGTTTCACTAACAACTAAACAGAAACAAAAAATAAAAAAAATCTACTTAGTGAATAAATCAAACAAGCATACACAAGAATATCAACCGCACGCTATTGCTCCCCGGCAACAGCGCCAGAAAAGAGCTTGATAATCCCCAAGTGCAGGGAATCATCGTAGCAATTTCCAAAGGTGGAAGTGATAAGTATGGAGTGTTGAACCCACAAGGAGCTAAAGGTAAGATCAATATTCTCTCAATCCCTATCTGCCACTGATACGACTCTACGTACACCGAACGTTTGCTTTTAACTAGAAACGAGAAATAAAACTAGTTGTGGGGTATGAAGTGGATAACTTTGTATTGTATCAGAGAGCTAAAATATTAAAGTAGGTGTTGTTAAATTTAGGATATATTACTAAATATTATAAATAACGAGTGTGGAATAATGGTGGATCGGTGTGCGGAAATGTCCTAGGCAATTGTTAACAAGACCGATAATCACTATTGCAGTTTCATATGAGGGAGAGGCATAAGCTAACATACTTTATCTTCTTAGATCATATCCACTTATGATTGGAACTCTAGCAAGCATCCGCAACTACTAAAGATCACTACGGTAAAACCCAACCATAGCATTAAAGTATCAAGTCCTCTTTATTCCCATACACCATGTCCCGCTTTTCCGTGTTTGTGTTTCAGTCACTCACGCAACACAGACAATAAGCAAACCATGGAGAAATTGCAACACCCTATGGCAGGAATCCCTCACGCTTGCGTGACACGGAGGGCACCATAGGACATCACCCAAGTAAAACATAAAACTCATACCAATCTAGATCATCAATCAACCCAAAGACAAAGGATATCTACTCAAAACATCATAGGATCGCAACACATCATTGGATCATAATATGTGGCATAAAGCACCATGTTCAAGTATGGATTATAGCGGGGTGTGGGAGAGTGGACATCATAAAAGAGATGAGGATGGTGATGTTGATGAAGACGATCATCACGGCGATGATTCCCCTCTCGATGGATCTCCGGTGCCACCAAGAGAGAGGAGGAGTGGTTCTCCCCCTTGTGCTTCCTCCTCCATGGCCTCCCCCTAGATGGGGACAGGTTCTCCCTCTGGTCCTTGGCCTTCATGGTGTTGATGGCCCCTCCGGGATCCTACTCCATGCCCTCCGGTGATGATGGCCCCTCCGGCAGGATGCCGGAGAGGGCCTAGATTGATTTCTCGTGGCTACAGAGGCTTGCGGCAGCGGAACTTCCGATCTAGGTTAATTTCTGGAGGTTTCTATACATATAAGAGGTTTTGGCGTCAAGAACAAGTCAGGGGGGTCTCCGGGCTGTCCACGAGGTAGGGGGCGCGCCCAGGGGGTGGGCGCGCCTCCCACCCTTGTGGTCAGCCCAGGACCCTTTTGGCCCAACTCTTTTACTCCATGGCCTTCTTCTGGTCCAAAAATAAGCTCCATCAAGTTTCAGGTCAATTGGACTCCGTTTGGTTTTCCTTTTCTCCGATACTCTAAAACAAGGGAAGAACAGAAACTGGCACTGGGCTCTAGGTTAATAGGTTAGTCCCAAAAACCATATAAAATAGCATATAAATGCATATAAAACATCCAAGATTGATAATATAATAGCATGAATACTTCTTAAATTATAGATACGTTGGAGATGTATCAAGTGTCTCTTTGAAAGAAAAACCGTAGGAACTTTAATATCCACTTGTCCTCCTTTTCAAATTCTTATTCACGAAGCAGAAGACTAAGAGATAGTAGCATAATAGCATTATAACCGTCCATTTTCTTGTTGTTTGACTTAATATCACCATGCTTCTTTGCATCCTGTGATCTTCCAATTCTTGTGAACCAAACACCCAGATTGGCAGAAATCCACTGTTTTTAAATTCTCTGTTTTGCACGTGCATTCCTATCCTATTATTGTGTATTTCCTATCCATGCGTTGTTAGAATCCTCCAATTCAAACGAGCCCTTACAGAATTACTTCTCTTACATATATTTGTCAAAGAAAACCTTGTGTGGTTTGTCCCGCTCCAGCTGCGCCGTCGTCCACCCAGCTCAGCTGCTCCAATGACAGAAGGGTCCAACAGAGCAGGGATCCGACCTCCAAACTGTCTTTCACTGCCTTAGATCTTCTTCCCCACCGCGAGCAGCCATGACAACTACATTACCGTCATCAACCAAGCAGATGACCTCCAGGACTACACGGCTCTGCAAGAGAGGTCGCACTCTTTCGTGTCTGCTTACGTTATGCATCGCTTAATATTACATGCTACTTATCATCATGTTCACCGATTAGACTCCGAGTCAGCTCCAAACTAATGGTCAAACTTGAGTTTTTAAATGGTTGTGGGGTACATATCGGGGCTGAAATCAATAGTATCTATCTACTATCTGGTTAATCTCTGGTGTCTACTATGAGTTTCATGTTGGGTGGGAAGCAAACAGTAAGGAAGCCATTATCTGTATATTTTAACTAAAGACATTATCTGCCGACTTTCATTGGTTTTGGGTGTATGCACAGGTTGCTACCATCACTCTGGATTTCTGCATGCACTCCTTACATAATCTCACTATCTTTTATTCCTATGCATGTCAGTTATTGTACACAATGGAACTATACATGTAGAGCAAAAGAGACGAGCCTTGTGTGGCAATAAAATTTCATGCAGACGTCGCTCCATGGTAGGCGCAAAGGCAGCCCCCTCCACCCATTTCAGATTATAATCGAGAGGAAGATATCTGTTCTGAGGGGGATTCAGAAGGAGAAGACCACTCCTATTTACCCCCTGAGGTCTTCGCTCTAACTTGGCATGCTGATGTTGGTTATATCATGCATATTGTGCCTTGCATTGCTTACTTTATACATCAAATATGTCATCTGCTTAGTTTCAAGATGGTTTGTGTGAATGCCATCTGTTTAGTTTATTCATCGTTTATGTGAATTATGCAATGCCATCTTGTTTAGCCAGGCATCATATATGTGAATTTTCCAATGTCATCCTGCTTAGCCAGTCATCTTATATGTGAATTATATCAAGCCATCCTTTTTTGTTATGTATTACGTTTGTCAACAATGTTAGAACATTCAACAACTCTTCGTTTGCATTGGCCATTTGACACGGTGATGGAAAATTCTAGAGTGAAAATAAGGTCTTCAGAGCAGACTATGCTATCTGTTGAAGCGCATATCTCGCTGGTTACGGATAGCTCCTCAGAGGAGGATTTAGAGATAGATGATCAGTACTATCCCCCCCGAGGTGTATGCTCTAACTTAGCAGGGTTATGTTGCTCATATCGTGCGTATGGTGTCTTGCATTGCAATGTCATTTGATTAGTTTAGACATGCTTTGTGGTGAATGCCACCTGTTTAGTGCCTACTTGCCATATATGTGAATTATGCATTGCCATCTTGTTGCAAGACATTATATATGTGAATTATGCAATGATATCTTGTTGCAAAGGCATTCTATATGTGAATTATGCAATGCCATGTTGTTTAGCCAATCATCATGTATGTGAATTATATCATGCTATCATTTTTTCGTATTATGTGTTCCATTTGTCAACAACGTTTGTATATTCAACTACTCTTCCTGTGCATCAGCCATTTGAAGCGGTGATGGAAGTATCTGGAGTGAAAACAAGGTATTCAGAGCAGACAATGCTACCTATTGAAGCAGACATCTTGCTGGTTACAGAGAGCTCCTCAAAGGAGGACTCAGAGACTGATGACCAGTCCTATTTCCCCCTGAGGTCTATGGTCAAACTTGATAGGGTTATATTACCCATGTCATGCATGTTGTCTTACATTGCTTAGTTTTTACATCATATATGGATTGCCATCTACTTACTTGATTACTATATAAATCATATATTTGAATTATATCATGCCATCATGTTTACATACACAACATCTATCTGAATTATGGCATGGCAACCCATTTAATAAAGACATCATATAGTTATATCATCTCGTCCTATTTAGTGTTTACAGTCATCATATTTTGAATTATGTCATTCTATCCGTGAATTATATCATGCTATCATGTTTCTATAGGCGGCATGTATGTGAATTATGGCATGCCAACCTATTTAATAAACACATTATATAGTTATATCATGTCATCCTATTTACATAGTCATCATATTTTGAACTTTGTCTTTCCATCTTTTTTAGTTAGCCATCATAATGTGAAATTGTGTCATGCTATCCTGTTTAGTTAGCCATCATATATGTGAAATCGTGTCATGCTATCCTGTTTGGTTAGACAACATAGTGAATTATTTCATGCCCTCTTTTATTCCCCACTATCCATTGCACCTGTCTATCATACAATGTCTGTACATTAAATTACTTTTCTTGTTTATCAGCCATTTGACTTGAAGAGGGTGATGGCAATATCTAAGGGAGTAACAACACGGTCTTCAGAAAAGATAGTGCTACTAGTTGATGTAGATAGAACCACGATTTTACTTGCCCAAGAACCAGCACCACCACACATAACCCAGACTCTCACAGATTTTACCCCTACCCAGTTGGACAAAGAACCAGATACACCCCTTCTAACCCCAACCCCAGTAGATAGTAAACCAGTTCCAGTTGACATAGCACCATCTCCACCACAGAGCACCCAAACATGAGCAGTTAGTAAGGGAACTGCAGTGCCCAAAGCATGAGGACCACCACTCTGAATCCCAACTCAAGACTTAAAGGAGAAGAGGAATTGTTCTTAGGTCAGGTTCTGTAGCTATGGTTCATACTCCTTTGCTCTTGCATCACTTTATTTACTCATACCAACTATTTTCAAATTTGAAGCATGGAATTGAAACTCCAATGGCGCAACAAGTATGTTTTAAACCTGTTTCTTTAACTGGTTTGCTATTGTAACTTGCTCTATGTTGATTTCAGTTTCAATTGAATAAACAGTTATGTTCTCATGTCATGCACATTACAAGTGTTGTTATTTCTCTATAGTATCCCACACTTATATTCAGTCTATTCTGCTTTGTCTTGAACAAATATTATTTGAACTGTGTCTCTATCTTGATTTGGCAACAAAAACTAGAATGATATAGACCATAAAGTGACCATGGTACATAGATATATGTCTGTTTCATGCTATTATCATGTCCACTTTATTACTGAACTGATTTACCAAAATGAGTTTCATATACAACATGGTAAACCTGTGATGTGTCTGCTTGTTTCTCTTTTAGAATGCGGACAAAATATTGGAGAACAGTACCCCGTTATGCAATGGTAAAGGAAGTAATGCAGATAAGGTTCAAGATAGTGAGACATCCCTGTCAGTCTCCAAGAAAGCTGATAAAAACTATCTTGACGACAGTGAGAGAATCCAAAAGTCATGTCTTGATGTAGTGTTCGAGTTACTGGCCACTAATGCTGGCACAAGCTCTTCGAACTCGCTGCCTGAATCAATTCGTCTTCTTGAGTCTCAACTTCAAGTTGAAAGACATCGATCAGATGTGCTGCAACAAGAAGCTGAAGGACTGAGGAAGTCCCTGCAGAATTCAGATGCATACTTTCTGGTGCAACAGTAAGCGCTGGAGGATTTAAGCGCCAAATAAGAGAAATTTAATAATCTTGCTAAGAATCTTGCCAGCATTATGGGTACCCAGGATATTGTTTCTTGAGCTCTTCTGAAGTGGTTTCAGTTCTGGACTTGTTTTGCTATGGCGTTTATTTGCACTGGTCGCCAACTTTGACAACTAGTGTATATGATATGCTGCTTTGTTCCCTATATTTGCACTCGTGGTGAACTTTGATGCCCAGTGGATGTAATATGTGTAATAGCCGTGATAGCCTAGCGTAAGTTGCTTGCTTATTTATTTCCTTGTTGTCTTATTTATATGTTTGCTTGTAGTCAGTGCAGTTCTTTTTCCGCGGTTTGCTAGTGGCCGCAATAACCTATTTTTTAAAACTAGGCTACAATAACCATGGGCTACATATTTACTATAGTTACCATGGGCCTCCTATGGGCCGTAGAAACAATGGGCATTCTAAGGGCCATAGAAACAATGGGCTTTCATGGGCCATAGAAACAATGGGCTTTCATGGGCCATAGCATCAATGGGCCTTCTATAGGCCGTATGATCAATAGGCCAAACATGGGTCGATAACAAACCACATTATGGGCCGTATACGGGCTAGATTTGGAATCATCCACTCATGGGCCCACAATAACGGGCCATCATTAATTGGCCATTTTGAAAACGGCCCAACGGATTAACGGGCCGCAAACGGGCCGATTGTAACCACGGGCTGAATTTGGCCTACTGGCAGAGAAGGCCAGTAACGGGCCGTAAGTAACCGAATGCTGGAAATGATCCCAAGAATAAATGGGCCCTGAGAAGGACAAAAGATAACACGGGTTGGAAACGGCCCAATGGAACAATGGGCCATTGATGGGTATAAAGCGGTACACTGTTCATTGCGGGCCAGATTCACCACGGGCCGTTAATGGGCCAAGAGTTACAAATGGCCTCCTATGGGCCAAAAGACATCATGGGCCATACATGGGCCGAAAGTTACAACGGGCTAGAATCATATTGGACGGCCTAGATGAAGCAACTGAGCTAATTCCGATAGGCCGTAACGGGCCATGAGTTAGCGGGTCATAAATGGGCTATATACGAACATGCCATTAACAGCCTTTCCATGGGCCGACCCGTTACCTTTTGACCAAGTCAAACGGGTCGGCCTTTTCACCGAAATGGGCCTCTGTTGGGCCATGCCAGATGTCGACGTGTCATAAGCGCCTCATGTCCAATTAATGGATGACATCTGTCCCAACGGTGAGCCAACACGTGTTTCCTCCAGCCAATAACCGGACCTGATAGCTGTTAGAGGGTTATCGGATCCAAAACCGGACCTGATAGCTTAACGATGACCCATTACGGTGGATACCATGTGTCGGTCACCCTTGATGAAAGCACTTCCATGACGCGCCATTTATCATCATGGAAGTGAACACTTCCGTGATGATAAATTTGGTAATGTCATGGAACACTTCTACGACAGCACATGTATGACTATCTTGATTCTGTCATAAAATCGTGATGGATGTACATGCATGATAGAAAACGTGATCTACTGTGACAAACATGTATCATCACGGAAGTGTATTTTTTGTAGTGCTACTACTATTACTTTAGCAATAGCGCGGGTAGCAGCAGCGCGCTGCTGCTAAACCTAGGTTGTTGGGTACTGTCGATCGATTTTAGTAGCAGCGCGATTCCACTTGGCCGCTCTACTGCTAACTGAGTAGAAGTAGCACCTGTTTTGTACCTGCGCTACTGAAAATTAGCAATAGCGCCTCTTTTTATACCGTGCTGCTGGTAAGATTCTATGTATAGGCTTTTCCCTGGTAGTGCCCCGTCGAACCAGAAAGGGACTCTTGGTCCCATAGGTGGCCATGGTTTCCCACGACAGGCATCGTCGACTCGGTCATGCTAGCATGAGGAACTTGCACATGCTTGTGAAGAAAAAGCACGTCATTGGCATTGAGGGTGTCAAATTTCTCAAAGATCATCCTTGTGGGGCTTGTGAGGCTGGAGAGACGACCAGATCCAAGAATCCCTCGAAGACTATCATGACTACCACTCGTCCCTTTGAATTACTTCACATGGACCTCTTTGGCCCCACCCATTATGCCACTCTAACAAATGCAGGAAGTCATTATGTACAAAACTTAATTTCAGGAAGTCTTCAAATGATTTTCCTCAAGGGCCTCAACGAATTTCGGTGTGAAGATCAAGCACATCAGGAGTGACAATGGGACCGAGTTCAAGAACACTGGTCTTGAAGACTATCTTGATGAACTTGGTATTACTCACGAGTTATCTGCCCCATACACTCCTCAGCTGAATGGCGTCGTGGAGCACAAGAAACAGGACTCTTGTTCAGATGGCTCACACTATGCTTGATGAATACAAGATGCCTCGTCGCTTCTGGCCTGAGGCTATTTATACAACATGCCACATCATTAACATGGTATATCTTAACAAATTCTTCAAGAAGACCTCATATGACAAGATACCCAATGCGAGTTATTTCAAAGTCTTCGGTGCTAATGCTAGATTAGGGATCCACATCACAACTCTAAATTTGCACCAAAAGCACATGTGGGTTTTATGCTTGGTTACGGAAAGGACTCGCACACCTACAGAGTCTTCCACACCTATCACCACAAGGTTGTTGAAACTGTAGATGTGCGGTTCGATGAAACTAATGGCTCACAAAGAGAGAACCTTCCTCCTGTGCTAGATGAAATGTCTCCTGAGGAATCCATCAAGTTCAAGGATACTAAGGATGCCATACCCACTGAAGAATCTACTGAAGAAGCTATTCTAGATCGTGAAGAAAATCATGCTGGTGCATCTGAAGAAAATGTCGCTGAAGAAAATGCTCACCCAATCAAACTCGCTAACTTGCTCATCCTCGCGTCGCAAATGAAGTGTAGATTGAGAAAATCATCGATGACATCAATGCACCAGGTCCTCTCACACTCTCAAAAGCTTCACATTTGTCTAACTTTTGTGGGAACTTCGCTTTTGTCTCTATCACAGAGCCCACCAAAGTTGATGAGGCATTTCGGGAGCCTGAGTGGATTCAAGCTATGCAAGAGGAAGTACATCAATTAAAGTTCAACAATGTGTGGGAACTTGTCAAGCGACCAGACCCTCACAAGCACAATATCATAGGTACCAAGTGGATCTACCAAAACAAGCAAGATGAAAATGGCCTAGTGGCGAGGAAGAAGGCTCGTCTTGTAGCTCAAGGCTACACACAGGTTGAAGAAATTGATTTCGATGAAAATTTTGCACCTGTTGCTATACTTGAGGCTATTCACATATTGCGTGCTTATGCTAACCATCATGATACCATCTTATATCAAATGGATCTGAAAAGTGCATTCCTCAATGGTAAGTTTGAGGAAGAAGTATATGTTGCTCAACCCCCAGGTTTTGAAGATCCTAAGCATCCCGACAAAATCTTCAGACTCAACAAGGCCCTCTATGGCCTCAAGCAGGCCCCTCGGGTGTGGTATGGTACACTGAAGGAATTCCTCATGAAGAAAGGCTTCAAACCCGGTTCACTTGACCCAACTCTTTTCACCAAAAGTTATGATGATGAATTATTCATGTGTGAAATATATGTAGATGATATTATCTTTGGCTGTACTATCGAACGTTACAGTGATGAATTTGGATACATGATGCGTGAGGAATATTAAATGTATATGATGGGAGAATTGATATTCTTCTTAGGTCTCCAAATTCTCCAACAATGCAATGGCATCTTCATATCTCAAGAGAAATACCTCAAGGATGTGCTGAGGAAATTCGGCATGCAAGATTGCAAAGGCGTCAAAATCCCTATGCCCACAAATGGCCATCTATGCACCGATGGAAATGGTAAAGACTTCAATCAGAAGGTATATAGCTCCATGATTTTCTATTTATTGTATCTATGTCCATCTAGGCCAGATATTATGCTTAGTATTTGCATGTGTGCCCGTTTTCAAGCTACACCGAAGGAGTCACACCATAAGGCTATGAAGCATATTCTTTGATATCTACCTCACACTCCAACACTTGGATTACGGTATCCGAAGGGTTCGGCTTTTGATCTCTTTGGATGATCCTTAGTATGTTGGTCCTCGAAGAAGCAGAACTGCGTATAACTCTCTACTGCTGAAGCAGAGTACATTGCTGCTAGTTCTTGTTGTGCTCAATTGCTGTGGATGAAGCAAACCCTCAAGGACTATGGCATCTATATGAAGAATGTGCCACTCTACTGTGACAACGAGAGTGCCATCAAGATTACTCACAACCCAGTTCAGTATCGAAGACTAAGCACATCCAGATTTGTCATCATTTTCTTCGAGATCATGTGTTGAAGGGCGACATGTCCATCGACCACGTGAAGACTGAAGAACAACTAGCAGATATCTTCATAAAGCCCTTAGAGGAGAAGAGATTTTGCAAGTTGCGGTGTGAGCTAAATATCTTAGAATCTCTGAATGTTCTTTGAAAGGACACACATCCTAACACTTATGGAAAATTGATGACTTAGATGTGCAACACACGAAGTAACGTTTTTCTTCAATCAATGAAGACTAACGCTCTAAGTGTGAAGAAATTAATGAAGAATCTGATTCTCAGAGCCCTACGACAATTGTACACGATCTCTGAAATCATCATTCTTATACAGTGGGTCACGCCACCAACCAAAGTTGAAAATCTTCAAATTTGAGTTTTTTATTTTGCAATTTCTTCAATTTTCAAATTCTTCAACTTCAGAAATTCTTCAACTTTTCGATTGGTGCTCTTCATTGACTATATATATGTCACCCTTAAGACTCTTATTCTGCACACAATAACCTTATTCTGCTAACACCTCACCCCTGTACCGTCCCACGAACAGAACCACCTCACTACCGTAAACCAAGCCGCAACAAAGCCTACCCCACCACCCGCACGAAACCCAGCTCCCTCTTTCCCCCATCCAAACCCCCACCTCCCTCCACCTTTGTCAGGACCCCGATCCTAAGACACATTGATCTAGCATGTAACACATCATATCACTTTGCGGACTCACACACGGTATCCCCACCGGTGACACCTTACCTGGCCCGGGACCGTTTGCGCCTTTTGGCTCACGTATATGATAGCGTCGCTAGCATCCATATGATAGAAAACCCGGGCTGACATGACTAGTCATGAACCCAAAGTGGCACTAACTTACAGGGACAGGCATACATGACCCAACAACGAACGTGTCGGTCATCCGCGAGTGAATTCAGGCTATAGCAACTGGGCTAGCAGGACTCTGGGAATCCGGGCTGTAGTAGGCTAACACGACTCCGAAAGACACCGCGTGAAATTTCCCCGAAGGGACAGACACATGATCGAAGAAGGACACATGCCGGCCAGTCTAAGTGTTCCGGAGTAGTAGCAATTGGGATAACAGAACTTGGGTAAACCGGGCTATACCAACTACCATGGCTCAGTGGAAGCACTAGACTACATTTCCCCATAAGAGAGGCTACCAAGGATAGACAACTAGGTTGTCGGATCCCACACATACAAAGCATTTCAATCATACACACAATATGCTCGATATGTGTAAATACAACTTGGCATCACAACAAAACTCTACGACTCAAAGTAATTATTCATAAGACTTCGAAGAGTCAGATATTACAAATATGGGTCTCATGACCCAACATTCAAGTCATACAAGCAATAGCACATGCGGAAGCTTATCTTGTTTGAGTACAGACAACTACAAATGGAAAAGGCTGAGAAGCCTAACTAACTACCAGACCCTGCCGAGGGCACAAGATCGTAGCTGAGGTAACAAGCTAAACGTCGAAGTCCACGCGAAACTACTAGCGAGACCGAAATCTCTCTGCAAAAACATAAATTAAGCAAACGTGAGTACAAATGTACCCAGCAAGACTTACATCAGAACTATATACTTATGCATTAGCATCAACAAAGGGATGGTGGGGTTTAACTGCAACAAGCCAGCTTTGACTCGGTGCCTATCCTAAACTACGACTACAAACAACTCTTTTGAGGTGGCGCACACGAGTCCACATATTCACCAAACAATACACCACTATGGATCTGCTCCCGTCTCCCTACGAGAATGCCATCAATAGCACTCACGCTTATCTTGCGCATTTTAGAGTATCCACTTTCACTTGTCTATGAACTATACAGGCAACCTAGAGGTCCTTTACTGCAGACGCGACTATTCGAATAGATGATGTTAACCCTGTAGGGGTGTACTTCTTCACACACGCTCTCACCACTTATCACCATTTACACGACATGTACTCGACAACCTTCAAGCGGAAGCCCAGCGAGGGTGTCGGCCACGACCGGACTAACCACACAAGTCCCTAGTCCAAGTTTATCGCCTATTCGGGTTCCATCCGCAAGGAGATCTGGCCGGGGTGTCCCTCACGGCCCCAAACGATGTGTGCAGGGTTCCCCGGACACCAAACGGGCGACTCAGTACACCGTGCCACGGTGTATCTACCATCATAGCCCACCCCTAGGGTCAGTGCTACGCACAGCCTCCAACACATATCCTACAAACACTAGAAACTAGTTGCAACTCTTGGACAGAGATCAAGGTGATTACTAAGTTGAGAGAGTCAATTAAGGATCCCAATGTGTGGTAGTAACTGTTCATAGATCACAAACACAGAATTCAGTTCCTGAGGACGGTTTCAATGAGACAACCCACCATGTACTCCTACATGGCCTCTCACCACTACCTTTACCAAATCGTGTTCACACACTTAGATCTCAATAGTAGGACATGTTCACCACATTACAATTCATCCTCGATGAATCAGACCTGAATCAACTCTAAGCAGTAGAAGGCATGACAACAAGCATGGATGAGTAGGCACATCAGAGCTCAAACAACTCCTACTCATGCTAGTGGGTTTCATCTATTTTACTGTGGCAATGACAGGTCATGCAGAGGAAAGGGGTTCAACTACCGTAGCAAGTAACAGTTGAATCATTGTTGTCCTAATGCAGTAAAAGAGAGCAGTAGCGAGAGAGTGGGATTGTATCAGAATGAACAAGGGGGTATTGCTTGCCTGACAGAGTGGTTGAGGGGTACTGCCCTTCAATTGGATACTGGTGAATATCCTCGGGAGCAGAACCTACCACAGAGATTACGCCGGTAACACAATCAATACATCGTGATATGCAACAATATGATGCATGCACATGACATGGCAAAATGAGTGTGTTGGGCTAATACAACTATAACCAGATGGTTTTGAGCCATTTTAAACCAAAGGTTCAACCCCAAACTCATCATATGAATTGAAATAGTGCTTTATCATGTTTTGATATAATAGTAGGGTTAAGTTGCTTTAACATGAATGAAACCAGTACAGATGGAAATTTTGGATTTTTCCGATCATTTTTCATATATAAAACTTTGCATTTGGAGTTACAGATTAATTTCTATGATTTTTAGAAGTTTAGACATTTTTGGAATTTCCTGAATTGTTTTAATCCAGAAAATGGTTAACTCCGTCAGCATGACGTCGGTGTGACATTAGCAGGTCAAAGGCACCAGCCCAGGTCAAACCTGACGGCTGGGACCCACATGTCAGAGTCTAACTAATTAACCTAAGTTAATTAGCTCTAAACTAATACTAGACTTGAATAGTTAAAGCCTTGGGTCCACATGTCAGTATTAACATGGCTAATTAAGTTTAGTTAGCACTTAACCTAAATTAGCAGGGGCCTGGGCGCACTTGTCAGCGACCCAGGGGGTCATTTGGTTAGTGCTTAACCGGTGTTCAGCCGGAGTTAAGGCCGCCAGCGAGGCTAGTCGTGGCGGAGGTTGTCGGAATTCCTCCAACGGTGACCATTCGAGCGGCGGAGGGGCTCTACGCGAAGTGCACGCTCATGCGCTTCCAACGCAGCAGGCGGCGGTGGCTAGGGTGCACGGAAACAACGTCGACATCGAGAAGCGCGGCGGCGGGAGCTCGGCGGTGCACAGGGGCGCGGCTGCAGCGAGCAAACGCGCGAACTAAAGCGCAGGCAAGGCACTAAGCGGTGCGGCGGGCGTGTTTGGCATATTGGCGCGACCAAATGGTCACTGGAGCAACACCGGCGACGAGCTCTTGCGGCGGAGCGTCTCGACTCCGGTGGAGGAGGCGGTTAGAGGGTGCAAACAAAGCAAAGAAGAGGGGGAGGCGGTGTAGAAGCTCATGGCGGTTGCGACGGCCGTCAAAGCGGGCTCGGTGGAGGTCGGAGCTGAGAAGGGCGGCGAGGTCAATCTCGGCAAACCAAGGAGGAAGAAGACGTCAGGGGGCGGTGCTTCGAGGCGTCCGGCGTCATGTGAGTAGACGGAGAGAACGAGGCAGACGTGGCGGAGCTTCTGGACTCGGGCGGAGGGCGAGGAGGTGGCTCTGGCCGCGGCAACTGCAAGCAGTGGCGACGGTAACGTTCGATCGTGCGCGTGAATTAAGACAGAGGAGGGGATGAGGGCGAGGGAGAGAAGGGAGAAGTGCAGGGGGTGCTGGGCGTCTCCAGGCAAGCAGGTGGACACACGGGGACGCTGCCAGCGCGAAGAAGGAGGTGGAGGCTCCACTGGTACGCGCGCGTGTTCGCTCCTGCCTACTGGCAGGAGGAAGACGACGAGCGAGGAGGTAAGTGGGCTGGGTCAGTTAAGCTGGGCCGGCTATAGGTAGGTGGGCCAGGTAGGTTTCCTCTCCTCTTCTGTCTTTTGTAAATTTAGTTTCTGTTTTCTATTTCCTGCATTTGTTTTGTCTTTATTAAAAATGCCAGAGCATTTTCAAAAATCTTGAAAATATTTGTGGGCACTAGTTGGATTATTTCCAATAGCCCTCATTTAAAATCAAGATTATTTGGGCACTTAAAATAATTTATAGCATTTAAATGCCCAAATGCAAATAACTTATGATTTAATTCAGTGACCCAAGTTGTCCTAGAAAAATGTGAACCATTTTTGTAGAGGTTCTAAACCAAGACAAAAATGATGAATATTTTTGAAGGGCACTTTAGGTTCATTGAAAAAGTATTTCAGTAACCCTTGTTGGATTAGGTGGTGCTGGGGTTTCTGTCATCCCCATTTCAAGTTTCTGAGAAATTAAACATGATGCAACAACCAAGATTAGTCCACAAGCAAGGCCAAAGCTGGGGCTGTGACAGCTCACCCCCACTAAACAAGAATCTCGTCCCGAGATTCAAGCGCAGGGTAAAAATGAAGAGGGGACTCGAACTATCACAATTTTCATGATCCAACTGTCCTCATCGAATATATTGATTCATTGCATCATCTTGAACTTGACATCCTTGCTTTCGAGATCTTCACCCAACACGAGGACAGGAGAGCGAGATAACTCTACAGGGATGGATCACCTGAATGATCACATGATCAACTCACGGAGCGAGATGTAGAAACATCTCTCGAGCTGAGGAACAAAAACACATATGAGCAGCGATGGAAATAAGCAGGTGACGAAGGTTCAGATTAGTAGGCAACAATTCCATGCTTAGAAGATGGTGCATGGTTTCAAAGTAGCAAGGGAATAATTACCATTGTTCCATAACGGGGCACCTTAGGGAGGTGGCTCATAGGATTATTCCCTTAAGTGGCAAAAAGAATTACTTTTGATACATAGATCGTTAAAACTCTCTATACCAGCCTAAGGCAATTCACCAACAATCTTTGGAGGAGTACGAAGGAATGACATATGATAACTCACAAGTATAGGGGATCGCAATAGTTTTCGAGGGTAGAGTATTCAACCCAAATTTATTGATTCGACACAAGGGGAGCCAAAGAATATTCTCAAGTATTAGCAGCTGAGTTGTCAATTCAACCACACCTGGAAACTTAATATCTGCAGCAAACTATTTATAGCAAAGTAATATGATAGTAATGGTAACAATAGCAAAAGTAACGATAGCAAAAGTAATGTTTTTGGAATTTTGTAGTGATGATAACAATAGCAACGGAAAAGTAAATAAGCTAAGAACAATATATGGAAAGCTCGTAGGCAATGAATCGGTGATAGAGAATTATGCCGGATGCGGTTCATCATGTAACAGTCATAACCTAGGGTGACACAGAACTAGCTCCAATTCATCAATGTAATGTAGGCATGTATTTTGAATATAGTCATACATGCTTATGGAAAAGAACTTGCATGACACCTTTTGTCCTACCCTCCCGTGGCAGCGGGGTCCTAGCGGAAACTAAGGGATATTAAGGCCTCCTTTTAGTACAGAACCGGACCAAAGCATTAACACATAGTGAATACATGAACTCCTCAAACTACGGTCATCCCCGGGAGTGGTCCCGATTATTGTCACTTCGGGGTTGCCGGATCATAACTCATAGTAGGTGACTATAGACTTGCAAGATAGGATCAAGAACTCTCATATATTGATGAAAACATAATAGGTTCAGATCTGAAATCATGGCACTCGGGCCCTAGTGACAAGCATTAAGCATAGCAAAGTCATAGCAACATCAATCTCAGAACATAGTGAATACTAGGGATCAAACCCTAACAAAACTAACTCGATTACATGATAAATCTCATCCAACCAATCACCATCCAGCAAGCCTACGATGGAATTACTCACGCACAGCGGTGAGCATCATGAAATTGGTGATGCAAGATGGTTGATGATGATGATGGCGACGGATTCCCCTCTCCGGAGCCCCAAGCGGACTCCAGATCAGCCCTCCCGAGAGGCTTTAGGGCTTGGCGGCGGCTCCGTATCGTAAAACGCGATGAATCCTTCTCCTTTATTTTTTCTCCCTGAAAGTGAATATATAGAGTTGGAGTTGAGGCCGGAGGAGCTCCAGGGGGTCCATGAGGTAGGGGGCGCGCCCCCACCCTCATGGTAGGGTGTGGGCCCCTGGTCTTGATCTTTTGCCAGTATTTTTTATTATTTCCAAAAATACGCTCCGTGGAGTTCCAGTTCAGTCCAAGAACTTTTGTTTCTGCACATAAATAACACCATGGCAATTCTGCTGAAAACATCATCAGTATGGGTTAGTTCCATTCAAATCATGCAAGTTAGAGTCCAAAACAAGGGCAAAAGTGTTTGGAAAAGTAGATATGACGGAGACGTATCAGCATACCCGGACTAGAATGGACGATGTGGACTACCTTGTTGAAGACAAAGCAATGGATGAATTCCCTCTTGTTTAACAAGTGAAAAGGATGGGACCCATGGTATGCCCACTTTTAAAGATCATCCTGAACAATGATTGTTGAGAAAGGCAGCCCATGGTAAAATGGCTCAATAGTGGGTGCAAGCTAGGAACAAATGCAAATGTTGGGAATGATTCTAGTAACTAGGGAAGAAGCTCAATGGTCAAGAGTGATTCCACTGTTTGAATGGTTATAGAACAACCGAGGAAACCGAGAGCACAAGGGTCCCTAAGGAGCAACTTCTAGAATGAGTCGCACAAAATCCTAATGGAGAAGATGGTCAAATAGCTCAATCAAGATACTACAATGATAGATCTTCTGGCTAGGTGTGTCGGCCAGAACATCAACCTTGTCGGGGCCTACATCATAGATCTTGGAAAAGTTCCAACCATCATATCTGCCCGAGATTCAGATCTGGTTGGTAACAAGATATTTTAGACAACATGTCTGGAAAAGAAAATTTGCAACACAAACCGACGAGATGACATCACGAGATTCTCGGGAAATGAACTACGGTAGCATGCTCCAAAAACATGAGCTGGTTCTCCTAAACACATGTGAACACACTATCCCAGACAAGCATGACCACATGGTAGTCTTACAATGAAACACTACCGAGTCCTGGTTGTGAACCGTCACCAAGGATATCGAAGTCCTTGCATAAGTCATACGATTAGCTCTTATGAAGAAACTTCTTCTCCCTGAACAAATCAGCCAGTGGCTAGGTGTGCTAGGGAATACATATGGAATGGAGGTAATTAATCTACCAAACCACAGAATACTTCACACATGCATGACTGACTTGGGACAATTCCAGGGGAAGCAAAACTAACTTTCTCAAATTCACGGCGGCAACTTGCATCGAATGCACATTAATGAGAGGGAGTCACTTCTTTCATCCAACATGTGCTTCATGAACGGGACATGAAGATAGTGCTTATAAAAGTTTCCAACACTAGCTTAATGTTCAACAAAATCATGGAGAACATAAGAATGTTGTCGATGGGCTCAACAACAATTCATCCAGGTTTCCATAAAAGTGGAATTCCACAATTATGTGAACACGGTGATAGCATTGGTCAGACCCAAAAGATGTAATGGTGTATGCCCGAGGAAACAACCATGGACAAGACAATATTACGAACATCGTTGGTTCTAATTTGATTTGACGATAGCCCATACACCAATCAATGATTTGGGTAAGACAATAGCAGCCCCAACTAATCACGAGGATCAATCAATGAGGATATCATTGAGGGAGTCCTGGATTAGGGGGTGTTCGGGTAGCCGGACCATACCTTCAGCCGGACTCCTGGACTATGAAGATACAAGATTGAAGACTTCGTCCCGTATCCGGATGGGACTTTCCTTGGCATGGAAGGCAAGCTTGGCGATGCACAGAAAGTAATATTTTAAATTCAATAAGCATTGCTTAGCGCATATGAACAAGTTTTCAGCGCACAGGATAAACACGAGCGAGTTCATTCAAAAATCACTTCCTTGGTACATTCATCCGCCACAAGGCGGGCACCTGCAAGAACATCCTTGTAGTAGTTCTCGGGCTTGCGATGCTCCTTCCCCGGCGGTGGCCCGTCCTTCACAAGCTTCTCACCGTCCAGCTTACCCCAGTGCACCTTTGCACGGGCAAGGGCCCGATGGGCACCTTCGATGCAGACGGAGCGCTTGATGACCTCGAGCCTCGGACAGGCCTCCACCAGCCACCGCACCAGCCCGAAATAGCTCCCAGGCAGGGCCTCTCCGGGCCACAGCCGAACTATGAAGCCCTTCATGGCCTGTTCGGCCGCCTTGTGGAGATCGACCAGCTGTTTCAGCTGGTCGCTCAAAGGCACAGGGTGTCCGGCCTCAGAATACTGAGACCAGAACACCTTCTCCGTCGAGCTGCCCTCTTCAGCTCGGTAGAATGCGGCGGCATCGGATATGCTGCGGGGAAGATCTGCGAATGCCCCTGGAGAGCTCCGGATTCGGGCAAGTAACAAGTAGTTTACTTTTATATTTCTGCTTTGCATAAAGAATGCCTTACCCGCTGCTATCTTCCTCATCTCCTCCAACTCTTGGAGGGCCTTTTGGGCTTCGGCCTTGGCAGACTTGGCAGTCTCAAGGGCCGTCGCGAGCTCGGATGCTTGCGCCTTTGACTCAAGCTCCAAACTCTCATGTTTTTTCACGAGAGCCTGATGCTCTTGCTGCACCTCGCCGACCTGAGCCCCAAGTCTGTCTCGCTCGGTGCGCTCCGCGGCCGTTTTCTTTTCGGCCTCACATAGCGCCTGCTTAAGGGTCGCCACCTTAGTCGTGGCCCCTACAATAAGCAGTACAATCCTGTTATTTTTTTTTGCAATCACGCCTTTTTATAGGCACTTTTTCTGTAAGGTATTTCTTACCTTCTCTCTCCTCGAGCCGCCGCTTGGCAAGGCCGAGCTATTGCTCGGTCCGCTCGAGGTCCTGCTTCAGGACACCCACCTCCGTAGTCAGTGCGGCGGTGGATAGCAGCGAAGCCTGCATATGCATATTGACTCTTTTTTGTTAGACTCCTGCGATATTTAATAGATCCTCTATTCGGCTTTTCTATCCGAACGCCAAACAGAGCATCAGGGGCTACTGTCTATGCGGTAATATTTTTACATATTTTTACTTACCTCAAAGCCTGTTAGAAGGCTAGCGTAAGCTTCAGTTAGTCTGCTCTTGGCGGACTGAACCCTCTGGATCACCGTACTCATAATAGTACGGTGCCCCTCGTCGATGGAGGCGCCGTCAAGCACCTCCAGCAGATTGTCCGGCACCTCCGGTTGGACGGAGGCCGCCGGCTTAGAAGGCTTGCTCCTCTTGGAAGGAGTTAGCCTACCACGGTCCGGAACTATGGAAGATTCTGGCACGGTGTCCGGCACAAAGCCGGACTTGGAGACCTGGGGGGCCTTATCCCCTTCACTCCTAGAGTCCGGGAGGTTGCCTTGCGGCTCCTCCGGGACCACCTCCTCCTGCCCCGGAGCTTGTCGCGACGCCACTTCGGCGTCGTCTGCAGTGTGGGGGGAGACAGAGGGCGGAACTGAGTTCACGTCCGATGAGTCCAGGGAGCCGCCTGACGATTCGTTGAATTTGGCCCGGGGCGGGCTGCATAATTACGTTCGACATTAGGGAAAGCTGTGCAACAAAGGAACATCTTGAGTTACTCTGATATCCGAACTTACGATTTCGCCGGACGCTTGGCCCTATTTGGCCACTCCTCTCCGCCCTCTTCGGCGTCGGGGGAATAGTCCGGCGGAGGGGTCTTCCTTTTCCTAGACCACTCGGCCTCCCCCGTTGGGGCGGCCTTCCTCTTCTCTCCTCCCTCCATTGGGGGGGGGGAGCATTTTCTTCTTCCTCCTCCTCGTTTTCACGGGAAGAGGGCGTCTCGGACTCGTCGGATGACGAGTTCGACACCACCATGTTACAGGCACTCTTTCGAGTCCCCGCGGTCTTCTTCTTCTTGGCCTTCTTCTCCGGCACCACATAAGGCGCCGGAACCAGCAGCTTCACTAGTAGAGCTGGGGCTGGGTCTTCGGGCAGCGGAGCCGGATAGTTAATCGGTCCGGATATCGCCCGCCAAGCCTGTCAAAGGTAAGGGAGTTTAGATCCCACATAGAGTCAAACTATGAAAAAAGCTTAACATCCTGTAAAAGGTGAAGATAGCTTACCTCGCTAGCGTGACGCTGCGAGCTGTATCCGCGGTCCTCGGAAGTGGATGCGGGAGCCTCGCCGCCCTTGAATAGCACCTTCCAGGCATCTTCGTACATCGTGTCGAAGAGCCTGCTAAGGGTTTGGTGCTGCGCCGGGTCGAACTCCCACAGATTAAAATCCCGTTGTTGGCACGGGAGGATCCGGCGGACGAGCATAACCTGGATTACATTAACAAGTCGGATTGGCTAGTTCACCAGGGACTGGATGCATGTTTGCAATCCGGTCACCTCTTTTTCGTCACCCCACGACAGGCCCGTCTCTTTCCAGGACATAAGCCGCGTGGGGGGTTCGGATCAGAACTCGGGGGCTGCGATCCAGTTTGGATCGCGTGGCTCGGTGATGTAAAACCACCTGGATTGCCACCCCTTTAGGGTCTCCACAAAAGAGCCCTCGAACCATAGGACGTTGGCCATCTTGCCCGCCATGGCGCCTCCGCACTCCGGCTGGCTGCCGCGCACCACCTTGGGCTTGACGTTGAAGGTCTTGAGCCAGAGACCGAAATGAGGGCGGACGCGGAGGAAAGCCTCGCACACGACGATAAACGCCGAGATGTTGAGGATGAAGTTTGGGGCCAGATCATGGAAATCCAGGCCGTAGTAGAACATGAGCCCCAGACAAATGGGTGGAGTGGAAAACCCAGTCCGCGGAGGATGTGGGGAAGAAATACTACCCTCTCATGGGGCCTTGGGGTGGGGAGAAGCTGCCCCTTTTCGGGAAGCCGGTGCGCGATGTCCTTAGAAAGGTATCTGGCCTTCCTTAGCTTCTTGACTTGGCCCTCCGTAGCGGAGGAGACCATCCACTTGCCTCCCGCTTCGGACATTGCTGGAGAAGGTTGAGGTGGGAAGTGCGGGCTTGGGCGCTGGAGCTCAAGCGCACAGGAGATGGATAGGCAAAGGAGGAAGAAGGCGTAGGTAAAAAGGTGGATCCTTATCCCCTTATATGGGCGGATGCGGTTGTGCGTCCCCACCAGCCTAGTAAAACTCACTTGCCTCCCAAGCGCCGTGATAAATGGCGCGGTTGGGTTACCCACGTCCGTATTGATGAGAATGCCGTAAAAGGGGTACACGATCTCTGCTTTGACAAGACGTGCCAAGGAAACCACCTCGCAAAACGTGCTGAGGTGGAAAAGTAAAAACGATTCGAGTAAAGGACTTGGCCGTAGTGTGATGACGCACTGCGGAATACGTCAGCAGATTTGATTTGTGTTTATATTATTCTCTCTATGGCAATTTGTGGAAACTTATTTTGCAGAGCCGGACACTACTATTGGTGTTTACAATCTTCTATGAAGGACTTGGAGGAGGAACCCGCCTTGCAATGCCAAAGACAATCTGCGCGCCGGACTCGTCGTCATTGAAGCCTGGTTCAGGGGCTACTGAGGGAGTCCTGGATTAGGGGGTGTTCGGGTAGCCGGACCATACCTTCAGCCGGACTCCTGGACTATGAAGATACAAGATTGAAGACTTCGTCCCGTGTCCGGATGGGACTTTCCTTGGCGTGGAAGGCAAGCTTGGCGATGCGGATATTCAAGATCTCCTACCATTATAACCGACTCTGTGTAACCCTAACCCTATCCGGTGTCTATATAAACCGGAGGGTTGTAGTCTGTAGGACATCAACTCCATATACAACAATCATACCATAGGCTAGCTTCTAGGGTTTAGCCTCCTTGATCTCGTGGTAGAGCTACTCTTGTACTGCCCATATCATCAATATTAATCAAGCATGAGTAGGGTATTACCTCCATCGAGAGGGCCCGAACCTGGGTAAAAACATCGTGTCCCTTGTCTCATGTTACCATCCGGCCTTGACGCACAGTTCGGGACCCCCTACCCGAGATCCGCCGGTTTTGACACCGACAATCATCTTTTATCAATACACACACAAAATATATCCCTTAGAGACGAACTAAGTCAGATAAAGCTTTATCTTCCAACTATCCAAGTTGTTGTTTAGCTTATCCAAGTAGCTCAGGGTATCCAACATAGAGTCTTGGAGATGGGGTGGTTTATAAGAAAACCAACTTGATTGCGAGCTCAACATAACGGTCAGGGGACAACCTGGTGATACTTCCGAGAGGACATTCAGAAAATCATGAACCACCGATATGTTATTAAGCTCGGGAACAATCTTGCTTCTCAGGGCAAGGCGATATGATCCAAAGAGGGAGGGATTAGCACAATCCTAACCCATTGATCGAAGAGTGCACCAAAAATATGGACAAGGTAGCACGATTAATCTTAGAATGATGATTCAATAACCAACATGCAAAGAATGAAGTTATTGTCCATTAACTACCAAGCAACGAAGTTGCTAGGAGTATTGATTTCACACCTCACAATTCACTTGTTGGTATTCCGGTTACAATAACACGGAGACCGAGAAATGAACAATGCTGGCGAGAGGTATCACTGTATCAAGAGTTCATAGGAGGTGGTGCAATTCCCATGACATTCTTGACATATAGATGGTAATATCCCAAGGTAGAACACATCAAAGGCTGGATTGGCAATTTGATCTGCGGGATACAATTGTTTTGACCCAATCCTAGATATGGATGAGGTAATGGAGTTTGTTTCTCCTAGTCATTCCGGAATAGAATGGCTTGACAAACCACAGGAATATGATGTATCAATGAGCATGAATGCATGACATGCTCTTTACTATCAAATGATAGACGGAGATTAGGATACAACTAAAGAGAGGGACAACTCAAAGGAACATATATCTTTCTGAGTTGTGGATGCATAGATTAGTATGTCGAGCAAAGCTCAACATTTCTTCCGGATAACCCATGCAGAAAGGTAGAACTGGCAGATTCACAATGTAGAATGGAGAACTCATCAAGAGTACTCTGGTTGTGATCTTTTGGTTCAAAAGAACTTCTGCCATAAGCAATTCATGGTATTTGGAAGAAAGAGATACCACAGACCTCGAGGACTATCACAAAGGTTACTAATATCCTAAAGGTAGGAGCAACACTATCAACACGAGGTAAGTAGAGTGAATCTTGGGTCAAGAACCCAGGAGTAGAATACCTACTACTAAATGGCATCACAGGATGCTTTCGAGAATGATGGCCAGAATCATCACATTGGGAACGCTAATCATTGCTAGATTACTAGGTGGTTCTCTAAGACACCTAGGTGATAGAGGCGAGGGTGTCCCGATGTTTCGATGAGATGGTGGCTATCGTTTTCTGTGGGAGTCGACCTTGACGATCCGACTACGAACGTGCGAAGACGTCGCACCTTAGCAATCGCTAAACCAACTTCCGAGGGTTATTGACCACGTCGGAGCACGATCAACGTGACCATGAGGATCTATTTCCTGCGAGCAAACGAAGAACAAGCAAGAAACTGTGATTGCAATCTGGATATTGCGAATAAAAGAGGAAAGCTTTATTAATGAAGTTGGGGTTCTGTGACGTCTTGGTCTGGTCATTGGACACAAACAAAATACGCGAAGTTGCAGCTATGGTGAAATTTTAATCTAAACAAAACCCAAAGTCTAAATGATGCCCTAACGGCTGTATATATGGAGGAAGAGGGGGGAATTTCATGGCCCTTGGAGGAGGGGTCTGAAACCAACCCTAACTCTTGTTTCCCCACACATACGGACTCTAAAAACAGCCTATACTTAAGTATTTCGAAAATACATGGGCCTGGCCCAATAATAAGGTGACGCAGCACCTAGAATAGCCTCTGGACGAAATTTATGAAGTGTCATCTTGTATATTTCTTCCAAGGCTTCATGCACTCCTTATGGTGGGTTCAAAGTCCTGAAATCATCACTTGTAACTCCGTTCTTGATCCCCTTGCGCATGCCATCATCTCCATGCTTAGTCTTGCTCCAGTGTTCATCCCTCTTATCCATGCCAGGCCCTTCATTTGTAAGCAAAACAAATGTATCCAATTTAGGCAGAATCATATTCTCATGAACATTAGAATCATTGCCAAGAAATGAAAGTACCTGATAATTTAATTGGCGTGCACGAGCTCTAGTAATTGGTCCAGTATGTATAGCAGCAGGGGATGTGGGTGTGACAATGGTATTGATGTCCTCATCATCCTCCCCTTCTTGAAATGAAGTCGTCCTCGACGGAAGCTCATCTTCCTCACCCAAATATGGCTTCAAATCTGCAATGTTAAAAGTGGGACTAACCCCAAAATCTGCAGGCAACTCAAGTTTATATGCATTATCATTTATTTTCGCTAACACCTTAAAAGGACCATGAGCATGTGGCATTAGCTTTGATTTGCGCAAATTAGGAAATCTATCCTTACTCAAATGTAACCAAACAAGATCTCCAGGTGCAAACACAACATGTTTTCTACCCTTATCTCCAGCAAGTTTATATTTAGCATTCATATGCTCAATGTTTTCCTTAGTTAACTCATGCATTTTTAAAATCAATTTAGCACGTTCTTTAGCATCAAAATTAACCTTCTCTGACGATGGAAGAGGCAACAAATCAATAGGTGCACGAGGTAGGAAACCATACACAATTTCAAAATGGAACATCTTAGTAGTAGAATGCAATGAACGATTATAAGCAAATTCAATACGAGGGAAGCATTCTTCCCACATTTTCTTGTTATTCTTCAAAACAGCCCTAAGCATAGTAGATAATGTTTTATTGACTACTTCAGTTTGTCCATCAGTTTGGGGGTGACAAGTAGTACTAAAAGGCAGTTTAGTCCCCAACTTAGCCCATAAACATCTCCAAAAGTGGCTAAGAAATTTAGTATCACGATCTGAAACAATATTATTTGGCACACCATGCAAGCGAATAATTTCACAAAAGAACAAATCAGCAACATTAACAACATCATCGCTTTTATGACATGGTATAAAGTGTGCCATTTTCGAGAACCTATCCACGACAACAAATATGCTATCCCTCCCCTTCTTTGTTCGAGGTAAACCTAAAACAATGTCCATAGATATATCCTCCCAAGGAACACTAGGTACAGGCAAAGGCATATATAAACCATGAGGATTGAGTCGTGACTTAGCTTTTTGACATGTAGTGCAGCGAGCAACAAAACGCTCAATATCCCGTCTCATCTTTGGCCAAAAGAAATGTGTAGCAAGTATATCCTCCGCCTTCTTGACGCCAAAGTGTCCCGTTAATCCTCCTCCAGGCGCCTCCTGCAACAACAAAATACAAACAGAGCTAGCTGGAATGCATAGCTTGTTAGCACGAAACACAAATCCATCATTAAGAATGAACTTGTTCCAAGTTCTCCCTTCCTTACAATTCTCCAATTCATCTTTAAATTCAGCATCATGCACATATTGATCTTTGATGGTCTCCAAACCAAATATTTTAAAGTCAAGTTGTGAAAGCATAGTATAATGACGAGACAATGCATCAGCAATAACATTTTCTTTACCCTTGTTGTGTTTAATGACATAAGGGAAAGTCTCAATGAATCCAACCCATTTAGCATGTCTATGGTTCACTTTTGCTTGACTTTTAATGTGTTTCAAAGATTCATGATCAGAATGTATAACAAAATCCTTGGGCCATAAATAATGTTGCCATGTTTCTAAGGTCCGAACAAGAGCATATAATTCTTTATCATAAGTAGAATAGTTCAGACTAGGCCCACTCAATTTTTTAGAAAAGTATGCAACAGGTTTGCCATCTTGTAATAACACACCTCCTAATCCAATTCCACTAGCATCACATTGAAGCTCAAAAGTATTATTAAAATTAGGAAGTTGGAGTAAAGGAGCATGTGTCAACTTATCTTTCAATATCGTGAAGGCTTCTTCCTGTGCGGTACCCCAAACAAAAGGCACATCCTTCTTTGTAAGCTCGTTGAGAGGTGCAGCAATGGTGCTGAAATCTCTCACAAAACGCCTATAGAACCTAGCGAGGCCAAGGAAACTCCTCACTTGTGTGACCGTTTTGGGCTGCGGCCAACTCTCAATAGCTTCAATCTTGGCTTTATCCACTTCAATTCCCTGTGGAGTACCAACATAGCCAAGAAAAAGATACCCGGTCGGTGCAAAAGGTGCACTTTCCAAGGTTACCAAACAAACGTGCATCACGTAGAGCAATAAAAACAACACGTAAATGTTCCAAATGTTCCTCCAAAGATTTTCTATAAATCAATATGTCATCAAAGTAAACTACCACAAATCGTCCAATGGAAGCACGTAAAACTTGGTTCATTAATCTCAAGAAAGTACTATGTGCATTAGTTAACCCAAAAGGCATGACTAACCACTCATAGTTTTAAATGCTATTTTCCATTCATCTCCCAATTTCATACGAATTTGATGGTATCCACTATGCAAATCAACTTTGGAGAATATTGTAGAGCCACTCAATTCATCAAGCATAGCATCTAGCCTAGGAATAGGATAACGATAATGAATAGTAATATTATTAATGCCTCTACAATCAATGCACATACACGACGTACCATCCTTTTTCGGCACTAAAATGATAGGAACAGCACAAGGACTAAGGGATTCACGTATATAACCTTTGTCGAGCAGTTCTTGTACTTGACGCATAATCTCGTTCGTCTCCTCTGGATTGGTACAATATGGTGCACGGTTGGGTAATGATGCACCGGGAATTAAGTCAATTTGATGCTCAATCCCTCGAATATGTGGTAATCCTGGTGGCACGGCTTGTGGAAAGATGTCAGCGAACTCTTGCAAAATGTTAGTGACAGCAGGAGGCAAAGAGGCAGGCACGTCCTTGAATGAAAATAATGCCTCTTTGCACACAAAAGCATAGCAAACAGATTTGCTAAAATCTAGATCATCAATATCAGATTTGGTGGCACACAAAAGCATAGTAAACTTGCACTTTTCAATTTAATTTCAGAAGCAACACTAGATGGTTTATTATTAGGCTTCATTTGTTGCTCAAATTCTTTTGCCACAATCTGATTTTCACTCTTACTTTTCTCCTGTTTTGCTTTATTAGCTCTATTAATATCATCTTTCAAAATGGAATCAAGAGTCATAGGAAGCAAATTAATATTTTTATCCTTCTGAACAAGAGTATACTGATTGCTTCTACCATGGTGTACAGAATTTTTATCAAATTGACATGGTCTACCAAGTAATAAGGAACATACTTGCATAGGTACCACATCACAATCAACATAATCAGCATATGTAGAGATACTAAAATGCACACGAACAACACGTGTTACCTTAACCTTGCCACTGTTGTTGAACCATTGGATGTAGTAAGGATGTGGATGTGGTCTTGTGGTGAGAGATAGCTTCTCCACCATCTCCATGCTAGCCAAGTTATTGCAGCTCCCTCCATCTATGATGACGCGAACAGAACATTCCTTCACAACTCCCTTGTATGGAACAAATTATGCCTCTGATTTTGCTCAGCTTGTGTACCCTGCACACTCAAAACACGTTGAGCAACTAAACATTCATACCTGTCAGCATCTTCAGGAGCCATGTATTGCGTCTCATGATCAGAATCATCTCCACCGTGTTCTTCATGTGTAATAAGAGCCAAAGTCCCTTCATCATAGTCACTAGTGGACTCATACCCACCATCCTCAGTAATAATCATCACACACTGAGATTTTCATTCTCTCGCAAAATGTCCTCTTCCCTTACAATGACGACAAATAATATCACTTGTGTGCCCTGTTGATGCCATGGAAGAAGAAGAGCTTTGTGCAGGCCCAGCAAGTGTGCTCTTGGTAGATAGTGGTGGTTGTGCTTGCTTTCTTGTATCACGGCTGGAGGTGGCACCTGATAGAGGTGCCGGTGCAGTGGAAGTAGAGGATGCACGTGGTGTCTGTTGGGGATATTACTACTGGACGTAAACCGGCCAGGAGTAGCCAGGTTAGCTTTACAAAGATTAGAAGCCCATGAAGATATAAGAATGATGGCGCTTTATGAAGGCCCAAGGCCCAGAGGTGAGTTAAGGCATGTAGAGGTAAACCGACCTAATTATGTAACTTGCATTGTAAGATAGGAAGTGTAGGGACTGAACCAGACATGTTTATGAGCCGGCTTCAGGACTCTGTAAACCGGCAGGTGTCAACCTATGTATATAAAGGGACGACTCGGCAGCGGTTTAGGGACAGACAACAACTCGAGAGTTAGACAAAGCGGATTCGCTCCCTGGCTTTTGAAACCCTAGCAATACCAATCACAACTAGACGTAGGCCTTTACCTTCATCGAAGGGGCCGAACTAGTATAAACTCCTCGTGTCCCCTTGTCCGGTTTAACCCCTTTAAGCTAACCCATTGCGATGGATCCATGACTAAGTCCTTTCAGAAGGACATCTGCCACGACAAACCCACGACAGTTGGCGCCCACCATGGGGCCATCGCCCGATGGTTTCGAGTTCTTGAAGGGTAGCTTTGATGGACTCAAGGGATACGCCGTGGGCCAGATGACGAAGAGTCGTCGCGGCAAGCTCAACATCGACAACGCAGGACGGGGTCCCGAGGCCGATTCAATCGAATACGGGTACCGGGTCCCCTTTGGTGGGATTCACGTCTTCATCGGCAAGATTGGCGAACCGGCCCCTGAGCCGGACATCTGCACTGACATCATTGAGACGGCTCGGTGTGCAAGCCCTTCCACGGTTCAGCCCGTGGTGAAGCATGTTTTCGTAGGCGTCATCCATGGAGCAGAATACGAGGATGGATCGGTGTCCGATGGAGAAACCATTGTTTGTTTCGACGAAGAGTCTTCCGGAGAGACTGAATCGCTCTATCAGTTGCAGGATGGCCGGATTAGTGGAGGATCCGAGGGCAACAGTATTCCGGACTTCCCTGATCTGCCAAACCGGGCCGCTATCTTCATGGCCGGTACACAGTCGGTGCCTCATTCATCAGCTGCCACAGCAATACTCTTCGGTTCAACAACCGCCATACCGGCAGGGGCAGGAGGCTCTGCGCCGCCTCCGGCTCAAGTCCTGTCTGACTTGTTCGACGCTTTGGCAACATTGATGGCCGCAGAGGTGGATGCAGCAGCCCGGGATCAGCACAACGCGGAGATTGCAAAGGTAAAGGATCAGATAGCTCAGGCTAAAGCGGATCTAGCAGCGGAGAATGCTAGGATGGCTATAGAACGAGCTGAGTTGGAAGCTCAGGCCTACCGGATTAGGCTCGATCAGAACACTTCTGAAGAAGTAATGAGAAGAAGGTACTGATTGCATCTCCCGTCGGGTTATGAGCCACGAAATCTCTTCAACACGCCAGGAGCAGGAACTAGTAACCGGCCAATATTAAACCGGACGGAGGCACCAGGAACAGGAGCGCTGGTTCAGCCGCGCATGATGGATCCGCCTCATCAGAATAACATTGTGCCGCAATATGTTCCAACACCTCCCGAGCATTACTCCAACCCGTTGGACAACATTTTGGTTGCCGCTTCACGATTAGCAGCTCTCCCAACCGACAGCGAGTCACCAGTTGCGGTTGAAGCACGACGGGCCAGAGATCTCCTTCGAACAACCCTAAATCAGCAGCAGGCATATTCGCACAGTCGTGAGAGGATTCATTCCACCCCACGTCTAAGCCGGAGCTACAGCAGGCATGTAGAGGATGAACCGGCCGTGTCAAGCAGTGTGCGTCGCCGTAACTCGCCGCGAGGACACAACCTGGTAGGGGGCGCTGCCAATGCGCAGGATGTAGTGGATCATGGTCGTGCACATCGGGAGGCCGAGTTAGCGGCCCTGCACGGGGCCCGTCAACCTACTCCGGTTTGTCCCACCACTTCAGTCGAACCAGGGGTAGTATTCAGTTCCTTGGGGGTGTCGTGCCTTACCCCCGCTTTGCGTAATGTGAGATTTCCCAAAGACTTCAAGGGACCTCATAAGGTACCCAATTATACCGCCGATCTACAGCCAGAAGCATGGGTTGAAAGCTATGAGATGGCAATGCATATGCTAGATGGGGATGAAGCGGTATGTGCTAAATACTTCACCATGATGTTGGAAGGAACAACTCGTACTTGGTTGAAGAGCTTACCAACTAACTCTGTTGGATCATGGGCCGAATTGAAGCACCAGTTTATCTAGAACTTCAAAGATACTTGTAAGCAGCTCATGTGAATTGTGGATCTGGCCGCTTGTGTCCAAGAGGAGGGGGAGTCCACGACCCATTGGGTCAAGCAGGTCTCAGCGATTTTGCATTCATCGGATCGTATCAATGCAGATACCGCAGTGCTAACGTTGGAGGGCAATTGTCATTTTCTGCCGCTCAAATAGAAGTTAGGAAGGCTCAAATGTCATTGCAATGATATGTCAACGCTTATGGCCGCTTTGGTTAAGTACGCCGATTCAGATAATAGCAAAGACCCTGACTCAAAGGAGGACAAACAGGGGAATGGGAAAAAGAACGGCAACGCCAAGGGTCAGCAGCATAATCCGGCAGGCCATGGGAACAGTGGTAAGCGCAAGGCCGACAACAGCTTGGACTTTGTCGCTAACACCAATGCTCAGGAGAATGGCCAGCGCCATAAGGGAAAGCAGCCCCAGAGGCGCGGAGGTTCAGGCCCCAATTTGGAGCGCCTGTTAAATCAACCTTATCCAAAGCATGGATCAAAGGAGAAGCCAGCATCACATCTTTGGAAGGATTGTTATATCATGCGAGATTTCAAAAACTCCAATATGTTCCAGTATGATAATGGCCCGCCCGGCGGTTGAGGAGGTGGTTTCCACGGACCGGGTTATGGAGGTGGCAATTCCGGTTCAGGATTTCAGGGCAATCAAACCAGACACATCAATCAAGGGCACCAAGGCAACCAGGGAGGTTACAACCATCAGGGGAACCAGCAGCAGCAGCAGTCGGGTTATCAGAGCAATCCTAAGCAGCTAAATAGTGGGCAATATCATGTCTTCACCACTAGCTTGTGTAAGCGTGATTAGAAGCTTCACAAGAGGGCAGTAAACTCTATTGAACCGGCGGTGCCTCAGTATTTGCGCTTGTCTGAGCAACCCATTTTGTGGAGTAGAGAGGATCACCCACCCTGGGTTGACAATCCGGGTCACTTGGCCCTAGTGGTGGCCCCTCAAGTTGCGGGATATAAGTTCACGAAGGTACTCATGGATGGGGGAAGCAGTATCAACATTCTATATTATGATACCTTCCATCGTATGGGGTTGACAAATAAGAGTCTTAAACCGTCAAACACTGTTTTTCACAGTGTGGTGCCTGGCAAGTCTGCATATCCAGTAGGCAAGATAGCCTTAGAGGTGGCTTTTGGGGATGACTATGATTCAAGGTCAGAAACATGGACTTTTGAGGTGGTGAAAATCAAAAGTCCGTATCACACTTTGTTTGGACGACCGGCTTATGCTAAGTTCATGGCGAGGCCGTGTTATGTTTATCTACAACTTAAAATGCCAGGTCATAAGGGGACCATCACAGTACACGGGAGCAGGAAGATCGCTTTGGAATGTGAGGAAGGTGATGCGGCTTATGCTGAGTCAGTTTGTGCCATGGAGGAATTGAAGTTTTATAAGGACCAAGTTGATCCAGCAGATATGACTTCTTTGAAAAAGCCAACTATGGAACACGATCCGGCGTTGAAATTTAAATCGGTCACGGATATGAAGATGGTTGATTTTGTTCCTGGCTATTCATCCAAGTAGTTCAACATCACCGCTAACCTGGATCCCAAATAGGAAAGCGCGCTCATCGAGTTCATCCGTGAGAACTAGGACATCTTTGGATGGAAACCTTCTGACATGCCAGGTGTACCGAGGGAACTCGCTGAGCACACACTTAACATTGATCCTAAGTTTAAACCGGTCCGGCAGTTTCTCCGCCGCTTCAATGAAGAAAGGGTTAAGGCTATCGGTGAAGAGGTAGCTCGGTTGTTGGCCACAGGGTTTATCGTGGAAGTCTTTCACCCAGAGTGGTTAGCTAATACGGTGCTGGTTCTTAAGAAAAACGGCACTTGGCGTATGTGTGTAGATTACACAGACTTGAACAAAGCTTGTCCTGCAGACCCCTTTGCCCTCCCTCGTATTGATCAGATCATTGATGTTACGGCGGTTGTGACCGTTTGTGTTTTCTGGATGCTTACTTTGGTTATCATCAGATCAAAATGGCAGTTAAGGACCAGGAGAAGACAGCTTTCATCACTCCCTTTGGAGCCTTCTGCTATTTCTCCATGCTCTTTGGGCTCAAGAGTGCCCGGGCGACTTATCAACGCTGTGTTCAGAATTGTCTTCATAAGTAGATTGGGCGCGATGTTCATGCATATGTGGATGATATTGTGATAAAGTCCAGGAAGGAGGAAACATTAATAGACGATTTGAGAGAAACCTTTGACAACCTTCGGGTTTACAAGATGATGCTCAATCCGGAAAAGTGTGTCTTCGGTGTACCAGCGGGCAAACTCTTGGGTTTTCTGGTGTCAAATAGAGGCATTGAGGCTAATCTGGAAAAAAATTCAACAATTACATATTTGGCTAAACTGGCGTGTATCAATGACGTTCAATGTCTGGCCGGCCGGATCACGGCTTTGAGCCGGTTTATCAGTCGTCTTGGGGAGAAGGCTATCATATATCAGATGCTCAAGAAAACAGATGATTTTGTCTGGAGCGAGGCAGCTGATAAAGCATTTGAGGATCTGAAGAGGCAGTTAGCTAAACCGCCTGTGCTTGCAGCACCGATCGATAAGGAGTCGTTATTGCTATATGTGGCTGCTAATGCCCGAGCTGTTAGCGTGGCTATTGTGGTGGAGCGCAAGGAAGCTCGCAAGGAATATCCGGTTCGACGGCCGGTTTATTATATCAGTGAGGTGCTCATTGAGTCAAAGCAGAGGTATCCACATTGGCAGAAGCTGGTGTATGGAGTGTTTATGGCAAGCCGGAAGCTTAAACACTATTTTCAGGGTCATCCTATCACAGTGGTCAGTTCAGCCCCTCTGGGAGATATCATTCAAAATAGAGAAGCAACGGGCCGGATTGCCAAGTGGGCTATTGAGCTTGGACCTCACGGGCTCAAATACATACCTCGCACAACAGTTAAATACCAAGCACTTGTGGACTTCATCAATGATTGGACGGAATTGCAGGCACCAGAGGAAAAGCCGGATAACACGTATTGGACTATTCACTTTGAGGGATCCTTGTAGTTGGAGGGCTCGGGGGCTGGAATCATACTAACTTCCCCACGAGGTAACAAGTTTTGTTATGTCCTCCGTTTAATGTTCCCTTATACTAACAATGCAGCTGAATATGAGGCCTTGCTCCACGGTATTCGGATGGCTAAGGAGATGAATTTAAGCCGGGTTAAGTGCTTTGGGGATTCAGATCTGGTGGCCCAACATGTGTCTGGCACTTGGGATTCTAAAGACCCACTCATGGCTGCATATCGACGAGAGGTGGACACAGTGGCTGGTCACTTCAAGGGTTATCAGGTGGACCATATAGACTAGCGAAATAATGAAGCGGTGGACGCTTTAAGCCGCCTTGGTTCTCAGCATAAACCGGTCCCACCAAATGTCTTTCTTGACGTGCTGCATAATCCGTCGGTCAAAGTACCAACAGAAGGGGAGTTGGCTATTCCTGACCCGGAGGCTCAATTGTAGTAGCTTTGCATGTTATACCAGATTGGACAATCCCATACCTGGCTTACATGAACCAGGGCAAGTTACCAGAGGATGAAACCTCGGCCCGGCAGATAATTCGGTGTTCCAAATCGATGACTATACTCAACAGAGAATTGCATCGTTACAGTGTTTCAGGGGCAATTCAGCGTTGTGTTTCTCCTCAGGAGGGTTGTGAGATTTTGCAAGAAATCCATGAAGGGGATTGTGGTCACCACGCCGGTTCAAAGTCCTTGGTGGCTAAAGCTTTTCTCCACGGTTTCTATTGGTTAACAGCTCATGCTGATGCTGAGGATTTAGTCAAACGATGTGACGGTTGTCAAAAATTTGCACGCCGTGCTCACATTCCGGCTCAGGAGTTGAGGATGATTCCAATAACATGGCCATTTGCGACTTGGGGGCTTGATATGGTTGGACCCTTTAAATACTCCAAGGACAAAAAGACCCACTTGTTAGTTGTAGTTGATAAATTCACCAAATGGGTGGAAGCTGAGTCGGTCAGTAAGTGTGATGCGGCCACGGCGGTTCAATTCATCAAAAAGGTGATATTCTGGTTTGGTTTTCCAGACAACATTATAACTGATAATGGTACTAATATATCAAAGGGAGAGATGGAGGAATTTTGCCAACGTGAGCACATCCGGCTTGATATAGCATCGGTGGCTCACCCCCAGTCTAATGGTCAAGCAGAGAGGGCAAATCAAGAAATTTTACGAGGTATCAAACCCCGGCTTATGGTTCCTTTGCAACGGACACCGGGTTGTTGGGTTGGGGAATTACCTTCTGTGTTATGGAGCATCAACACCACACCCAACAGGTCTACGGGGTACACACCTTTTTTCATGGATTATGGAGTAGAGGCAGTTCTTCCTAGTGACATCCGTCACGACTCGCCTCGTGTGACAGCTTACATTGAAGCTGACAATGAGAAGGCACGTCAGGACTCCCTGGACCTGTTAGATGAAGAGCGTGATCTTGCAGCAGCACGTTCGATGATTTATCAACAAGATCTCCAACGTTATCACAGCCGCCGGGTTAAGACCAGAACCTTTCAAGAGGGCGATTTCATGCTCCGGCTCATCCAGGATCAGACTGATATGCACAAGTTATCCCCACCTTGGGAAGGACCATTTGTGGTCAGCAAGAATCTACACAACGGGTCATACTACCTCATTGATGTTCGAGAGCACAAAGACTCACGTAAATCGGAGGAGGAGACCAAGCGCCTGTGGAATATAGCTCTTCTTCGGCCTTACTATACTTGAGCCACATGCTCTTCATATGTACATATTTATGATAATGTATATATTATATAATAAACCGGAGCCTCGAATAAAGCGGGGTCTCTGTTCTTTTTACATCATGTGTGTGCTTATAAGGGTTTCCACTAACAAAGCAAAATTTTGTTAAACCGGTCTCTGCAGCCGCACGAATACAAAAGAATTTCACTAGGGGGCTTGGTTGTTATCACACCATAGCTACACCTCTTGATAGGCGTTAAGCCACAAAGGAAATTATGTGGGGCCAAAGAGAGTGTTGCACAAAGCACAAACTCAAACATGGGCACCCACTGAGCACAGCTCACAAAGTTACTTGGGGGCTCTTTGTGCAAAGCAACAAAGGGTTTGAAAGGACCCTTGTAATTGGCTATCAATCCATGGCTTGGAAGCCTGGTGTATTCACCTAAAACCCCGGGTTAACCTGCCTTCATCAAGTAAGCCACTCCTGTCCAGGTAATCCTGGTATGACTCGCCGAACGTTTGACAAGTCAATCTTTTATAGACCCTGAACTTGTCAAAGTTAAAACGATGATTGGTTAATTGGAGGCCCATCATAAAAGGCTTTGTTAAACGGTTTAACTCAGAGGCCTGGCAGCCCATGAAAAGCCTCGATTTGGAGCCTGGCAGCTCGTAAAAAGCCTTGCATATTTCTTTTTGGAATCCTATTTGCTAACTTTTCTGCCTTATTGAGGTTCATAATATATCTGATAAACCGGTGTCTCTGGCCCGACTTGACTTTCAACTACACGTTGTCAGTACATGATCAGTTACAAGCCGGCGTTCCTTATCCCGGTCTGGTTTGACTAAATCCCCAGTGCTATAAAGAAAACCCGGTGATTATTATATTCCGGTACGGTTTATTATCATAATCCGGCAAAATAAGGACGGAGTTATCAACACTCCGGATTGGTGTTGACACCTTTACCATACAATTAGTTGGTCAACCAATGAGGTATGTTGCACATATTACTTTTTATACATAAACTTTGATCATTCATCTAAGTATTGTATATTTGTTGAGCATCATAACCCGTCCATTGGTAAACTGCTAGGATACTTTTAAGTTCTTGTATCCAGGAACACATCTCATCATGGGCAATGCATAAATAGATCCCAAAAAGTGGAACAAATTTTCACGAAGTATCACAAAACATGCTCGATGGCATGAAAGATAAAGGAGTTTTACTATCCTATTACAAGAAGCTTCAAAGCGGCTACAAGTGTATAATTGTTTTTTAGCATTGGCATACAATATCTGGTAAACCGGCTGCCGGTTTAAGATGCCTCATCTAGACAGTTTGAAGGTTGAGGATCAGTTGATGCGATCACTTCTTCTTGATCCCTCCCCAGACGCTGGAAATCAACCGTGGACCATTCGACTCCAGTTAAAGCTTGAAACACGGATTCTTCATGGATAAGGCTGGAGGGGTTAATATCAGGAGCAAAGGTATGCTTACGGATTGGAGGCACAAGTTCTTCGACTTCATGGATTTCCGCAGGCTGTCTCTTCCCTTCAGCGTCATAAGCCGGCTGGAAATGAGACAAGTCTGTGTCCTCTGCCAATTTGCTAGCTATTGGCCGCATTTCTTTGGTCAGCCTGTGGAGGTCATCATTGTCGAAGTTTGAACCGTCCTCCTTTACACCTGGGTATCCTTTAATGATGTCCTCCGCTTCAAGGTCTCGAATCCATGCCTTGGCTCGGATTAGTGCGGTTAATGCGCCTGCTCTTGCAGCTGCCTTCTTCAGTTCGGTAATCCGGGCTGGTAACATGGCCAGTTTCTCAAGAGTTTCCTTTATCAGTGATGGTGCCGGTTTATTGTAAGCCGCAGTGCAAATAGCCTGCTGGGACCCAGAGTACAGCTATTCAATCAAAGTATACGCCGCTTTAAGCTTCATCCGCATATCTGTGCCCAGATGAGCAATACGAGTGCCTGTTACGGTTTAAAATCAGTGTTCTGATCAATGATAAGGTTCCATGAATTGGACAAACTGCACAAGGAGATACTTACCAAAGACAGGGGAAGTCATGACGTTGATTTGACATTTCAAGCCAGCTAGTTCATCTACAACTGCTTTCAGGGCTGCTTCGGCATCCTCAGCTCTTTTGGTTAAACCGATTTTCTCGGTTTCCTAGTCAGCGTGATCTTTGTTAAAAGCCTCTTTCAGCTTTTTCATCGCTGCCAGGGCTTTGGTCAGCTCCTCTTTAGCTTTCGCAGCTTCTGCTTGTTGGGACTTCACATATTCTTGCAAATCAGCAGTCCGGGCATCTCTATTGCTTAGTTCGGCCTACAACAATGAAGAAATGTCAAACAACAGGATATATATTTTCTAAAGTACAAAGCGTATAACAAGTTATGCACTTCGTACTTGGGGGCTAATGCCTATTTGCTCTGATTCACTACATTTTTTGTAAAGTCTCCATAACAATGCCAGCATTATCCTTGACACTTGGGCTAATGTATATCTGTTCAAAACGAACGCATGGATTAATACCCGGATTACCTTGCAAAGCTAAACCGGCCTTTGGGGGCTGCGCTGAGGAAAGCTATATCATTAAATTGGTAAAGTGTTGGCCTTGGTTTTAACTAAGGACCTAACATTTTGAGGGTCAGTGGGAGAGACTTAAAGTATTACAAAGACCCGGTTCACGATTAACATCATAAAACGGCCCTTGGGGGCTACTTGGGCTGGCATTTCAACTTTGGAATCAAGAAGTAAAGGGAGATGAAAATACCTCATAGCGTTCCTTCATCAAATTCACAAAACCGGCTTCATAGTCACGGTTTGAGTGCAGACAGGTTAAGAAACCGGAGTGAATCTCTAGAGCGTTAAGATGGGCATAACTTGATAAGTCAGTACTCCATGTGCCCTTTTCCCTAGCAGCACGCTCTTCTTTGGCACTATGTTGGGCCAAGATTACGGGATGGCTAGGAGAGCTGTGGCCCATGCCGGTAACGATAACATCATCTCCTTGGCCTTCAGTGGTTTTTGCTGGTGATGACGGAGTTTCAGTATCTCTTATTGGACTAGCCCGGTTTGGAGCTGCCAGTTCAGTGTCAGGCATGGCAGGGTCAGCTTCTGGTGGTTCATCAGTATTCTGATCTTGAAGGGGCGGTTCATCAGAGGCGGCTTCAGGATGAGGACCCTCCGGTTCACGAGTTTGGTCCGGTTCACCTCTCTGCTCTTCTTCAAAAACTGCCTGCTCTTCTGACGGATTGTTGACCCGAGCTTTCTTGCTGGGTCTGGCTTTGGCTCTGCAAATAAATTAAAAGAGGGTTAGCATCTTATTCAAGATTTGTAACGCATTGGAAGAAGGAGTTTGAAAGCTTACCCAGCCACAGTTTTTAGAGGAGGGAGTTGGGTTGCTGTCGACTCGCCAGAGGATGAGGGAGGTGTCACCTGATAATTTGAATCGGACGGATTAAGAGGTTGTCTGAAATAACCTGCCTTGGCATAAGAATGGTCAGAAGTGGAAGAGACCTCAGACCGGCGCTTTCGAACCAGGGTATCAGGTAAACCAGCCGAAGTGACCTGTTGGCCACTATGTCGGGTTCTCTGACGACCTTCATGCTGCTATGTCTTCGAAATAAATGTTGGGTCCAAGTAAGCAAGAGGATGAGAAAAGCTTACTTTCCGGACTGCTTGACGGGTTTTTTTGTGTTGGCATAGAGTCTAAACCGGAGGAAAGGGTAATTACCTCTACATCATCAGCTTGGCTGCCTTCTACGTCCTCCTGATAAAGATCATTGTTAATGAGGTGCATGAAAAGGGAGCCAAGTGAGTCAAGTTCTACCTCAAATTCCGGATCCTCAACATCTTCATCAAGTTCCATGTTGATCCGGTCAGCCGTTTTCCGCTTTGAGGTCCGCTTGACGGCTTTGGTTTTGGGACGATATGGTTTGACCGCTTTATCCCTGGTTGGCTTTACCACTTTATTTATGGATTTCCATTTCCAGAAGGGATCATCGCCGTATTCATATATACACATAAGAATGATTACAAGTTGAACAAGTTAAAGATATCAAAAGATGAAAAGGAAGTATAGTGCTTACAGCACGCGGTTTGTTCTTAGTATAGAAGGGGTTCAAGACGGTTTGACTATAGACTGATTCCGATTCATTCAAAATTTTCTTTACGCTTTCAGTGACCTCTTCATCGGTCACCTGAATGTTGATATGGCGTTGAGGGTCTTCAACTTCACCGGTGTATTCACACATTAAACTGAGGCGGCGGCTTAGCGGCAAGACGCTCCAAGATATCCAACAGCGCACGAAATCAACGCCTGTTAAACCATTGGCCATAAAAGCCCGGAGCTTGGCGAGTTGAGGGGCATATTTGGCCCGTTCTGTAGAACTTAAGCATTGCGGCATTGGATGGGTGTTGGAAAGCCGGTGATCACCATAGCCTGGAAGGGGATTCTCATCTTCAGGAGAAGTATCTCTGCAGTAAAACCAAGTCTGGTTCCATTCCTTAGGGTGGCTATGCAGTTTGGCATGAGGGAATTCAACTTCCTTCCGCTTTTGAATTGAAACACCACCAAGCTCAGTATTGGGGCTATTTACAAACTCGGTATGCCGGTTCAGATGAAAAAGTCCCAGAACAGCTCAGTACTGGGCTCTTCTTGCAGGTACGCTTTGCAGAAAACTTGGAAATTGCATATATTGGACACCGAGTTGGGTCCAATATCTTGAGGATGGAGTTGGAAACTGGCAAGAACATCCCGGAAAAACTTTGACCCTGGCGGTTTGAAACCACGACCTATGTGGTTGACAAAGATCACAACCTCACCCTGCCTCGGGGTAGGAGGATTCTCTGTTCCTGGAACTCGCCACCAGATCTCCGTCTTCTTTGGCAAGGTGCCGATACTAACCATTTCGTTCAATTGATCTTCGGTGATCCGGGAGCGGGCCCAGTTGCAAAACTGTTTGGCCATTGTGAAATGAAAAGCTGAAAAGGAAATGCCGGTTTACGAGTCATTCATGAAGGAGCAAAGATACAATGGAATAAACATATACCGGTATGTGAATTTGCGTAAACCGCAGACTGATATAAAAGTGAATGACAAGGTCATATAAAGGGCATACATGTGTTGTTAAACCGGACTATTACCATCAACGTGCAGAAGGGTTGCCGGTTTATTAGGGGACTAATGGTATGAGATAGATTGTTTTTACAAAGGTAAACCGCCTACAAGGTCATATAAAGGGCATACATGTGTTGTTAAACCGGACTATTACCATCAACGTGCAGAAGGGGTGCCGGTTTATTAGGGGACTAATGGTATGAGATAGATTGTTTTTACAAAGGTAAACCGCCTACATGGTCCAGAGGATACAGATCTAAGGAGAAAAGGGCTAAGTAAGGAAAAACAAGTTTCAAAGGATCACATGGGAATTTTGGATCTACCGAAGACAGAAAGGCGAAAATATTTTGACCTAAAAAGGGTAGGACCCAAAGTAGGTTGTAAAAGTTCAGATTAGTTTTTCGCGTGCAAAAAGTTTGTGGTGGTAGCGGAAAATAAACCATTACGCCGAATATATCAACATTGAGATTTTCTATCCATAGGTTAAGGAGGAGCAGGAAAGAGCAGCACTGGAACTCCGATGAACTTCAATGAACTGCGAAGAACAAGGAAACCCTAGACAGATCTACAAGGGGGGGGGGAAGAAAAGGACTTACAGTGACTGTTGAAGCAACGGAGGAACGCCGCAGCTCTCTGGTAACAGCCAGGTTGATGCAACAGCCTTTGTCGAAGCAGAGGCGAGGCTTGACGATGGCGGCGGCGCTCAGTTGCGGAGGTGTCACGAGGAGGAAGAAGAAGCGAACGAGACGAAGGGAAAAAATGATAAGGACCCGTGACCCTATTGATAAGGCGAAGCGATAAGGCGACAAGTGCGGGAATCGAGGAGCTCAAAAATGGATAGTTAATAATGGTGTCGCTTCGATGAGTGGATATGCATTAATGAAGGCAATCCTCAGCTTCAACGGATAGATGACGTCAGGGCGTTTTATCATGATTCTAGAGTGTGACGTCACAACGGTTTACAAGATCAAGGTGAAGATGCAACGGAGGAATTTTTCTAAGTATTGAAGATTGACATGAACAAGTTCAAACCAATCTGGGGCCTAATGTTGGGGATATTACTACTGACGTAAACCGGCCAGGAGTAGCCAGGTTAGCTTTACAAAGATTAGAAGCCCATGAAGATATAAGAATGATGGCGCTTTATGTAGTCCCAAGGCCCAGAGGCGAGTTAAGGCCTGTAGATGTAAACCGACCTAATTATGTAACTTGCATTGTAAGATAGGAAGTGTAGGGACTGAACCGGACATGTTTATGAGACGGCTTCGGGACTGTAAACCGGCGGGCGTCAACCTATGTATATAAAGGGACGACTTGGCAGCGGTTTAGGAACAGACAACAACTCGAGAGTCAGACAAAGCGGATTTGCTCCCTGGCTTTTGAAACACTAGCAATACCAATCACAACTAGACGTTGGCCTTTACCTTCATCGAAGGGGCCGAACTAGTATAAACTCCCTATGTCCCCTTGTCCGGTTTAACCCCTTTAAGCTAACCCGTTGCGATGGCTCCACGACTAAGTCCTTTCACAAGGACATCTGCCGTGACAAACCCACGATAGTGTCCATGATGAAGATCGACCTGCAGAAAAGTTAGTTCATGCCAATGCCTGTCGATCCTGCACTTCACGTTCAGCTTTACAAGCAAGATGGAATAAATGAGTGATATTAGTATAATCCTTATACTCTAGAATGGCCTAAATCTCTCTATTTAATCCACCCATAAAATGTGCAAGCATAGCTTCATTCTCCTCAATAATACCACATCTAATCATGCCAGTTTGTAATTCCTGATAATATTCTTCTACAGAATTTTTTCCTTGTCCTGAACGCTACTATTTTTGAAGTAATTCACGCTGATAATATGGTGGAACCCAACGAGTACGCATAGCAGTTTTCAAAGCAGCCCAAGTAGCTGGAATAGGATATAATCTACAATGTTCAGACCACCAAAGACATGCAAAACTAGTGAAAGCACAAACAGCAGCAGGAACACGTCTCTCCTCGGGATATTGTAAACATGTAAAACGTTGTTCAGTTTCTAACTCCCAAGTAAGATATATATCAGGAACATATCTACCCTCAAATGGTGGAATATTCAATCTCAGTTTAGGGAGATGGTCATGATCTCGTACCTGAGGGGGAGCCCTACCATTACCATTATTTGCATATGGACGACCTGGTGGTTGTGGTGCTGGTGGTTGCACGTAGTTCTGATTTTGATCAACCTCATCCTCGGAATCTCCCGCAAAATCATCCTCCTCCGCATCAGCAGTAGGAGCCACAGAAGTATCAACTGTGGCACCAACAGTTTGGCCAGGCGCAAGAGGGAGACGGCTCGCTCGGCGGAGGGCTGTTTCGCGACTTGGAGGTAGTCGTCGTCGTCGTTGTTGTTGTTGTTGTTGTTGTTGTTGTTGTTGTTGTAGAGGTGCGTTATGTGCAACCAGTGGTGGTGGTGGAAGACACGCAAGCAATTCATGAAACTTGTTATCGAGCTTTGTTTCGAACGTCTTCTCCATGCCATATATCTTCTCCATGGCCTCTTCAAATCTGTTTAGCACATCTTGCACCTGTCCACTCATCATTTGCTGAAACTTATCATGCAACTCCTTATTCGTCATGTTCTCCCAGTTAGTCTCGTCGGCTTGTGATCCTGTCATGGTTAGCTGTCAGGACCCCGACTCAATGTCACATCGATCTAGCCGGTAACACCTCATATCACTTTGCGGCCTCACGCACGGTATCCCCACGGGTGTCGCCTTACCTTTGCCCGGGACCGTTTGCGTCTTTTGGCACACGTATATGATAGTGTCGCTAGCATCCATATGATAAGGAGCCCGGGCTGACATGGCTAGTCGTAAACCCAAAGTGGCACAGACTTACAGGGACAGGCATCCATGACCCAGCATCGAACGTGTCGGTCATCAGCGAGCGAATCCAGGCTGTAGCACTGGGCTAGCAGGACTCCGGTGAACCGGGCTGTAGCGGGCTAACAGGACTCCGGTATTCATCGCGTGACATTTCCCCGAAGGGACAGACACAGGAACGAAGAAGGACACATGCCGGCCAGCCTAAGTGTTCCGGAGCAGTAGCAAGCTACCAAGGCTCAATGGAAACACTAGGAGACATTTCCCGGTAAGAGAGGCTACTAAAGATAAACAACTAGATGGTCAGATCCCACACATACCAAGCATTTCAATAACATACACACAATATGCTCGATATGTGCAAATACAACATGGTATCACAACATGACTCTACGACTCAAGTATTTAATCAATAGGCTCCGAGGAGCGAGATATTACAAACATGGGTCTCATGACCCAACACTCAGAGCATACAAGTCAAAGCACAAGCGGAAGCTATCATGTCTGGGTACAGACATCTATAAATGGAAAAGGCTGAGAAGCCTGACTATCTATCAGATCCTGCCGAGGGCACAAGATCGTAGCTGAGGTAACAAGCTAAACGTCGAAGTCCACGTGGAACTACTAGTGAGACTGAAGTCTCTCTGCAAAAACATAAAATAGGCAAACGTGAGTACAAATGTACCCAGCAAGACTTACATCAGAACTAACTACATATGCATCATTATCAACAAAGGGGTGGTGGGGTTTAACTGCAGCAAGCCAGCTTTGACTCGGTGGCTATCCTAAACTACGACTGCAATGTAACTCTTTTGAGGTGGCGCACACGAGTCCACATATTCCCCATATCAATACACCACTATGGATCCGCTCCCGTCTCCCTACGAGGGCGCCATCCATAGCACTCACGCTTATCTTGCGTATTTTAGAGTATCCACTTTCACTTGTCTATGAACTGATATAAGCAACCCAGAAGTCCTTTTCCGCGGACACGACTATTCGAATAGATGATGTTAACCCTGCAGGGGTGTACTTCTTCATACATGTTTCCACCACTTAGCGTCTGCACACGACATGTGCTCGGCAGACTTCAAGCGAAAGCCGACGTGGGTGTAGACCACGACCTACCTAAACACTCAAGTCTCTAGTCCAGGTTTATCGCCTATTCGGGTTCCATCCATGAGGAGATCCGGCCGGAGTTTCGCTCACAGCCCCAAACGATGTGAACAGGGTTCCGTGACACCAAACGGGCGCCCGGTATACCCGGCCACGTGCCTACCGCATCACAGCCCACCCCTACGGTCAGCGCTGTCCACGGCCTCCAGCATACTACAAACACCAGAAACTACTTGCAACTCCTGGACAGAGAGCTAGGGTGAATAAGAAGTCGAGCGGGGTCATATTTCAGGGCCCAATGTATGGTAGTAACTGAATCATGGATCACAAACACAAAACTCAGTTCCTGAGGACGGCTGCAATGAGACAACCCACCATGTACTCCTACATGGCCTCTCACCGCTACCTTTACCAAATCGTGTTCACACACTTAGCTCACACACAGTAGGACATGTTCACACGCCTCTGATTCATCCCCGATGAATCAGACCTGACTCAACTCTAAGCAGTAGCAGGCATGACAAACAAGCATGAATGAGTAGGCACAACAGGGCTCAAACAATTCCTACTCATACTAGTGGGTTTCATCTATTTACTGTGGAATGACAGGTCATGCAAAGGATAAAGGGGTTCAGCTACCGCAGCAAGTAACAGATGAATCGTTGTTGTCCTAATGCAGTAAAAGAGAGCAGGAGCGAGAGAGTAGGATTGTATCGGAATGAACAAGGGGGTTTTGCTTGCCTGGCACTTCTGAAGATAACATTGAGTCTTCATCAGTGTCAACGATCGTATCATCGGTATCGCGTCTATCGAGAGGGGACAATTACCGGCAATACAGAAAAGACACGATCAATGCTATGCACAATATGATGCATGCTATGACATGGCAATATGAATGTGTTTCGGGCTAATGCACCTAAAACCAGATTAAATGAAGTTGGTTTGAATATAAAATTCAAATTCAAACTCCATATGTGAATATTCAAATGCCTTTTAGTTGATTTGTGCTAAACAGCAGCTATAAGTTGTTCTAACATGCATGAAAATGGTACAGATGGATTCCTTGAATTTTTCTGATAATTTTTCACATATAAATTATTTAATTTGGAGTTACGGTTAATTTTCTATGATTTTTAGAAGTTTTAGGCATTTTCTGGAATTTCCTGAATATAATTAAATCCAGAAAATACTTTATGACATCAGCAGTGCGTCATGCTTGCATCAGCAAGTCAACAGGGCTGCCCCGGGTCAAACCTGACCAGGGGGTCCCATTAGTCAGCGTCACAGGTTAACAGGGGGGTTTATTTTAGTTTAATTAAGGATTAGGGCACTAGGGCCCACATGTCAGTGGCTCTGGGGTTAGATTAGGTGGTGAGCTAATCACCTGATGGCGGGGGCCCACCTGTCAGTGTCAGCAGAGGGGGGGTAGTTAAAATAAAATAACTAAACTAATTAACAGGGGGGGCTGGCCCCACCTGTCATCGACCCAGAGGGGGGGGGTGTGTCCCGCCGTGGTCAACGTGGTCAGACCCACCGGCGGCTTGACGCCGGGGAGGCCAGACGTGGTGGTGCGCGTCGGAAACCCACTACAGGGGCTCTTTTGGCGCGCAGGGAGCAGCTACGGGGAGAGGGTGGAGTGGCGCATCCAACGGTGGCGGTGGCGGAGGCTGGGGTGGCCGGAGCTGCCGGCGGCGACCTCTTTTGCGGCTGCCGGAGCTCGGGTGTTCGCGGGACCGACGCTGCGGTGTGCAAACAAAACGGTGGTCGCGCTAGTTTTACCCTACGGGACGCAACGAGTGCAACGGACGCAGGCGTGGGACCAAAAGGTCACCGGAGCTTCACCGGCGACGAGCCCGTGCGGCGGAGCGTCTCGGCTCCGGTAGAGGGGGCGGCTAGAGCTCGAAATCGAGCTTGGGGTTAGGGGGAAACGGAGCAGGGACTCACGGGGATCGTGCAGGGAGGGTCAGCGAGCTCGGGGGCGCGCCGGAGTGGCCGAATTCGACGGAGAAGATCCTCGGCGGCCGGCGAGCGGGAAAACGTCGGGGGCGGCGTTCCGGGGCTCTTCTGGTCGCGTGAGACGACGAGGAGGACGAGGGAGGACTTGCGGAGCTCTGGGAGGCGTCGGGGAGGCGAGAGGGGGATGGTGGCCGCGGCGAACGGCGTCGGTGGCGACGGCTGTGTTCGGGTTCGGGCGAGAGAGAAAGAGCAGAGGGGCGGGGCCTCGAGGAAGAGTGAGAGGGGTCCGAGGGGGCTGCGTGGCGTCGCGGGAGGGAACCAGGGGAGGAGGAGGCAGCCAGGCAGGGAGGAGGTGGCCGGGGCGCGTGGCCGCGCGCACCGGGCGCGTGCCCGCGTCGTTCTGGCGAGGGAAGAAGACGACAGGGGGGGTAGCGGTGGCGGGCTGGGCCAGCGGGAGGAGCTGGGCCGGGCAGGTAAGCAGGTAAGTGGCCCAGGTGGCCGTCTCCCTTTTTATTTTTGCTCTGTTTTATTTTTTTTAATCATTGTTTTCTATTTGTTTCAATCTGTTTTGATTTAGTTCAAACACTAAATCATTTTTGTTTCTTCCAATAATTTTTGCAGGGACTGAAAGTAATATTCTAGAGCCCCTCACAAAATATCAGAATTATTGAAGCATTAAAAATATATATAACATATATTTGCTCCAACTCAAATACAATATATATTAGTTCAAAGATCCAAAATGACATGGAAAAATGTGCATCATCTCTGGTTACTGTTTCCAGCATTTTTCCAAAGATGATGAACATTTTTGAAAGCCACTTGGATTGACTGAAAATATTTTAGGTGAACCTGGTGAATTCTTAAAATGCTAGGGTTTGGACAATCCCCATTTCAACTTTCTGTAAAAGTAAACATGATGCATCACCAAAGGCTAGTACTAGTGCAATGCCAGAAGCTAGGGATGTGACATTAGCAGCAATAGAAACACACAAGAATATGATCCTACAGACTACTAACAAGGGGTGGTGGCGGGTGTCACAAATCCGTCAAGAAAATCTCAAATTCTTACCAGTTCTTACCCAGCAGCAGGCGGTGATCGGCAACCGTCGTAGTCAAAACTCACAAAGCTTGGATAGAGCGATTACCAGGGAGAGTCAAACGCATGATGTAGATGTATGTGGAGCTTGGAAGGCTTATAATGTGCTAGCAAAAAGGGTCAACAATAATCAATTCAGAGATGCAAAGTTGAATAAACGCTCAACGACAGTACTGTGCTGGTCCTAGGTTAGACCGTGCTAGAGACGCGAGCCTAGAACACTAACAAAATCACGACGCTGCACTTAAATAAGGGAGGAGCATGCTCTGAATTTTTTCTCTTTTTTTGCACTTTTTTCCTCTTTTTTTTGCTCCGCAACAATTTTTTTCGAAAAAGTCTACAAATAGTCTCAAAACTGCCTAGCCAGAATTTTCCAGACTTAATTTTTTTTGAGTTTGGAACTATTTTTCTACTGTGGGTAGCATGAAAGTTGGGGAGTCCAACTTGGTCACAACTCGAAGTATCGCGTGATCTGGAAACCGAAAACAAAGCAACAAATACTGGAGTCAGAATAGGACTGGTGGCGGAGATGAATCTGGTGGAACTCGTACTGGTGGCGGTGATGAATCTGGTGGAACTCGGACTGGTGGTTGTATATGGTGATGGTATATCTGGACTCGGATTGGTGGTGGTATATGGCGATGGTATATGCAGACTCGGATTGGTGGTTGTATATGGCGATGGTATATGTGGACTTGGATTGGTGGTGGTATATGGCGATGGTATATGTGGAGTCGGATTGGTGGTTGTATATGGCAGCGGCGATGTATATGGTGGGGTGGTGGTATATGGCAAAGATGATGACAATGGTGCAGTGGTGGCGTGACAAACTGTGAACAGAACTCGAATTCTAAGGGACTAGACGCTAAGACCAGCAACTCGACACGATGATGCAACCGCAAATTCAACAAAGCAGAACTCTAAAAAGACTATACAAAGGATCAAATTGGTTCAGATATGATGAACTAACCCTAATTTTTTTGGCTTTTTTCGTGGATTGTAGGTATAAAGAATAGACTCGATCTAAACTATGAAAAGTTGTACAATCTCACCGAGCAACCTGGAAATCTGATACCACTTGATAGAGGCGAGGGTGTCTCGATGTTTCGATGAGATGGTGGCTATCGTTTTCTGTGGGAGTCGACCTTAACGATCGACTACGAACGTGCAAAGACGTCGCACCTTAGCAATCGCTAAACCAACTTCCGAGGGTTATTGACCACGCCAGAGCACAATCAACTTGACCACGAGGGTCTATTTCCTACGAGCAAACAAAGAACAAACAAGAAACTGAGATTGCAATCTGGATATTGCGAATAAAAGGGTAAAGCCTTATTAATGAAGGTGGGGTTCTGTGACGTCTTGGTCTGGTCGTTGGACACAAACGAAGTACGCGAAGTTGCAGCTATGGTGAAATTTTAATCTAAACAAAACCCAAAGTCTAAACGACGCCCTAAGGGCTATATATATGGAGGAAGAGGGGGGCATTTCGTGGCCCTTGGAGGAGGGGTCCGAAACCAACCCTAACTCTTGTTTCCCCACACATACGGACTCTAAAAACAGCCTATACTTAAGTATTTTGAAAATACATGGGCCTGGTCCAATAATATGGTGATGTAGCACCTACAATAGCCTCTGGACGAAATTTATGAAGTAGCATCTTGTATATTTCGTCCAAGGCTTCATGCACTCCTTATGGTGGCTTCAAAGTCCTGACATCATCACTTGTAACTCCATTCTTGATCCCCTTGCGCATGCCATCATCTCTATGCTTGGTTTTGCTCTAGTGTTCATCCCTCTTATCCATGCCAGATCCTTCGTTTGTAAGCAAAACAAATCTATCCAATTTAGGCATAATCATATTCTCATGAACATTAGAATCATTACCAAGAAATGAAAGTACCTGATAATTTAATTGGCGTGCGCGAGCTCTAGTAATTGGTCTATTATGTATAGCAGCAGGGGATGTGGGTGTAACAATGGTATTGATGTCCTCATCACTAGGGTCATAATAATAGCTCCAACATATATGTTGAGGCAATAGAGTACCTCAACTCACCGATTAGTGTGGTCAAACTGGCCCAAAGAAACATCGGGAACGGAAAGAAAGGATTTGCAAATGCATCAGACTATTTTGAAACCTTGGATGACTCTGACAGCATAATGGCTGTAAATGCTCAAAAGTTGAGAAATCCTGCAAAATGGTGGCATAACCACTTAACATCACAATATCAAGGTTCTGAGATCAACTACCAACACACGGAGGTACTAGAACTGAACTGAGACTTGAATCCATATATTCTATAAGTCTATGAATTAGCAACACGTGATCCTGATAGAAAGATGCGGAGCCTAGTTCTTAATCCCCGCAGAGAAGAAGAGGTTGACTCAGATCAGAAGGGCATAAGGTAAAGGAGTAAACAGAGCCTTACGTTCCCATCCACAATCAATTCCCTTATATAACTAAAGCATTTCTAGACTCAACTTCGACCAGTTTGCCTTGGTAATCTTACAGGCAGTTAGGCTCTGATACCAAAGCTGTCAGGACCCCGATCGTAAGCCACATTGATATAGCATGTAACACATCATATCACTTTGCGGCCTCACGCACGGTATCCCCATGGGTGCAACCTTACCTGGCTCGGGACCGTTTGTGCCTTTTGGCTCACGTATATGATAGCGTCGCTAGCATCCATATGACAGAGAATACGGGCCGACATGACTAGTCGTGAACCCAAAGTGGCACTAACTTATAGGGATAGGCATACATGATCCAACAATGAACGTGTCGGTCATCAGCGAGTGAATTCGGGCTATAGCAACTGGGCTAGCAGGACTCCAGGAATCCGGGCTGTAGCAGGCTAACAGGACTCCGAAAGACACCACGTGACATTTCCCCGAAGGGACAGACACATGATCGAAGAAGGACACATGCCGGCGAGTCTAAGTGTTCCAGAGCAGTAGCAACTGGGCTAACAGGACTCGGGTAAACCGGGCTGTAGCAACTACCATGGTTCACACTACAAAAAAATGCACTTCCGTGATGATACGTGTTTGTCACAGTAGGTCGCTTTTTTGTCATGCATGTACATCCATGACAAATTTATGACAGAATCAAGATAGTCATACATGTGATGTCATAGAAGTGTTCCATGACATTACCAAAGTTATCATCACGGAAGTGTCCACTTCCATGATGATAAATCGCGCGTCACAGAAGTGCTTTCGTCAAGGGTGACCGACACGTGGCATCCACCGTAATGGAACGCTGTTAAGCTATCAGGTTGGGTTTTGGATCCGATAACCCGTTAACAGCCCCGACCAATGGGAAATTTCCACGTGTAAAATTCTTATTGGCCGGACGAAACACGTGTTAGCTCGTCAGTGGGTCAGATAGGCGCCTATGATACGTCGACACATGGCACGGCCCAACAGAGGCCCATTCCTGTGAAAAGGCCGGCCCGTTTGACTTTGTCAAAAGGTGGCGGGCCGGCCCATGGAAAGCCTGTTAGCGGCCTATTCGCATATAGCCCATTTACAGCTCGCTAACCCAAGGCCCGTTACGCCCTATCCGAATTAGGCCCAATAGAGTCATCTGGACCATCCAATATGATTCCAGCCCGTTTTCACTTCAGGCCCATGTATGGCCCATGACGTCTTTTGGCCCATATGAGGCCCTATGTAACTCTTGGCCTATTAGCGTCCCGTGGTGAAACTGGCCCGTAATGAAAAGTGTATCACTTTACACCCATTAACGGCCCGTGGTGAAACTGGCCCGTAATGAATAGTGTATCACTTTATACCCATTAACGCCCCGTTAGGCCATTAGGCCGTTTCCAGCCCATGTTATCTTTCGGCCTTCTCAGAGCCCATTTATTCTTGGGCTCATTTCCAGCATTCGTTTACTTACGGCCCGTTACTGTCATTTTCTTCTTGTGGGCCAAATTCAGCTCATGGTTACAGTCGGCCCGTTTGTGGTCCATTAATACGTTGGGTCGTTTTCATAGCGTCATCAAATACGGCCTATTAACGATGGCCCGTTACGGTCGGCCCATGAACGGACGATTCCAACTCTAGCCCGTTTACGGCCATAATGCAGCCTGTTATTGGCCCATGTTTGGCCAATCGATCATACGGCCCGTATAAGGCCCATTGATGATACGGCCCATAGAAGGCCCATTGTTTCTATGGCCCATAGAAGGCCTACTGTTTCTACGGCCCGTAGAAGGCCCAGTGTCACTACAGTAAATATTAGCCCATGGTTATTGTGGCCTAGTTTTAAAAAATAGGTTATTGCAGCCACTAGTTAACCGCGGAAAAAGAACTGCAATGACTACAAGCAAACAAATAAACAAGACAACAAGGAAATAAATAAGCAAGCAACTAACGCTAGGCTATCACGGCTATTACACATATTACATCCACTGGGCATCAAAGTTCGCCACCAGTGCAAATATAGGGAACAAAATAACATATCATATACACTGGCAGTCAAAATTGGCCACCAGTGCAAATAAACGCGGCAGGAAAAAAGAGCATAACTGAAACAACTTCAGAAGAACTCAAGAAACGTTATCCTGGGTATCCACCATGCTGGCAATAAGCTTAGCAAGCTGATTAGCTTTGTACTGTTTGGCGCTAAAATCCTCCAACGCTTGCTGTTGCACCAGAAAGTATGCATCTTAATGCTCCAGGGACTTCCGCAGTCCTTCCGCTTCTTGACGCATCACAGCTAATCGATGTCTTTCAGCTTGTAGTTGAGACTCAAGAAACCGAACTGATTCAGGCAGTGAGTTTGAATAGCTTGTGCAAGCGGTAGTGGCCAGTAACTCCAACACTAAACCAAGACAGGATGTGTCACTATCCTGAACATTGTCTGTATTACTTCCTTTACCGTTGCTTAATAAGGCACTCTTCCCCAATATTCTGTCAGCATTCTAAAAGAAGAAACAAGCAGACACATAACAAGTTTAGCTTGTACTAGTATATGAAACTCAGTTCGGTGAACCAATTCATTAGTAAGGTGGACAGGATTAAACTACCAAGTCTTCTATTGCCAAGTACTAGTACATAATAAAAGCATCAAACAAACATATATCTATTTCCTATGGTAGCAATGGAATCTTAAATTAGAACAATTGTTCTTCAGGTTTAGGCACTTGTTCTACATGAACAGAGTACAGTAAGACGCAAGAATATAATACTTAAAAATAGAAAATGAGCTCGTAGACCTTACCACATTCTTGGTTCGGGACCAGTACAGAACAAGGCGTTCCCAGTCATCGTCTAGTAAATGTGTCTCAGGAGAACGTAAGGGAATTTGATGACTTTCTTTGCCGGTGAAGTACGTTTTCTTCAGGTAATTCGAATACTGCCACCAAGCATTCTTGAAGATAGCAGAGGTATTAACATAGGTTACCTCATCCCGAGTTTCCAAATCGGTCCTTCTCTATAGAGAAAAATGGGAAAATTTGCTGTGAATAACATTACTTACACATAACTCCTGGACAAACACCTGCAACTGGCATTTTCCTTCATCTTCAGTATAATATTTCCAAGATGGGAAGATACGCACATATGATTTAACAACATCAAATGCGATAGATGCTAAACTAAGACGAGCTGGTTGTGCTTCCTCCACAGGAATAGGCGTACTAACTGGTGGAGTTGGGGTTCGCCGTGATAGTACTGGCCCTTTGGGCACTGGAGCTGCCTTACTAACTGCTCTTGTTTGGGAGCTCTGTGGTGGAGATGGTGATGTGTCAACAGGAACTGGGTTACTATCGGCTGGGGTTGGGGTTAGATTGTGTGAAGCTGGTTCTCTGTCCATCGTAGTAGGGGTACAATCTGCGAGAGTTTGGGTTATGTGTGGTAGGGCTGGTTCTTGTGCATGTACAACCGGGGTGCTATCTCCACCAAGATGTAGCACTATTTTATTTGAAGACTGTGTTTTTAGTCCGCTAGATAATGGCATCACCCGCTCCAATTCAAATGGCTGATAAACAGGAAACATAGTTGAATGTAAAGACATTGTATGAGAGACAGATGCAATAGATAGTGTGGAAAAAAGAGGGCATGAAATAGTTGACATGTATATTGTTTAACTAAAACGGATAGCATGACATAATTTCACATATATGATGTCTATCTAAACTGGATAGCACAGCATAACATAATTCAAAGATATGATGAATAACTAAACAGGATCGCATGACATAATTCACCTACATGTTATCTAAGTAATCCGGATCGCATCATTTAATTCACATATGTGATTTATATGCTAAACAGAGGGCATTCGATATGATGTCTGAACTGAGAACATGGTGTTGAATATTGTGTATATGATGTCTAAACTATGCAATGCAAGACACCGTATGCATGCTATAAGCAGTATAACCATGCCAAGTTAGAGCATACACCTCAGTGGTGGAATAGGACTGGTCATCTATCTCTGAGGAGCTATCGGGACCCAACAAGAGATCTGCTTTGATAGGTAGCACTATCTGCTCTGAAGGCCTTGTTTTCACTCCAGATTTTTCCATCTCCCACCCAAATGGCTGATTCACAGGAAGAGTAGTTTAATGTACAAACATTATCGACAAATGGAAATGTAATGAAGAAAAGGATGGGCAAGATATCATTCAAATATATGATGCCTGGTTAAACAGGATGGCATTGCACATTTCACTTATATTATGGCTGGCTAAAAGAATGAGACTGCATAATTCCCATATATGATATAGAAACTAAACAGGTGACATTACAGAACATGTCTAAACTAAGAAGATGACATATATGATGTCAAAAGTAGGCACTGCAAGGCAACATATGCATGATATGACTAACATCATCATGCCAAGGTAGAGAAAACACCTTGGGGGGTAAATAGGAGTGCTCAGCGGCGTCCGAATCCGCCTCAGAACAAATATCTTCCTATGGATTACAATCTGGAGAGGGGTGGGGAGGGTTTGCCATTGAACCCACCATGGAGCGATGTCTGCATGACATTGTATTGCCACGCAAAACTCTTCTCTTTTTCTCTACATGTTCAGGATGACTGTGTACAATATCTGACATGCATATGAAAAAAATATGGTGAGATTATGTAAGGAGAGCATGCAGAAATTTAGAGTGATGGTAACAACCAGTGGATCGATGTTTTTCCGTTGAACCAAAATAGCCCTAATGGATCGACGTGAATGTATAGTAATAAGTGATGCAACAAGTGTACAACCTCTTTGCCGTAGCCGTGTCGACCTCAGCATCATTGGGTTGGTCGCTGAAGCAGTTGAGGCAGAGGTGGCTGTCGGAGGTGTGGAGGAAGATCTGAGGAATCTGTAGATAGCGTCCAGGGCACTGCTCTGTTGTGATGGATCGTTCTGTCGTTGGAGCAGCTCTGGTGAGCCGTAAGACATCAAGGTTGAAGCAGCACAAAACAGACATCGTCAATCTCAAGTGGGATTCTAATAGCATCTCCAATAGATGATGTAAAATTGATGTAAAATTAAAATCACCAAAAACCACCTGACTACAACAAATGAGGTAAAAACTGTTTACTCTGAACTTAACTATCGAAACTGAAATTTACTATGGAATCTGAATGCTACTGTCGAAACTGAACGCAATGGTAGCAGAGAGGCACTTGACATATAGTTTAGGGAGGGCCTGCAGTTCATCTTCAACCTGCACCCCCGAGCTGCCAGCCACCACCGGCCCCAGCGCCGCCTCGCCGCCCCGAAACAACTCGCCACCGCCACCCCGGCCAGCCCTCTAGGCCCCCCGCCCCCACCCTGAACCCTAAGATAGATAGTGGGGTACCTCTCCAGCGAGCCCCCGTCCCCGCTGCGGGTGGTTCTTCCTTAACTGCGGCTTGCCCCCCCAACCCCTAAAAATTGACTGACCCACAAGTCGATTCGGTTGACTGAAGTGTGGATTAATCGGAGCAGAGCAGCAACACGAGCGAGGGGGAGAGCAGCAGCAGCAGCAGCTGGGCGAGCGAGCGATCAAGCGAGAGCCGGAGCAGCAGCAATAGATCCGGCTGGTATGGACGCCGCCGCCGAAGGGGCCTCGCACTGGGGGAGAGCCGTCGTGGAGAAGTTGCCCGCGGCGCCGGCTTCAAGGTAGCCGCTCCATGGGGGTGCAGGATGGAGCACCGTCGGTGCCGGGAGGTCGAGTTAAAGAGAAGGTGCGATGCGATGAGTGTACAACCTCTTTGGTGGCGCCGAGTAGGCCTCAGCTTCGTCCGAGGAGTCGGTGAGGATGCTGCGGTTCCGGTGGAGCAGGTTAAGGCGGCGCCATGGGGATGGAGCAGCCGTGATAGACGAGGCGATCGTCGGAGAAGCTCCTTGGAGGTGGAGGACGGGGCGGCTGAACCGGTGGGACAGCGAGATGGACGACGGATCCTCATCCGGGGAGGTGGACGAGGGACGTCGAGCTATTGTGGTGGACGACGTCATCGGGGAAGAGGCTCCGGCTGGGCAGCGGTGACGTGGTGGACGGAGGAGGGTGGGGTTTCGTGGCTGGAGCGGAGAGGTTATGGCGGCCTGGGATTTCGAATGACGAAAAGGGGGCGATGGGAGGGGGTGAAGCATGACTTAGGAACACGCTTGTCCAAAATGTAGGGTGTGTTACAAAAGTACCCCCCACCGATTTGAACTAGCGGCCCTTTCGGCTCAGGGTTAGAAGGGGGATTTCGCGTGTCGGGATTTGGCAGCTGGAGGGAGTTTTCGCGCATGTTGTAATTTCGGGATAGCAAGGCGCGGGTTGTGAAGGTGCCATTTTTGGGAGCACGATATCTGAATTTTCGGGATATAACAAGACGCGGGTTGAATTTTAGGGACAAGCCTAACGTGTAGTAATATTGTACTTGTACGTGCCAAATCAATTCGCACTTCCCTCAACCAAAAAGAAAATGAAAAAAATAAAACTATTCACACCACACAAAGAGAGAGTCTTGCCCCGTTTTACTATACAAATGCTATTCAAAGCCCCTCCTTCCATCTATATAGGGCCTAATGCGTTTTTCGATGCTAACTTTGACCAAATATTAGAGCAATGATATATGACATGCAACTTACACAAAGCACACCGTTAAATTCGTCTGTGAAATGTTCTTTCAATGATATAATTTTCACATTGTGCATGTCATGTACTATTAATCTTGTCAATAGTCAAAGGCGGTCTTAAAAATGTCATTACGCCCTATATAGATGGAAGGAGGGAGTATGAATCCATGTTATGTCCGATTAATTTTTTTGCTTGCTGTATAATGCATGTAACCTACTCATACCAATATTTTAGTGCATTCCAAATGTCTATACTACCGCTGCAATTCGAACTAAATTTGAATTCATTTCTCTATTTCAGTAAGAATCTACAATCATGATTGTTGCCAACTTCAACCATCATAGTTTCCTTGCTATCCGCCAGATATATATCAGAGGGCCTATAATGCAGGATGGCAGGCACACCATCATCAACAACTCCATTTTTTATAAGAGTATAGATAAAAATATATTAAATGTAGTATACCATGTTCAGAACCACACCATGTGTATCACCGTTATATATATTCACACATCCGTCGGTTTGAAACACTATGATAAATTCTTCAAATATCCGAATTCGCTTTTTATAATGAAGTATATATGATCTCTATTTGTCTTTTACACCCACACAACCCTCTTATCTTTGTAGCTAGCACTGACTTTCTCTTGTGCATGCACACTCCCGCATCCCTCTCACCCTCCCTCAGCATTCTCTAGCTCCATCGCGCAAATTCGTCTTTTCACTTTAGGTCGTTCACCCATGGTGTGTGTAGGCCCCCCAGCTCCTTCTTTATGGCACACATCGATCGATATGCCTCTCTAGCCAGGTGTGCCTAGCACAAACACAAGCTTCCCCTCTGCTCTTGTCACCGTCCATGCCTCACTCCCACCACTCTTTTCATCATTCTCGTACTCGCACACTCCTCCCCCTTGATATAGTATGCCTCTCGTACCACCTCCTACATGCATCCCTCTCTCTCTCTATCCTTCTCCTCGTGCCTCATTTGTTCTAACACACACATGCATGTATACCGATCGATCTCCCAACATATACCTAGATCGACTATAACTACCCCCCATCGATCAACGTACCTCACAAGTTATGTCTCTCTTTTCTCTTACAAAGGGCGATTGATCTTCCTATGTAGTTACGTCTGCTTATCACAGCCACATCGTCCCCCCTCATCATTCGTGCATGCCTCCTGACCCGCCTCTCACACGAACGTGCATAGACAACAAGCAGCCATCTCCTCTCTTATTGATATTGCTAATTTTTTAACTGTACGTCTGAATGCAGCAAATGATATGGTGTTGGAAATCTTGAGGAAATGCAAGACTTTTTGGTATATATTGTTTCTCCCAATTCATTACTGTTTTAAGTCAATTTTGAAAACGGATAAAAATGTATTTTCGCTGTAATTTCTCCAAACTTTATCATAACGGGCAAATAATATACCATTTAAAAGCTACAGAAAATGCAAAACTTTCTCATGTTGATGGATTTCTCTCATTCCTAGCCGTTTTCAATTAATTTTGAAAACGGCATGATCATTCGTTCTGCTTTTATCGCAAAACAGATTCTTCGAAAATGCACCGCATGAAGAACTTGAACTTCTCGGCATGTCTACTTGAACTTCACTCTGTTTTTCACGTGCTATTTTGCCCGTAGCTCTCGATCCACTCATCGGAATTGAGAAAGTGATATATCGATGGAAAGCTTGTGTAAACACGCAACTTTCCTTTTATGATCATTTTTTCATACTCGTGACAGTTTTATAAGTTTTTCATCTGAAATTCATTAAATGTAGTATTTGAACTTCCTGTTGTTTTTGCATTGAACTTCTGTGACGTATTTTCGTTTGTAATTTTCTCATACATTCGTCAGTGTTACACAAATGATATTTTTTTGTACAAACCTCTCTCACAATATATTTTTTAACTTTCTCCGACCGAGGAGTTAAACTTATAACAAAAAAAAATTTGGACCTTACCTTTTTATTGATTTTTCTCATATTAAACACACACCATGTAGTACATGAACTTTTTCCATTTTTATAATTTGATTTTTATTTTCTTTTTGAAATCAAATTGCTCCCAAACAATTTCTTTTTTGTTTTTTTGAACATGGAAATACAAGGTGAACCTCTCTCACAAGAATTTTTGAACATCCCCTGACAGAGCACTTAAACTTCTTTCAACAAACCTTTTAAGATTTTATTTATCTACACTTTTATTCTCAACTGAAATGCATTCCTTGTAGTAATTGAACTTCTCGTTGTTTTCACTATGAACTTCTATGACATTTTTTTGTATACGTTGAATTACACACAACTGAAGGTCGAACGTCCTTTTGCCATTTTAAAACATGTAATTGGAGGTCCAATGTACCACAATAGAAATTTTGAACCATGCACGGAGGTGCACGTGAACTTCTTGAAACAAATCTAAGTTTTTTATGCACTTCAAACTTTGCTATTATTTTATTTTGAACTTCTCAGCATTATTCTTAGAAATAAATATGTTTTTAAATAAGCATCAAACTTTTTTTTGAATTGAACTACATGCTTTTATATTCCATATAGAACGGAAAGAATTTGAGTTTTTTGTATACATCAAACTACTCCTTTAATTTAATTTTAACTTCATCATTTCATTCTTTAGTAACAAGGAAAATGCACACCTGTAGTACGTGAATTTTTGGGAGTTATCAATCTAAACTTCTCCCGGTTATGTGAAAATATCCGAGTTTTTATAGACATTGAACCGCTCTAACTAACTAGAAAAATCCAATTTTTCAAATAAATATCAAACCGCTCCGCCTTTTTCAATTGAACTTCTTGGTTTTATTCGCTAGTAACGTGAAAACTTGAGTTTTTTTATGTACATTGAACTACTCCGTTTTTCGAAATTGAATTTCTTGGTTTTAATCTTTAGCATTGGGGAAAATCTCAGTTTTTATAAACATTAAACAATTTCAATTTTTTAAAATTTTGGACTTTTTGGTGTTATTCATTAGTAAGGGAAAAGTACTACTTATGTAATAAATATAGAACTGCTCAATTATTTAAAGTTGAACTTCTAGGAATTATTTCTAAAAGAAGGAAAATCTATTTTTATAAACTTTTTGAACTGCTCAATTTTTTCAATTTGACCTTCTTGATATTATAATAAACATTGAACTTCGCCAATTTAAATTTGAACCTCTAGGTTTCTTGTAGAACGGGGAAATTCCATTTTCTCTATAAATTTTGAAAACGATGAAATCATGCATTCTGTTTTCATCGCCAAAACAGAGTGTTCGGAGATGCACTGCGTGCAGAAATTGAACTTCTGGGCCATGTCAATTTGAACTTCACTCTATATTCATGTGCTATTTTTTGCCCGTAACTCCCCAACCACCTACCGGAATTTAGCAAATGATATACCGATGGAAAGCTGTTGAAAACACACAACTTTCCCATGTTGGTCATTTTTTCATACTCGCGACGGTTCATAAGATTTTTTTTGAATACGTAAAAATATGTTTAGTAACGTGGAAATCCATGGGGGTGAATCTGTACAAACAAGTAGGTGTCTCCTTTTGCTTTTCCCATTATTTTCAAACTCTCCGGTTTATTGAATGTGAACTTCTGGAGTTAACATCTTATGGGTGAGGCTTTGTTAACAGTTATTGCTCTAACGCTCTACGCCATTTAACACACAAACTTTTGTGATGGTTTTTCGATAGTTATATTTATACTTTTCATTTTCCTTTATTTTTTTAAAACATCTCATGTCTTTTGCGTAACAAATCATTTGTTTTGGTAGATAAACTTCATTATCCTTTTTCAAGTATCCCAAACTTATGTGAATTCCCAAATTGATATTTATATTTATACTGTTAGCGCATAGGAGAAGTAGAACTTTCTCCCCCACTCTATGTAGCATTATCACAACCACAGAAAAAACAAGTTTCTAGCTACCAGAGGGCCTTCCCAAAAAATTAAAGGTTACAGTCCTCCAATATTTGCATAAAATAAAAACATTGGCATGCAGCCATTCTAAGTTGAAGAACAGTCCGAACTTCTATATTTTTTATTGCTGAAATTTCTGGGAGATACACACTAAAAAATATAAATGCTCCATTATAGTACAACTTGATCATACAAAAAACTAGGACATCATAATGCTAATTACATTCATTTACTAGTATAATTGTTTAATAAAAAGTAGCACATAAAGCTAGCAGGTGGGAAGGCCGAGGCCAATATTTTTTTACACAACTCACACTAACGATGGAAGAAGAGAAGAGGAACTTGACAAAACCTTTGTCAGAAGAAAAGTCAATTTTGACCGAAATGGGAGACCGTTGAAGTAGTATACTATTTCCCATGAATGAAAAACGATAGTAGTAGTAGTATTACTACATGGAGGATGCAGGGTGCCGCGAGGGATAAGGATGCAGAAATTTTATCCTTTCGCTTCTCTAAACTCAACAGCATCTCCTTGTTTCTATTTCTCTCTTTTCTAGTCTACATGTTGGCAAAGCCTCCACCATTACGCTATGGTATCTAGCATAACCACCACAATCACAACATCTCAGTACTTCTTCGGGGCAGAGCAAGAGTTCAGGTTCAGAGATGTTTGACCTCTAGATGATTGCATGCATGCAATTAAATTCAAGTATGTGTTGCAATTCAGGTTCGAAGATGAAAACTTTGCTTGTATCGCACAAGAGGAAGGCCAGAGAATGGTGCAAAGGAGGAGAGCGGCTGTCCGGAGGGCGCCCTGTTATGCTCGTCCCTGTTCTGATGCAGAACATGTCGTTGGGATGGGAGCCCACCCCCATCTCTTAGATCGGAGGATGCTCTATAGCTTCCCTTTGCAGTAGCAGCCCCAAGGATGAACCTTCCTCAGGAAGGTCATGGTGGGCCTCACGAGAAGGTCGATTTGGCCGAAGACGCAGGGGCGGGGCTGCTTGTGTGGAAGTTGGTGACGGTGATGGATGGGGTGACGACCAGCAGCGTCGTTTGGGGATAGAACGTCGTGGCAAAGGCTAGGAGCCATGGCCGGATGCGTGAGTGCAGGATCCATGGTGATAGGTTGGGCATTGGCGGCGCACAGTTGACTGCGTCGGTCCGAACGTGGTGGAGGAAGGTCGCTGGGGATTCGGAGTTAAGGCGCATCACGAGCGTCGGTGTGCTCCACACGTGCGGCGGCCGACCAAGGCGAACGGCCTGTGGTGCCATTGGCAAACTGCCTGGACTTAGCGGAAGCGGATCCCCACCAGGAGGATCCGGTAGGCAACGTAGTGCCAAGGAAAAGCTCCGCCGATGGGAGTTTTGGCAGCAGTGACTCAAGCAGGCAGGTAGGATGCTCGTAAGCAACCTCGCTGGGGGAGAGGATTCATGGTGGCAGGTGGTATGGCAGGCGACGATGCTGGCAATAGTGGCGGCGGACGGATCTTGCGTTCTCCTGCCCAATCCGTTGGATGATGGGTATTAAAGGCCACAGGGTGCCGCCCTCATAGACGTGGTTGTTGGGATTTGCTGCGTCGGTGCCACAAAACAAAATAAATGGCGGTGACTAAGGGCCACGGCGGTAGGTGGAGGAAGGTTGCGTCGGTGTGTGAAGGCAGTTCAGCATCTGGAGGAGGGATGCGGAGTTGGCTAGCTGCGGTGGGACGACGACGGCCTCCGTTAAAGTAGGGGGAGTTGGTCATCGTGCGGAGAACCCTGGCCCAATGGCGGCGCTCGGAATCCAGGCCCGGTGGCGACGAGCGAGTATCCAGGGCGGTGATACGTCTTCAATGTATCTATAATTTTTGATTGCTCCATGCTATATTATCTACTGTTTTGGACTATATTAGGCTTTATTTTCTACTTTTATACTATTTTTGGGGCTAACATATTAACCGGAGGCCCAGCCTAGAATTGCTGTTTTTTTTGCCTATTTCAGTGTTTTGAAGAAACGGAATATTAAACGGAGTCCAAACGGAATGAAATCTTCGGAACGTGATTTTCTCACCGAACATGATCCAGGAGACTTGGACCCTACGCCAAGGCATCAGAGAGGCAGTCACGAGGATGTAGGGCGCTCCCCCTGCCTCGTGGGCCCCTCGGAGCTCCACCGACGTACTTCTTCCTCCTATATATACCTACGTACCCCCAAACGAATAGAGACGGAGCCAAAAACCTAATTTCGCCGCTGCAACTTTCTATATCCATGAGATCCCATCTTGCGGCCGGAGAGGGCCGTCATCACGGAGGGCTTCTACATCATCATAGCCTCTCCGATGAAGTGTGAGTAGTTTACCTCAGACCTTCGGGTCCATAGTTAGTAGCTAGATGGCTTCTTCTCTCTTTTTGGATCTCAATACAAAGTTCTCCCCCTCTCTCGTGGAGATCTATTCGATGTAATCTTCTTCTTCTTGCGGTGTGTTTGTTGAGACCGATGAATTGTGGGTTTATGATCAAGTCTATCTATGAATAATATTTGAATCTTCTCTGAATTCTTTTATGTATGATTGGTTATCTTTGCAAGTCTCTTCGAATTATCCGTTTGGTTTGGCCAACTAGATTGGTAGTTCTTGCCATGGGAGAAGTGCTTAGCTTTGGGTTCGATCTTGCGGTGTCCTTTCCCAGTGACAGAAGGGGCAGCAAGGCACGTATTGTATCATTGCCATCGAGGATAACAAGATGGGGTTTATTTCATATTGCATGAATTTATCTCTCTACATCATGTCATCTTGCTTAAAACGTTACTCTGTTTTTAACTTAATACTCTAGATGCATGCTGGATAATGGTCGATGAGTGGAGTAATAGTAGTAGATGCAGAATCGTTTCAGTCTACTTGTCACGGACGTGATGCCTATATACATGATCATGCCTGATATTCTCATAACTATGCTCAATTCTGTCAATTGCTCAATAGTAATTTGTTCACCCACCGTAGAATACTTATGCTCTTGAGAGAAGCCACTAGTGAAACCTATGGCCCCCGGGTCTATTCTCATCATATCAATCTCCATCAGTTTAATCTTGCTTTGATTTTTTACTTTGCCTTTTACTTTTCACTTTGCATCTCTATACCAAAAATACCAAAAATATTATATCTATCAGATCTCACTCTCGTAAGTGACCGTGAAGGGATTGACAACCCCTAATCACGTTGGTTGTGAGTAGCTATCGTTTTGTGCAGGTACGGGGGACTTGAGCGTGGCTTCCTACTGGATTGATACCTTGGTTCTCAAAAACTGAGGGAAATACTTACGCTACTCTTCTGCATCATCATTTCCTCTTCGGGGAAATCCAATGCAAGCTCAAGAGGTATCAAGAAGAATTTCTGGCGCCGTTGCCGGGGAGTCTACGCAAAAAGTCAACATACCAAGTACCCATCACAATCCCTATCTCTCGCATTACATTAATTGCCACTTGCCTCTCGTTTTCCTCTCCCCCACTTCACCCTTGCCGTTTTATTCGCCCTCTCTTTCCCAATCTCCTTCTCCTTCTCCTTCTCTTTCTCCATTTGCCTTTTTCTCGCTTGCCTTTTTGTTTACCCGTGTGTTGGATTGCTTGTTTGTCGCGATGGCTCAGGATACTACCAAATTGTGTGACTTCACCAATACCAATAATAATGATTTCCTTAGCACTCCGATTGCTCCTCTTGCTAATACCAAATCTTGTGAAATCAATACTACTTTGTTGAATCTTGTTATGAAAGATCAATTCGCCGGCCTTCCTAGTGAAGATGCCGCTACTCATCTGAATAGCTTCGTTGATTTATGTGATATGCAAAAGAAAAAAGAAGTCGATAATGATGTCGTTAAATTGAAGCTATTTCCTTTTTCACTTAGAGATCGTGCTAAAGCTTGGTTTTCGTCTTTACCTAAAAATAGCATTGATTCTTCGAACAAGTGCAAAGATGCTTTTATCTCTAAGTATTTCCCTCCCGCTAAGATCATCTCTCTTAGAAACACTATTATGAATTTTAAGCAACTTGATCATGAACATGTTGCACAATCTTGGGAGAGAATGAAATTAATGATACGTAATTGCCCTACTCATGGTTTGAACTTGTGGATGATTATACAAATTTTTATGCCGGATTGAATTTTGCTTCTAGAAATCTTTTAGATTCGGCAGCGGGAGGTACATTTATGGAAATCACTTTAGGAGATGCTACTAAACTCCTAGATAATATTATGGTTAATTATTCTCAATGGCATACTGAAAGATCTTCTAATAAAAAAGTGCATGCGATAAAAGAAATCAATGTGTTGAGTGGAAAGATGGATGAACTTATGAAATTATTTGCAACTAAGAGTGTTTCTTTTGATCCTAATGATATGCCTTTGTCTACTTTGATTGAGAATAACAATGAATCTATGGATGTGAATTTTGTTGGTAGAAATAATTTTGGTAACAACGCTTATAGAGGGAATTTTAATCCTAGGCCATATCCTAGTAATCCTTCTAATAATTATGGGAATTCCTATAACAACTCTTATGGAAATTATAATAAGATGCCCTCTGAATTTGAGAATAGTTTTAAAGAGTTTATGAATTCACAAAAGAATTTTAATGCTTTGCTTGAAGAGAAATTGCTTAAAGTTGATGATTTGGCTAGGAACGTTGATAGAATTTCTCTTGAGGTTGATTCTTTAAAGCTTAGATCTATTCCTCCTAAGCATGATATCAATGAGTCTCTCAAAGCCATGAGAATTTCCATTCATGAGTGCAAGGAAAGAACCGCTAGGATGCGTGCTTCCAAAGATGCCTTTATTAAAGCGTGTTCTTCCAATTCCTATGAAAATCAAGATGAAGATCTAAAATTTATTGATGTGTCTCCTATTAAATCTTTGTTTTGCAATATGAATCTTGATGAAACTGAATATGATCTTCCTTTACCTAGAAGGCTTTCTAAAAATTCGGAGTATTTAGATCTTTATGATGAAATTGATGAAAGTGGGATTGAAAGAAATAAAACTCTAGATGTTGCTAAACCCACTATATTGGATTTCAAGGAATTTAATTATGATAGTTGCTCTTTAATTGATTGTATTTCCTTGTTGCAATCCGTGCTAAATTATCCACATGCTTATAGTCAAAAGAAAGCCTTCACCGAACATATTGTTGATGCCTTGATGCAATCTTATGAAGAAAAACTTGAGTTGAAAGTTTCTATCCCCAAAACTTTGTGTGATTTGGGTGCTAGTGTCTCCACTATCCCCAAAACTTTGTTTGATTTGCTAGATTTCCGCGATTTTGATGATTGCTCTCTAAACTTGCATCTTGCGGATTCTACTATTAAGAAACCTATGGGAAGGATTAATTATGTTCTTATTGTTGCAAATAGGAATTATGTGCCCGTAGATTTCATTGTTCTTGATATAGATTGCAATCCTTCTTGCCCTATTATTCTTGGTAGACCTTTCCTTAGAACGGTTGGTGCGATTATTGATATGAAGGAAGGGAATATTAGATTTCAATTTCCATTAAAAAAGGGCATGGAACACTTTCCAAGAAAGAAAATAAAATTTTCATATGAAACTATCATGAGAGCCACTTATGGATTTCCTACCAAAGATGGCAATACCTAGATCTATCCTCGCTGTTATGCCTAGCTAGGGGCGTTAAACGATAGCGCTTGTTGGGAGGCAACACAATTTTATTTTTATTCCTTTCTTTTTCCTCCTGTTTAGTAGTAAATAAATTATTTATCCTATGTTTTGGTTGTGTTTTTTGTGTTTGTGCCAAGTAGAACCGTTGGGAAGACTTGGGGAAAGTCTTGTTGAACTTGCTGTAAAAAGCAGAAACTTTAGCGCTCACGAGAACTTCTGTCATTTTTATTTGGAGAGTGCTATTTAGTTAATTATTTTTTCATATGATTAAAAGATAAATTCCTCACGTCCAGCAATTTATTTTTGAATTTTTGGGGTTCCAGATCTTGCGCTAGCTACAGATTACTACAGACTGTTCTGTTTTTGACAGATTCTGTTTTTCGTGTGTTGTTTGCTTATTTTGATGAATCTATGGCTAGTAAAATAGTTTATAATCCATAGAGAAGTTGGAATACAGTATGTTTAACACCAATATAAATAAATAATGATTTCATTACAGTACCTTGAAGTGGTCTTTTGTTTTCTTTCGCTAACGGAGCTCATGAGTTTTCTACCTTAAGTTTTGTGTTGTGAAGTTTTCAAGTTTTGGGTAAGGATTTGATGGATTATGGAACAAGGAGTGGCAAGAGCCTAAGCTTGGGGATGCCCATGGCACCCCCAAGATAATCTAAGGACACCTAAAATACAAAGCTTGGGGATGCCCCAGAAGGCATCCCCTCTTTCGTCCACTTCTATCGGTAACTTTACTTGGAGCTATATTTTTATTCACCACATGTGTGTTTTGCTTGGAGCGTCTTGTATTATTTGTGTCTTTGTGTTTTAGTGTGCCACAATCATCCTTGCTTTACACACCTTTTGAGAGAGCCATACATGAATTAGAATTTGATAGAATACTCTATGTGCTTCACTTATATCTTTTGTGCTAAGTAGTTTTGCTCTATGTGCTTCACTTATATCTTTTGAGCGCTATAATTTTGTTCTATGTGCTTCACTTAGATCTTTTAGAGCACTGTGGTGGATTTGTTTTAAAGAAACTATTGACCACTCATGCTTCACTTAAATTATTTTGAGAGTCTCTTAATAGCATGGTAATTTGCCTAATAATAATATGCTTGGTATTCAAGATTTGTGAAACTTTCTTTTGAGTGTGTTGAATACCAAGAAAAGATTGAAGCATGATAATTGTTTTGAGATATGGAGGTGATAATATTAGAGCCATGCTAGTTGAGTAGTTGTGAATTTAAAGAATACTTGTGTTGAAGCTTGTGATTCCCGTAGCATGCACGTATGGTGAACCGTTATGTGATGAAGTCGGAGCATGATTTATTTATCAATTGCCTTCCTTATGAGTGGCGGTCGGGGACGAGCGATGGTCTTTTCCTACCAATCTACCCCCTAGGAGCATGCGCGTAATACTTTGCTTTGATAACTTGTAGATTTTTGCAATAAGTATATGAGTTCTTTATGAGTAATGTTGAGTCCATGGATTATACGCACTCTCACCCTTCCACCTTTGCTAGCCTCTCTAATACCGTGCACCTTTCGCCGGTATCATACACCCACCATATACCTTCCTCAAAACAGCCACCATACCTACCTATTATGGCATTTCCATAGCCATTCCGAGATATATTGCCATGCAACTTTCCACCGTTCCGTTTATTATGACACACTCCATCATTGTCATATTGCATATCCTGGTACACCGCCCGACGCATTCATATATAGTCATATTTTGTTCTAAGTATCGAGTTGTAATTGTTGAGTTGTAAGAAAAATAAAAGTGTGATGATCATCATTATTAGAGTATTGGCCCAGTGAGGAAAGGATGATGGAGACTATGATTCCCCCACAAGTCAGGATGAGACTCCGGACGAAAAATAAATAAAAGAGGCCAAAGAAGCCCAAAAAAGAGAAAGAAAAGAGGCCATAAAAAAGAAAAAGGCCCAAATAAAAAAATAAGAAAATGAGAGAAAAAGAGAGAAGGGACAATGTTACTATCCTTTTACCACACTTGTGCTTCAAAGTAGAACCATGATCTTCATAGTAGAGAGTCTCTCATGTTATCACTTTCATATACTAGTGGGAATCTTTCATTATAAAACTTGGCTTGTATATTCCAATGATGGGCTTCCTCAAATTGCCCTAGGTCTTCATGAGCAAGCAAGTTGGATGCACACCCTCTTAGTTTCTTTTTGAGCTTTCATATACTTATAGCTCTAGTGCATCTGTTGCATGGCAATCCCTACTCACTCACATTGATATCTATTGATGGGCATCTCCATAGCCCGTTGATACGCCTAGTTGATGTGAGACTATCTTCTCCTTTTTGTCTTCTCCACAACCACCATTCTATTCCACAAATAGTGCTATATCCATGGCTCACGCTCATGTATTGCGTGAAGATTGAAAAAGTTTTGAGAATGTCAAAAGTATGAAACAATTGCTTGGCTTGTCATCGGGGTTGTGCATGATTTAAATATTTTGTGTGGTGAAGATAGAGCATAGCCAGACTATATGATTTTGTAGGGATAACTTTCTTTAGCCATGTTATTTTGAGAAGACATAATTGCTTTTGGTAGTATGCTTGAAGTATTATTTTTTTATGTCAATATAAACTTTTGTCTTGAATCTTTCTAATCTGAATATTCATATCACAATTAAGAAGATTTGCATTGAAATTATGCCAAGTAGCACCCCGCATCAAAAATTCTCTTTTTATCATTTACCTACTCGAGGACGAGCAGGAATTAAGCTTGGGGATGCCTGATACGTCTCCAACGTATCTATAATTTTTGATTGCTCCATGCTATATTATCTACTATTTTGGACTATATTGGGCTTTATTTTCCACTTTTATATTATTTTTGGGACTAACCTATTAACTGGAGGCCCAGCCCAGAATTGCTGTTTTTTGCCTATTTCACTATTTCGAAGAAATGGAATATCAAACTGAGTCCAAATGGAATGAAACCTTCGGGAACGTGATTTTCTCACCGAACGTGATCCAAGAGACTTGGACCCTATGCCAAGGCATCAGAGAGGCGATCACGAGGGTGGGGGCGCCCCCCTAGGGCGCGCCCCCTTGCCTTGTGGGCCCCTCGGAGCTCCACCGACGTACTTCTTCCTCCTATATATACCTACGTACCCCAAAACGAACAGAGACGGAGCCAAAAACCTAATTCCACCGCCGCAACTTTCTGTATCCACGAGATCCCATCTTGGGGCCTGTTGCGGAGCTCCACCGGAGAGGGCCGTCATCATGGAGGGCTTCTACATCATCATAGCATCTCCGATGAAGTGTTAGTAGTTTACCTCAGACCTTCGGGTCCATAGTTAGTAGCTAGATGGCTTCTTCTCTCTTTTTGGATCTCAATACAAAATTCCCCCCCTCTCTCATGGAGATCTATTCGATGTAATCTTCTTCTTCTTGTGGTGTGTTTGTTGAGACCGATGAATTGTGGGTTTATGATCAAGTCTATCTATGAATAATATTTGAATCTTCTCTGAATTCTTTTATGTATGATTGGTTATCTTTGCAAGTCTCTTTGAATTATCCGTTTGGTTTGGCCAACTAGATTGATAGTTCTTGCCATGTGAGAAGTGCTTAGCTTTGGGTTCGATCTTGCGGTGTCCTTTCCCAGTGACAGAAGGGGAAGAAAGGCACGTATTGTATCGTTGCCATCGAGGATAACAAGATGGGGTTTATTTCATATTGCATGAATTTATCTCTCTACATCATGTCATCTTGCTTAAAGCGTTACTCTGTTTTTAACTTAATACTCTAGATGCATGCTGGATAGCGGTCGATGAGTGGAGTAATAGTAGTAGATGCAGAATCGTTTTGGTCTACTTGTCACGGACGTGATGCCTATATACATGATCATGCCTAGATATTCTCATAACTATGCTCAATTCTGTCAATTGCTCAACAGTAATTTCTTCACCCACCGTAGAATACTTATGCTCTTGAGAGAAGCCACTAGTGAAACCTATGGCCCCCGGGTCTATTCTCATCATATCAATCTCCATCACTTTAATCTTGCTTTGCTTTTTACTTTGCCTTTTACTTTCACTTTGCATCTCTATACCAAAAATACCAAAAAATATTATATCTATCAGATCTCACTCTCGTAAGTGACCTGAAGAGATTGACAACCCCCTAATCGCGTTGGTTGCGAGTAGCTATCGTTTTGTGCAGGTACGAGGGACCTGAGCGTGGCCTCCTGCTGGATTGATACCTTGGTTCTCAAAAACCGAGGGAAATACTTATGCTACTCGGTTGCATCATCCTTTCCTCTTTGGGGAAATCCAATGCTCAAGAGGTAGCAGGCGGCGAACGAAACATTTTTTTCATATCTGAATTTTTGGCTGTTGCCGCTCAAACCGTTTCGTTTCCCACGATTGACTAATCTAATCACCCATGACCCCCACGATCTCCACCTCCCTGTATGTGGGTGACACATGTCGTTAGGATAGCAAGGGTTAGGGGCATGTTCCTCCAAAATCTTCGGGTGAGCAGTTTTTCACTGCGAGTATAAATACCCCTCACCCTCCTCTTACCCGATTTACTCCGCTCGGCCTCAACTCCCCATGCTCGAGCTCTGACCTAGCTTCGCCACTACACTCCATCGTCGCCGGTGAGGAAGAGCTTCACTGCCTCGACCTTGTCGTCGTCGTACTCACGCCGGCCGCGGAAATCTTCACTCCGCTGTCGCCGTAGCTGTCTCCCTCCGCTGAGCTAGGATGTGGGAGATCTGGACCGACGAACTTCTCCGTTTACACTCCTAGTTCGTCGTGTTCTTCATCAAGGGTACTTAAAATATGATTTTACTACCATACTTTGATTCTTATGATTTCCACAAAATACTCAAAAGGTGCTTATTCTTCAACATCCCACTCCTTAAACACCGAAATGCATTTTTTACTTGATTTGTTTCTCTAAGCTTTGATTTTCCTCTAGATTCCTCAATTGTGTGGATTTTCTAATCTCTACAACTCTGGAACGTGAGTCAAGAACGCTTAGTGAAATTCCTCAAGACATCTATGGTCAAATTCCTTAACTTGATACTTTTTCAAAAATTTCTGAGAATGCATGTGACCTCTCCAAATTCTTCGCACCTATACTCTGTTCACAGGTACAAAATGTCTGCTGATGAATCACTAGATTCTCATCAACTTAACTCATTTGCAGCGTTTCTCGAAGAAAAATTGCATACTTCCTCAGAATCATCAAAAGTTCAAAATCCCCAAGTGAGGAAAATGGCAGATGGGAAGAGACCTAAGAAGGGAGGAAAGAGGCCAGAAACAAACACTGTGTTTGAGATCCCTGAGGACATATATGATGAATATTGTACACCAGATGAAGAAACTCATGGGAAGGAGAATAAGAATCAGTGCAAAGTGCGCATATAGAGGATTGAGAGGAGATGAGCAAAGGAATGGAGTGAATATCGCTATGTTACTCCTAACTACATGAAGAAATTCGCAGTGAACCCTCCATGTCCAAGACCACCATTGGCGGCTGGCCAACGAGCTAATCCCACCAGCATCAAGCATGGTGAGGACTTTCTAAAAGAATGGGCCAAGCGCCAAGCCAAGTTACAGAAAGTTGTTGCTGAAGCAGTGGGGAAATTCAATGAGGACTTGCAAGCTGCTGCTGCTGAGGCCTCTGCCAGTAGAGCTGCGCCTAAGAAGGCAATGCAGAAGAAAACAACTTTGAAGTCAAAATCTTCAAGCTCAATGCCCTCACGGCCAAGTTTCTTAATAGCAAAGCCCTCAGGGCAAATTCCCCAAGCAACATCTTCAAGGGCAGTGCTAATCCCCTCAGTTGCTACAAAATCCTCAGCTACTACCACAAAGTCCTCAACACATGTGCACCTTGCAATGTGTCAGCAGATTGCTGGTTTTTCTATTGCCTCAGGGGTATCTGCAACTTCCTCAGCTCAACCACAATCCTCAAGTGGTCCAACTCTGCTGAAGGTCAAGTCCACTGCTGGACGTGGAAAGAGGCCACATCCTCAGAATAAGCATGTGGCATTCCATGTTCCGTCTGATGACGATGATGAAGCTGGTGATGAAAAACTTGATGAAATTATCAGAGACATACAACAGAGGGCTGCAAGAGCAAAAGGCAGTGTTGTGCCTCTCATGCTGGATCCGAAGAAGATCCTTGACTTCACTGACCTATGGCACAAGGACTGCAACAATCCACTTCTCGACCTGAATCTGACTCCTGGTCAAATTCACATGCTGACCGCCTTCATAGGCGAAGAAAAATGGAAATAGGAGAAGGCCAGGAAGGTCAAGAAAGACTAGTACAAGAAGGAGAGATTTCTAAGGAACAATATTCTAACTTTGTCCCATGAAGAACTTGTCAATGTTTAGAAGGAAATCAAAGTCCTCAGTGATGACTTTGACAGATATCATGCAGATTGGTTCTGTGCCAAAGTCATATTTTTCAACCTGTCCAGTAATCTCAAGCTAAATGTTGCAGCTTTATCACAAAAACAAATTCCTCAGGCCGAAGTATCTGCCCAACCTACTAAAGAAACTGCAAGCGCAACTGATGAAAATCAGGCTGCTGAAGAAGCTACCAGGGCTGTTGAAGAAATTACAGCTCCTGAAGATAATGTAGGGCAACCACCAATGTTGCGTGTCATGGGAAACCATGGCCACCAATGGGGCCATGAGCCCCTTTTGGTTCGGCGGGGGGATGGGCACATTGCACAAAGAGTGGAGAAGCATAATACAACACGACAGAGATCACACGAGTAGTTTTACCTAGGTTCGGGCAGCCGCGAGGTATAAAACCCTACTCCTGCTTTGGTGGATTGATGGTGGAAAATGGTGGAGAAACATAGCGCTCTTGCCCAGCAAGGCTGCCTTAGGGCGAGAGGGGCTACGTGCATATGAATGTGTGGGGGTCTGAATCCTTTCTACGGTTGCCATGGGCCTCCTTTTATAGATATAAGGGTCACCACAGTGGAAAATTAGTCTTTACATGCTGATTAGATAGCAAAAAGTGCTATCATACTTAACTCTGCAGGCTGACAGAGCGTAGTAAATGCGCCGCTTAGTGTCACATCACAGCTTGCCCGGCAGGCCCTGCCGGGCTATTTTGCCAGCTTTGTGCCTGCTTGCTTCACACGTATCAAGACGGGTGTTGCTTGGAGGTATTTTCTGTAGGAAGTGGCTGCCATGTGGCAGGGAGCTGTCACTTAGTGACTTGAGAGCTTGACATCGCACTGGTCGATGACGTGCGTCGCTGTGAGGTGGTGTGGTGGAGTGGTTTGCCTCCGTGAGCCCCGACAGGACTGCCAGGGCGATCTTGGAGGCTCGCTTCCCGGGTAACCCCAACCTTGCCAGTTCCTCCTGCCCAGCAAGGGAGGTTCTTCTCGCAGTGGTATCTTGTCTCTCTGGCTAGTCTTGGTCTTCTTGATCTGCACTTTGATCCTTCAAAGAACTAATCCCTCAAGCTTTGATCTAATCTTGGTGTTGTAATCTTGTTCTCGGGCCTTTGAACAGTCTTGGCAAGGGACCCAGAGTTTGTTGCACTGATAGGAGCCCCCGGTCCTGGCCCGAATGCGTTGCTGGGCATCGTTGAGTTAGGCCCTAACCAGTGCACAGGTAGGGGTGTAGACGTGGCTGGCCCCTTGAGATCTTCTTTGTTTCTTCATTACTTGAGCCCGGGCCCAGTTTCCGGTTTTCCCGCACGTCATACTGAACATTATGGGAAAATCTGGATCATGACCCGTGGATCACCCACGCCCCACGATCACGGGGCAAAAACTGCCATCCCACTTGCCTCCCGCCTCGGGTGCATCCGCCACATGAACCACATGCATTGCATAGGGTAGGTGGCGGATGCAGAGGGCACGGGGACGGGTGCCATGGCAGAAAATTAGGCGTCGTTGGTTGGCGTAGAAGGCGGGCTCTGATTTCCCGAGCTGTTGAAGGCATAGGGAAGCTGTATTGGGGGAGCGGGGCGGTTGTTCCCTGAATGAGAAGCCACCCCTACCTCGTCCCTCTATAGAAGGGGGCGGGAGCGGTGCGTTTGTCCACACGCTCTCATTCTCCCTTTCCTCAAACTTTCTTCGCTCTCCATGGCGAGAGGACGAGGACACGGTGGTACTCCAGTGGCGGCGACGAGAGCTTCTGCTCGACACTGTATCCCTCCTCCTCCTGACAACACGGGGGTGGAACCCGCCATGAGAGGGGGAGGCAGAGGACGAGGTTGCGGTCGTCATGGCGCCCAAGGGGGAGGAGGACGGGGAGTTGCCCTGATCGCGCCCCCATTAGATGCTCCTCCTCCACTGGAGGGCCATGATAACCCACAAGTATAGGGGATCACAACAGTTTTCAAGGGTAGAGTATTCAACCCAACTTTATTGATTTGACACAAGGGGAGCCAAAGAATATTCTCAAGTATTAGCAGCTGAGTTGTCAATTCAACCACACCTGAAAACTTAATATCTACATCAAAGTATTTAGTAGCAAAGTAATATGATAGTAGTGGTAACGATAGCAAAAGTAATGGTAGCAAAAGTAATGTTTTGGTATTTTGTAGTGATGATAACAATAGCAACGGAAAAGTAAATAAGCGAAGAACAATATATGGAAACCTCGTAGGCAATGGATCGGTGATGGAGAATTATGCCGACTGTGGTTCATCATGTAACAGTCATAACCTAGGGTGACACAGAACTAGCTCTAATTCATCAATGTAATGTAGGCATGTATTCCGAATATAGTCATACGTTCTTATGGAAAAGAACTTGCATGACATCTTCTGTCCTACCCTCCCGTGGCAGCGGGGTCCTAGAGGAAACTAAGGGATATTAAGGCCTCCTTTTAATAGAGTACCGGACCAAAGCATTAACACATAGTGAATACATGAACTCCTCAAACTACAATCATCACCGGAAGTGGTCCTGATTATTGTCACTTCGGGGTTGCTGGATCATAACACATAGTAGGTGACTATAGACTTGCAAGATAGGATCAAGAACTCTCATATATTGATGAAACATAATAGGTTCAGATCTGAAATCATGGCACTCGGGCCCTAGTGACAAGCATTAAGCATAGCAAAGTCATAGCAACATCAATCTCAGAACATAGTGGATACTAGGAATCAAACCCTAACAAAACTAACTTGATTACATGATAAATCTCATCCAACCCATCACCGTCCAGCAAGCTACGACGAAATTACTCACGCACGACGGTGAGCATCATGAAATTGGTGATGGAGGATGGTTGATGATGACGATGGCGATGGATTCCTCAAACATAATCTCTATTTGTCATCAGAAACATGTTTATTCATAATAGGCTGAATCAGGAACGATGAACTAATCGTATTTAAAAAAACAAGAGAGGTCAAGTTCATACCAGCTTCTCCCATCTCAATAAGTTCATCATATATCGTCATAATTTCCTTTCACTTGCACGACCGAGCGATGTGGATAATAATAATAGTGCACGTGCATTGGACTAAGCTGGAATCTGCAAGCATTCAATAGACAGGAGAAGACAAGGCAATATGGGCTCTTTTGTTAGATCAACAATAATGCATATAAGAGCCACTTCAACAATTTAATCATGGTCTTCTCCTATCGACCCCCAAAGAAAAGAAATAGAACTATTTACACGGGAAAGCTCCCAACAAGCAAAAAGAAGAAAAAGAAATCTTTTTGGTTTTCTTTTTAAATACTATTACAAGCATGGAAATTAAAACTAGCTAAAAGCTACAACTAATTTTTTTTTGTTTTTCTTAATGTTTATTAAACACACAAGAAGAAAGCAGAAAAATAGAAAATAAACTAGCACAGATATTACAATGAAAAAGTATGAGTACCGACATCTAGCAATGAGTGTGTGAACATAATTGTAATGTCGGTGGGAAATACGTACTCCCCCAAGCTTAGGATTTTGGCCTAAGTTGGTCTAATGTCACGAATGTCCTGGCGGATATCCAAAGTTGTAGTTGGGGTCGTACTGAGTTGCAGCAGTCACTGCATCGTGGGCTGCAGCTTGGAGGCGAGCTATCTCAGCCCTCCTCTTATACTCTTCTGCCTCCTCTCTGGTTATAAAATATCTCCCTTTTGCCTGAAAATCAAAGAAAGTAGAAGCAGGGAGAGCGACGTGATAGGTGCGTCGTCTATCAAAGATTAGTCGGTACTGGAGGAACTGATCGTTCCTCTCAACAAACTGATGACGAACCATAGCCTCATAATCCAAATAAGCAGGAGGCAACTCAATATCATCCTCATGTATGGTTATACCAAGAAAATTAGCTATGCCGGGTTGCATAAATTCCACCAAAGAAATCTCCATTAAATCTATTAAGATGCAACCTACATGCAACAATAGCTCCCAAATTATAAGATTTATCTCCTAACACAGCACTCCTAAGAATACTGAGGTCAGGGACACACATGTGAGATGCTTCATCTTTACCGTTAATACCTCTACCTATGAGGAGAGCAAAATAATGTATAGAAGGAAAGTGAATGCTCCCTATGGTAGCTTGTGCTATATCTCTAGATTCCCCCACAGTTATACTACCAAGAAAATCTCTAAATTCAGATTTGCAAGGTTCACTAGCACTACCCCATTGTGGAAGTTTGCAAGCAGTGTTAAAGTCCTCTAAGTCCATAGTGTAAGAATTTTCATAGAGATCAAACAGGACAGTTTGAGAATTACGTGAAGATGAAAATCAAACCTCCTCACAAAGGAACTAGTGAGATAGTGGTACTGACGGAATTTTTCTGCCTCGAAGCTCACAAGATGAGCATTATGCAAATATGCGTTAAATTCTTCCTTAATTCCTGCTCGATCCATAAAGTCCTCTGAAGGCCATTCACAAGACCGCACTGGAGCATCCCTTGGTGCCTCTTCATCAGCATCACGCATTGCAAGCCTAGGTCCTTGTTTCCTTGAAGAACCACCTTGGTACATTTTCCTAAACATATTTCTTCCTCTGAAAAATTTCTAAAATTTTTAGTAACTTCAAATAAAGTAAACTAAACTCAACAAAATTGATAGCAACTACTCCTACAAGTGCCTAGAACCTGTATCATGCATCAAAACTACTTGGAACCATATAAATTTGACATGCAAGCTCAAGAACATGGTCACCTAGGCAGCACAATTTTGCAATGAATAAAGCACTAGAACAAAAAATAATTGGACCAATGGAGGAGTCACATACCAAGGAACAATCCGCCAAGACGTTTTGTGAGGGGTGCTTTGAGCAAGGAGATCGAAAATCACAGCAAAATGAGCTAGAACTCGTGCTCGAGCTGGATAATGGTGTTTGTGGGAGGAAGAAGGAGTGTGTGGGTGCATGAATAAGTGAAGGAGGGCCACCGTGGGCCCATGAGGCAGGGGTGTGCCCAGGGGGGTAGGGCGCGCCCTCCACCCTCATGGCCAGGTGGATGCCCCCCTGCTGTGTTCTCAGTGCCAAATATTCTCAAATATTCCAGAAAAAATCATATTTAAATTTCAGGGCATTTGGAGAACTTTCATTTTCAGGGTATTTTTATATTGCACAGATAATCCAGATAACAGACAGAAAATACCATTTTTACTTTATTTAATATAAATAACAGAAAGTAAAAGGAGGGCAAAGAAGGTTGTGCTTTCTAACTTCATCCATCTCATGATCATCAAAAGGAATCCATTAACAAGGTTGATCAAGTTTTGTTAACAAACTCATTCCGAATAACATGGAACCGGAGAAACTTCGAATAACACTATGTTACCTCAATGGGGATATGCACATCCCCAATAATTAGAATATCATATTTCTTCTTGATAGTAGGAAGAGGAAATTCAAAACCTCCAAAAATAATCGATGGAACTTTTCCAATAGAATTAATACTATGAACTTGAGGTTGTTTCCATGAAAAATGTACCGTATGCTCATTACCATTAAAATGAAAGGTGACATTGCCTTTGGTGCAATCAATAACAGCTCCTGCAGTATTCAAAAATGGTGTTCCAAGAATAATAGACATACTATCGTCCTCCGGAATATCAAGAATAACAAAGTCCGTTAAAATAGTAACGTTTGCAACCACAACAGGCACATCCTCACAAATACCGACAGGTATAGCAGTTGATTTATTAGCCATTTGCAAAGATATTTCAGTCGGTGTCAACTTATTCAAATCAAGTCTACGATATAAAGAAAGAGGCATAACACTAACACCGGCTCCAAGATCACATAAAGCAGTTTTAACATAATTTCTTTTAATGGAGCATGGTATAGTGGGTACTCCTGGATCTCCAAGTTTCTTTGGTATTCCACCCTTAAAAGTATAATTAGCAAGCATGGTGGAAATTTCAGCTTCCGGTATGTTTCTTTTATTAGTAACAATGTCTTTCATATACTTAGCATAAGGATTCATTTTGAGCATATTAGTTAATCGCATACGCAAAAAGATAGGTCTAATCATTTCAGCAAAGCGCTCAAAATCCTCATCATCCTTTTTCTTGGATGGTTTGGGAGGAAAATGCATGGGTTTGTGAACCCATGGTTCACTTTCTTTACCATGTTTCCTAGCAACAAAGTCTTTCTTATCATAGCGTTGACTCTGATTGTGGGTTATCAAGATCAACAACAGGTTCAATTTCTATATCATTTTCATTGCTAGGTTGAGCATCATCATGAACATTATCACTAGTTTCAGGTTCATTACTACATTGTGTTTCAGCATCAGAAATACAAATATCATTTGGATTCTCAGGTGTTTCAGCAATAGGTTCACTAGAAGCATGCAAAGTCCTATCATTTTTATATTTCTTCCTTTTGGAAGGACTAGGTGCATCTATATTATTTCTCTGAGAATCTTGCTCCATTCTCCTAGGGTGGCCTTCAGGATACAAAGATTCCTGAGTCATTTTACCTGTTCTAGTAGCCACTCTAACAACATAGTCCTTATTCTTACTATTCAATTCATTGAGCAAATCATTTTGAGCTTTAAGTACTTGTTCTACTTGAGTGGTAACCATAGAAGCATGTTTACTAATAAGTTTAAGTTCACCTTTGACATTAGCCATATAATCACCCAAGTGTTCAAGCATATCAGCACTGCGTTTTAATTATCTACCAAAATAAACATTGAATTCTTCTTGCTTAACCATAAATTTATCAAACTCATCTAAGCATGGGCTAGCAAACTTAGTAAATGGGATTTTAGCTTTATCATATCTATAGAGAGAATTTACCTTTACTACCTGTGTCGGGTTATAAAGACCATGTGTTTCTTCAATAGGCGGTAGATTAAGACCATGTATTTCTTCAATTAGAGGTAAATTCTTAACATCTTCAGCTTTAATACCCTTTTCTTTCATGGATCTCTTTGCCTCTTGCATATCTTCAGGACTAAGGAATAGAACACCCCTTTTTTCAGAGTTGGTTTAGGAATAGGCTCAGGAGTTGGCTCAGGAAGTTTCCAATTAGTTTCATTTGTCAACATATTATTCAATAGAATTTCAGCTTCATCCGGCGTTCTTTCCCTGAAAACAGAACCAGCACAACTATCCAGGTAATCTCTGGAAGCATCGGTTAGTCCATTATAAAAGATATCAAGTATTTCATTTTTCTTAAGAGGGTGATCGGGCAAAGCATTAAGTAATTGGAGAATCCTCCCCCAAGCTTGTGGGATACTCTCTTCTTCAATTTGCACAAAATTATATATATATATATATATCCCTTAAGGCAGCTTGTTTCTTCTGAGCAGGGAAATATTTAGCAGAGAAGTAATATATCATATCCTAGGGACTACTCACACAACCAGGATCAAGAGAATTAAACCATATCTTAGCATCACCCTTTAATGAGAACGAGAATATTTTGAGGATATAAAAGTAGCGAGTTCTCTCATCATTAGTGAACAGGGTGGCTATATCATTTAATTTAGTAAGATGTGCCACAACAGTTTTAGATTCATAGCCATAAAAAGGATCAGATTCAACCAAAGTAATTATATCAGGATCGATAGAGAATTCATAATCCTTATCAGTAACAAAAGATCAAGACCAGGGAGCCCACACTTGGGCGCGCTCCCTACCTCGTGGCTAGGGTGTGGGCCCCCTGGTCTTGATCTTTTGCCAGTATTTTTTATTATTTCCAAAAATAATCTCCATGAAGTTTCAGGTCATTCCGAGAACTTTTGTTTCTGCACATAAATAACACCATGGCAATTCTGCTGAAAACAGCGTCAGACCGGGTTAGTTCCAGTCAAATCATGCAAGTTAGAGTCCAAAACAAGGGCAAAAGTGTTTGGAAAAGTAGATACGACGGAGACGTATCAGGCCACATTGGAGACCAGCCTCTGGAGTTCGTCATCAGGCTATATAAGCCTCCGCACGGCTGCCTCCACCTCCCTACTCCATTTGCAAGGGTGATGGAGCTCGAACAGCCACGAGCGTCTAGACTGCACATGAGGGGCTGCGGGAATTGCATCATAGGGGTGGATGTAGATTTCCCAGCCCCTCATGTCATGTACTTCTGTCGAGGCTGGAAGACTTTTTCTTGTGCCCATAGCTTGTCGGAAGGGCACGTCCTCCATTTTAAGTTAATGGAGGACGATTTCCTTTCCATCAAAGTTTTTGGGAGCTTGGGTGCTCGCTTAGGGTGCTGTGTGGAGAGCTCGACCAATGACGAAAGCTGCTCCTCGAGCGATAGCGACGAGGAGGACAGTGACGGTGATGACGAAGGCACCGACCGGGAGGGCGACGCCTCCGACTCTGGCTGAGCATCAGCCGGTCCGTCACTGTCAGGCGGCAGCAGCACCATCTGCATCTGCACCTCCTCTCTGGCAAGGTGATTTGCCAGGGAGTTGGGAGCAGGGGTGGAGGTGGTGCCTCCGGCTCCTCCAGCAGCCTTCCAGCTAGACCCCGGAAGGCTTCCTCGTGGAATACAGCTCCGTTAGCCCTACTGTGTCCTGCTGGCCCTGGTGGTGGCGGTTGACGGGCCACCACTGCCGATCTCTTCACCATCGCCTTCGTCTGTGCCCTCCCACCCCTGCCGGGATACCTCTCTTGGAGCCCGACATGGTCAGGCTAGGCTTCTGCCCAGGCACTCCTTTTGCCCTCTTCACCTCCTGCCGCAGTGCCTAGGAGGAGAGGGACAAGAAAGGGCATCACAGGGCACTTATCTTTTTTAATCTTAAATCAATAGGCACTTGCCAAATTTTAGTTCAAATGATGTAATCTCTAGAATCCATGTTTGTGTCTTGTAAGGTCAGTACTTGTTTGATCAGCATATTAATGAAAAATATAAACCTTGTCGGGGACTTGTGCATGTAATATGTCCATGCAGGGACGGAATGCCTGTATACTTTTAAGTAAACAAGTTTTCCCCGGCAGGCTACCCTTCTAGTACTCTCAGCTTTGTTGTCATGGAGTCAGGCCTACCTGGCACAAATCATGAAGAGGGACCAGCCCCTGCCAATATTTTTTCCATCAAAGGACACTGCGACCATCCCGACCAAAGCAACGTTCGAGTCAAGAATGGGAGCACCTAAGTTTCAAAAAGCGGCAAGGTTTTGTTATCCACGAGTCTTTACTTACAGAACACGTATGGATAATAGAAAGAACTTATAGGTTTTGCTTGCCGGAGATTGCAGTGTAGGCTCATCTTTCCATCTCCTCTTGGAGACCGAGTCCTCGCAGGAGCCTGCAGTTTATGCAGATGAAAATTATGCCAGATGCGATCTTATCTACATGAACATGCGATGCTCATGAAATGCTTATGCATGCATGCAACTTGTCGGGGCCCCCCAGCGCTTCATTTATTTATCTGTTGCTCAGGGTCTATGCCTAGCTTTGTACAAGGGGTTACATGCAACTGAGGCAAGGCCTATACAAAAGGGTGGCTGTCGGGCAAGGCCTGACAGCCGCGCCTTATGGGTAGAACTTGTGGAGATGCTCAATATTCCATGAGTTTTGCAATTAAATGCCATCTCCGGTCTCCAGACAGACTGTGCCAGGTCTGGTGACTCGTACTACCCGGTAAGGGCCTTCCCACTTTGGCGTCAACTTGTTTGTACCCTGGGCAGACTGGACGAGCCTAAGGACAAGGTCGCCTTCCTCAAAACGCCGGGCATGAACCCTGCGGCTCTGATAGCGACGCAGGGCTTGCTGTTAGCATGCGGCAGGTGTAGCAGCCCAGAGACGGTTCTCCTCGAGAAGCACAACATCATCACATCGGTGTTAATTATGTGCTACTTCTTCGTAGGCAAGCACTCGTGCTGACCCATAAATGAGTTACGTGGGGATAACTGCTTTTGCCACATAGAGTAGGGAGAAGGGAGTATGTCCACTAGCTTGATTTGGTGTCGTTCTAAGGGACCAAAGAACCACCAGCAGCTCGTCGATCCATCGTCTGTCGCACTTCTGCATCTTATCAAATGTTCTTGTCTTGAGTCCTTGCAACACTTCAGCATTCGCCCTCTCAGCTTGTCCATTGCTTCTGGAATGTGCAATAGAGGGACATGAGATCTTGCTTCTGAGGGCATGAACATATTGTATGAATGCATGACTTGTGAACTGGGTGCCATTGTCAATGATGATCCGGGCAGGGACCCCGAAGCGGCACACCAATCCTTTCAAGAACTTGATAGCTAATTGAGCAGTCACCTATCGCACGGCTTCTACTTCCGGCCACTCTGTAAACTTGTCGATGGCAACAAACAAGAATTGAAAGCCCCCGGTAGCTCGGGGGAAAGGGACGAGGATATCGAGCCCTCAAACCAAAAACGGCCATGAAAAAGGGATTGTCTGAAGAGCTTGGGCAGGCAGATGGATGTTCTTTGAATGGAACTGGCAAGCTTCACATTTGGTGACTAGATCGACCACATCTTGGAGGGTTGTGGGCCAATAGAATCGTTGTCAGAATGCTTTCCCAACCAATGCCCTTGACCCAATGTGGGAGCCGCACATGCCTTTGTGTATTTCTACCAGCAGTTCCTTTCCTTCTTCCCGACAAATGCACCTCAATTTCACACCATCGGGCCTTCTTCTGTATAGTGTGTCATCGACAAACAGATACATACTGGCCCTCCGGGCTACTCTTTCAGCTTCTTCTTGCTGTTCGGGAAGTTCTACAGTCTGGAGGAAGTGGACTATGTGCCTTGCCCAAGTTGGAGCCTGGGGCTCAGCAACAAGGACTAGCAGCACCTCCTCATTTGTGGGGGCGCGTTCCTCAACTGTGGGACCAGTGGCCCGGCAGGAGGGTGCAGCCCAGCAATCGAAGGGGAGTTGTTTCCGGCAGGGTCCCTGCTAGGACCCTCGAGAGGCCCTACCGGGAGAGGCTTACCGTAGTCCAGTTTCCTCCTCTTTCGGGCCATTGTTGCCGGGCATACGGATGGCTGAGTAAGATGGAGAACAAAAGTTCCTGGTTCCACAGGAAGCTTTTGCGCATCACACTTTGACAGATGATCAGCAATGCTATTTTCCGCATGGGGTACGTGCTCTGTTTGTAATCCGTCAAAGCGCTCCTCCAGTCTTCTCACTTCCTAAACTTATGCCTCCATCAATGGACTTTGTTAATCCTCATTGACTTGTCTCACCACAAGTTGTGAATCTCCTCGAATGATCAACTTCTTGATTCCCAATGCAGTGGAAATCCTGAGCCCGGCAAGGAGCCCTTCATACTCTGTTGTATTGTGCCTCCTCCCAGGGAAAATGCATCTAGACGACGTACTTCAGGTGCTCTCCAGTGGGAGCAACAAGAAGTACGTTAGCCCCTGCACCTTGTAGGGAGAAGGCACCATCGAAATACATGATCCATTCCTGGGGTGCTTCCTTGTCGGGAAATAACTCTTTCCAGCACTTCTTCATCACGGGTTGGCGTCCATTTTACAATAAACTCTGCTGATGCCCTGCTCTGAATCATTAATGTTCTATCAAATTTCAGTCCAAAGCTGGATAACTCTAATGCCCATCACAGTATTCTTCCGATAGCCTCAGGGTTTCGGAGTATCCTTTGGAAAGGAAAGCAGGTGACAACCGTGATCTCATGGGCTTGGAAGTAGTGGTGCAGTTTCCTTGAGGCCATGACAAGGCCAAAAATCAACTTTTGCACACCAGAGTACCTAGATCTAGCCCCCTGCAATAGGGATCTGACGAAGTACATTAGGCGCTCACCACTTTCTTCCTTGCCGCGTCCTTGGGGTGGTCTCCGCTGCCGCACTCTTCTTTGTCATGATCCATATCTGGCCTTGCTGGACCTATCTCACTCTCCCCCAGGAAGGGACACTAGCTGAGGCTGCTGCTTCCTCCACTTCCCGCTGCGCCACTAGTGGTGCACTAATACCACTTGATTAGTTGCCGCCAGATATAGCAGCAACGGCTCTTGTGGTTTAGGAGCAACCAAAGTGGGCACAGAGGACAAGTAGGTCTTCAAATCTTGCAGTGCTGTATCTGCTTCCAGGGTCCACTTCATGGGTCCTACCTTCTTCAAGATCTTCAACAACGGCAAGGAGCGCTCGGCAGACTTGGAGATGAATCTGCTAAGCGCGGTAACGCACCCTGTCAAACGCCTTACATCCTTAACTATCTTAGGTGCCTGAATCTGCTCGATAGCCTTGATCTTATTGGGGTTGGCTTCTATCCCGCGATTTGACACAAAGAAACCAAGTAGCTTGCCGGAGGGAATGCCAAACGCGCACTTCTCCGGGTTCACCTACAAGTTGATCTTGCGCAGATTAGCAAACATCTCTTCTTAATCCTGGATGAGGATTGATCTGTCCTTGGTCTTGACCACAATATCGTCCATATAAGCTTCAATGTCCCTGTGCAACTGTGATCCAAAACAAATTTGGACTACTCTTACAAAAGTGGACCCGACACTCTTCAACCCGAAAGGCATGCGCACGAAGCAGTATGTGCCACATGGGGTGATGAATGAGGTCTTCTCTTCGTCTTCCTTCGACATAAAAATCTGATGATATCCAGAGTATGCATCCAGAAAAGAGAGCAAATCACATCATGAAGTGGAATCCACAATCTGCTCGATGCACGGCAAGGGAAATGCGTCCTTCAGGCAGGCCTTGTTAAGATCTGTGAAATCTATGCAAAGCCTCCATTTTCTGTTAGCTTTGCGTACGACCACTGGGTTTGCTAACCACATTGGATGTAGTACTCCTCTGACCAGACCAGCTGCCTCAAGTTTCTTGATATCTTCTGCAATGAATTGATGCCGCTCAGAGGCTTGCTTTCGGACCTTCTACTTGGCGAGTCAAGCATGTGGGTAGATATCAAGGTGGTGCTTGATTACCTCCCTGGGAACACCAGGGATATCGGATGGTTGCCAAGCAAACACATCGATATTCGCCCGCAGGAAGGCAACAAGCGCGCTTTCCTATTTGTCATCAAGGGTGGCACTGATAGTAAAGGTACCATCAGCGCTAGCCAGCCTTGCCGGGACCTTTTTCATATGAGGTGCAGCAACCTTGGATCTCGTGTTGTTGGAACTTTCTGGCAAGTCATCAACAGGCGCAACATACTCCAAAAGAGGTACGCTTCCCAGATTCCTTGCTGGTGTCCTTGCTAGCCTTCTCCTTTCCTTTGATTTCCTTGGCGGGAACTGTGGCTTCTGCGGCCTCTGCTGCGACTTTGTCCTAGTACATCTTATCCATGCAAATAATTGCATCCTTCTCATCTGGCGGAATGGAAATGACTCCCACCGGCCCTGGTATCTTCAAGGTGTTGTAGGCATAGTGGGATGCCGCCATGAATTTTGCCGAAGCTGGGCGTCCAAGGATTCCATTGTACATCAGGGGGAGGTCGACCACATCAAACAAAACCTTCTCAGTCTGGCAGTTCAACTCTCCTCCGAATGTCATTGGCAACGTGATCTTTCCCTTAGGATGACTCCTACCAGTGTTGATTACTTGAAACGTGCCTGTGACTTTGAGTTCTTCCTCTGATATCTGAAGTTTGCTGATGACCTTTGGGCAAATCAGATTCAATCCAGCCGCGCCATCAACCAATATCTTTGTGACTTTGAGGTTGCAGATCGTTGGTGAAACCAACAACGTCAAGCATCCTACCGTGGTGGTGCGGTCAGGATGGTCGTCTTCATCAAACATGATGGGCGTGCGTGACCATTTGAGCGGATTCCAAGACTCTGCGGCTAGCTCCACGACATTGACCTCACGTGCCTACCATTGAAGTTGGTGGTGAGAGGAGTGCAGGGATGCACCTCCGTCAATGCACAGAGCGTCAGTGCCTGCTGAAATTCCTGCTCACTGGTGTCCTCTTCATCCCCTCCATCACATTCATCATTACAGTCTTCCTTCTCTCTGCCCCTGGTGGTTTCCCTTGGTTCCGAAGAGCCTTGACGGGGCGTTTTGCTTCACCGCCTCGGCCCTACCTGCCAGCGCCATTTTGACCTTTTTCCTTATCATGCTTCTCATATTCAGCCCTCTGCTTCTTGATGAGCTGCTCAACCCGATGACATTCCTGGAGATCGTGGCCCTTGGTCCAATGAATCTTGCAATACGACCCATCAACTTTTCTAGCCTTCTCGGCAGCCCCAGCCTCCCAGCAGTTAGTGCACGCGACAACTTCTTTGCCAGGGGCTTCGCCCTTAGCCTTCTTGTCGGTACTAGGCGTGCCTGATCCCTCAACGGTCAGTACTGCTTTATCCTTGCGATTTTTGTTGCGCTTCTTGTTCTTGTTCTTCTGACTAGTGGCCTCGCGTCATCTTCGGAGTCGACGTTGATGCCATCCTCTTCTCCAGGGAGTTTCCTCCCCTCTTGCACCTGAACACACTTGTCCACCAAGTTCACATTGTTGGGCAATCGAACGTTCATCCTGGAACATATCCAACAATTGCGCACGTTGGACTTGAACGCAGATATGACAGCTGCCAGGTGGATATCTGGAATATTCTCGTGGACTCGGCTGAACCTCTACATATACTTTCGCAGAGACTCTCCTTCGTTCTACGGGAGAAGCTGCAAATCACTGGGCTGTCCTAGTTCTTGGTGGCCGCCCGTGAAGGCACTAATTAACTCATGGCACAGGTTAGCCCAGGTTAAGATGGAGTTCTCCGGCAGATGCATCAGCCAAGACCTCACGTTTGGCTTGAGCGCCAAAGGGAAGTAGTTGGCAAATACCTTCTCATCTCTTCCCCCGGCAGCTTGAACAACAATGGCGTAGATGCTTAAGAACTCTGTCGGGTTCAGTCTCCCATCATATTTCTCTAGAATCTCTAGTTTGAACGTGCGAGCAGACGGCCAACGGACTTGCCTCAAAAGGCAGGTACCCACCTTTGCTAAGCCCAGGCTCATCGACGTTGTGGCCATCATGCCCATTTGGACTGGTGGTGGCTGTTGCGGCATCGCTCGATGGTGTCGTGCGCGCCCTCCATCTGACTATCCTCCAGGGCTCGTCGTTGGCCTTGACGTGCTTGCAGATCGGAAGAAGCCATCAAGATGTCATCAAGCTCTTGGTCTCGTGGACCCCGCGCCGGTTGTCGCGGTGGGGATTGCACCGTGGGGGTGGCCCCTTTCACACGGCTAGCAGCGCGGGCCGCCGTCGTCGTCTGGGAGGCTGTGGCAGGCCAGCTCGCTGTGAGCCTCCAGCCTCGGCAAAGACAATCAGACTCTGAATGATGGCTCTCCACTCATCCATCTGATCAGCTGCCGGCGGAAACCTCAGTAGTAGTTTGGCCCATGCCATGGCCTCCGAAGCGGTGCTTGGCATTGGTGTGACGACCCGAGACCGACGCTCCAGACGCCTTCCATGTATTTCGAGTTTCTTTGTGTGTATTTTATTTGTTTGTTGCATTCATCCTCACATCATGAGCATTGCATCCGCATGTTTTCTTAAAACATGCATCCGTTCGTAGTTGTCACCTCTCCTCGTTGTCTTTGTTAACCGTCCTGAGTCCAACCGGGTTTTCGAGTCCCTTAAGTCTAACCACATAACCTCTCTGCACAGTGCGCAAACCCCCTCCCCTCGTGTGCGTGTCTGAAACTTCTCCCGGACCCGACCAGGGCAGTCATGACCGTTGGATTCGGATAATCTCCAAACATCCCTAAAATATCTTCGGTTCGTTGTTTAGACTTCCTAACCTATTTATTTCGGACCGTCCGATGTCGATCGGAGGGACCTAGATAGCCCCTACCCTATTTCCAATTCTATATAAGCAGATCAACCCTAGCCTAGTCTCCTGTCCCATCCATCCTTTCCCATCGCGCCGCCACTACCTCCACCTGGTCTCCCCCTTCCTCGGGATCATGCCTGATCCACCCAATTGATCCTGCTAACAACTTCCTTGTTTTCCCCAGCCACACAACCAGATCCACCTTCTCCTCCATGAAGCACTCTACTCCTCCCCTTGATCCCACCAAGCTGCTGCTCGAGGCCCCGAGCAGGAGCGCTCGGCCTCGTCTTCTCGCGCGGCCAGCCGCCTCGACGACGACCTCCAGGACCACCGCCACGCCCTATTTCTTCTTCCTCCTCGAGGAGATTCCCCTCGCCTCGAGCTCCCGCGCTCCAAGGCCGTCTTCTGCAGTTTCATAGCCAGAGCTCCCCACAACCAGCAGGTCGCCACACCTCTCCTCCGTTGCATCCTTCCTATCGATCTTTCTCACCTGAACCCCTCTGTCTCTCTGTTCGAGCAGGAGCCCCACGACGTTGCCATGGATGGCTGTAGCCCGAGCTTGTGTCCGTCAACGCAACAGAGCCACCACCGCATCTCCACGAATCCGTCGGGTCCCGGCCATCCCCGTCGTTGCCGAACCTCCTCAGCTCGCTGGAGCACATAGCCCTCCAGCTTCGTCATAGCCCGCTCCAGGTGCTTCTTCACTACGCCTGAAGTCAGCCGCGCCACTCAGCCGCCCGAGCTCCTCCTTGCCCCACCTCCGTCCAACCAGAGCTCACTGCTAGTGAGAAAGCCCTCCGACGCTGTTCGTTTCCCCTAGATCACCTTTCTGCTCACCCCTAACCTCCTTTTTCCTCTCTGCTCATGACCGGAGGAGGAACGCCATGGCCGCCACCCCATGGAGTCCCACCGGCCCGGATCCGGTCGGGAACCAGACAAGCCCGCGCCTCCCCCGCCTCGGATACGACCGTCCCCGCGCCAAGTCCCCTGCTTCGCCTCCTGCCTTCGTGCACGTGGCTCCGCCGCCTCACCATCGCTCGTCGCCGGCCTCTGGTTCCCCTGTGACCAGCAGCAGCCGCTGCATTGTCTCCCGCTTGCGCTCGTTCACCGCTTCAACCTTCCACGTGGGCCCCATGTCGCCAGCCTGCTCCAAGGCCCAACCTGCCTCCCCTTCGCCAGATCCAGCCCCGCTGGCCTGCTGCCACATCTCCACTAGCTGGGCTTAGCCCATCGGTGAGCAGCCCCTCCAGCCCTCTCCTGTGCACTATTGGGCCAGACAGATTCGGACCGCATATGTTTTTTCAGCGTCTGCGAATTGTCTATTTATCCAGGAGTTACAGTTTTGCAGAAGAACCCTCATATTCATGCATATAATAATTAATTAACCATGCATCGGATTAAAACAAACTTTATATATATAATGCTTAGAATTTCATCTAGTTTCATAGTATGCTGCTTTCATCAATGTTAAAATTGTTTCAAATGTTGTTTGCATTAATTTGCTGAAATGCCATGTTAAAATGGTTTATTTCATAACTAATTAACTGTAGCTCCAAATTAAATAAACTATATATGTAAATGGTGTAGAAAAATGCATAGATTAACATGTTGCACTTTACCTTCATGTTTAACAATAATAAAATATGGTTTTAGGCAAAACAGTACCAAAATCGAAATATGCATATGAGGGTTTTCCGGAATTGTTGTTTGTTATTTCCGGCCTCATTTAAACTTGCCTAAATAGTTAGTTTACTTATGCTTCACCTCTTGCCATGTTTAGAAACATTTAATATTGTTGGGTAAATAAACTAGAGTGAACCAAATAATTGAAACATGGTGTTTTGTCAATGTGCAACTCGTTGCATATTGAGCTCCACTTAACTTGTAGTATTGTTTGTCGCACTTTGCCATTCCATGCCTCATTAAACCGGACATGCATCATAATTGGTTGCGCATCACGCCATGTTTATACTTGTTGGTTTACCATGTCGTTTGCTTCTTTCCGGTTGCGCTTCTCCTTGATATTTCCGATTACGTTGCGATTGTGAGGATCTGTTCGACTACGTTGGTTCGTCCTCTTCATGGATTCGGTCTTCTTCCTAGAGAGATTTTAGGCAAGATGGCCGTCACCTTGGATCTCACTACTATCTTTGCTATGCTAGTTGTCTCGAAGCTATCGCTATGTCACGCTACCCACCACTTGTTTCATAAGCCTCCCAAATTGCCATGATAGCCTCTAACCTTTTTCACCATCCTAGAAGACCGTTGTTTGGCTATGTTCCTCTTTGCTTAGCCCCTCTTATAGCGTTGCTAGTTGCAAGTGCAGTTCCAGGTTGTTCCATGTTGGGACATGGATATCATGGATATCTTGGGACACCACAATATCTCTTATTTAATTAATGCATCTATGTACTTGGTAAAGGGTGGAAGGCTCGGCCTTTTGCCTGGTGTTTTGTTCCACTCTTGCCACCCTAGTTTTCATCATACCGGTGCTATGTTCCTTGATTTTGCGTCCCTAACATGATGAGGGTTTATGCGCCCCTCTTGACAGTTTGCTTTGAACAAAAGTCTTCCAGCAAGGCCCAACATTGGTTTTACCATTTGCCTAATAATAACTAAAACTTTCATTGGGACCTGCCGGCCCCCGAGGTCTCTTAATTAACCCCCCGGGCCAGTGCTTCGCATGAGTGTTGGTCCACCTACCTAGTAGTTGGCGGTGCCACCTTGGGGCAACTCGAGGTATTTCGCTATCGTCCACTTAGCATAGACAGTGTTGTCCTGAGAACGAGATACGCGTGGCTCCTATCGGGGTATCAACGCATCGGTCTTGCTGGTTTTGTCTTACCATTGTTGAAATGTCTTGTGCATCGGGATTCCGAGTCTGATCGGAGGGACCCGAGATGGAGGATTGTCTCCACGGATCATGAGCTTGTCATGGGCTAAGTTGGGACACCCTTATAGGGTTTAAACTTTCGAGAGCCGCGCCCGTGGTTATGTGGAAGATGATAATTTTTTTATATATGGTTGTAGAGAACTTGACACCAGATTCGGATTAAAATACACCAACTGCGTGTGTAACCGTGATTGTCTCTTTTCAGGTGCATTCGAGAAGAGAACATGGCTGGGTTATATTTGAACATAAGTAGTTCAGGACCACTTCTTGATCATTACTAGCTTGAGACCATTGCGTAGTTTCTCACCTTATTCTTGTAGTCGTAAGTTAGCCACTATAAAATGCTTAGTGCTACTGCAACCTCACCAGTTATCCATTCCATACCCTTTAAGCTTTGCTAGTCTTGATACCCATGTTAATGGGATTGCTGAGTCCTTATGGCTCATAGATTACTACAACAACAATTGGAGGCACGGGTAATGTGATGATCTGACATGAGTGCGATGCTTGCTTGTTTTGGAGTTCTTCTTCTTCGATCAAGGGATAGGTTCTCGGTCAGGGAGCCTACTTTAGCAGGGTGGAAGTCGTTCTTCTTTTCTGTTTGATATCATCCGTAGTTGGATCCTGCTCTTCTGTATGATGATTGCCATGTATTGATGGATTTTTGTATTCATGTTGTAGCTTGTGGCGAGTGTAAGCGTTTATCTTGTATTCTGATCTATTCAGTACATGGTATGTTGTAATGATATCCACCTTGCTATGCGCTTGAAATGCGGTTGTGCCCCAATCATGAATTCATCACGTGATTGGGATAGAATCGCATCTTGGGCGCTACAATTGGTGATGATGATGTAGACCGCAACATCGCTCGTCTCCTGACGATACCAGTCGCTAGGATGGCATGCTGATGAGGAGATGGCAAGCGCGGGCAAATTACTCCGTTCGGAGCATTGGTTGGGCCAGTTCGCTCAGGGGGCGGTGCATGTCCTTCTCCCGCTCCTATTTAGACCGCGGGGAGGTGGTGACAACGCCGCCTGCGCCGACCACGTCTCCTGTAGCACCCACATCCTCATGCGACTCCGCATTCCCCGTGGCTCGACGGTGCGGGCGGCAGTGCCTTTGAGGTGGATGGGTTTGCTGGGGCACCGGACTTCTTCTTGGGCGCCATAGTCGATGGAGCCATCGATGGTGAAAATGGCGATGAAGATGACGCGCTGCTTACGCCCTCGGGTTCGCGCAAGTGACCCCCTACCTGGCGTGCCAAATATGTCATGGGAAACCACGGCCATCTATGGGGCCATGATCCCCTTTTGGTTCAGCGGGGTGATGGGCACATTGCACAAAGAGCGGAGAAGCATAACACAACATGACATAGATCACACGGGCAGTTTTACCCAGGTTCGAGCCTCCGCGAGGCATAAATCCCTACTCCTGCTTTGGTGGATTGATGGCGGAAAATGGTGGAGAAACGCAGCGCTCTTGCCTGGCAAGGCTGCCTCGAGGCGAGACTGGGTACACACATATGAATGTGCGGGGGTCCGAATCCTTTCTACGTTTGCCATGGGCCTCCTTTTATAGATGAAGCGGTCACGACAGTGGCAAATCAGTCTTTATATACTGATTAGATAGCAAACAGTGCTATCATACCTAACTCTGCAGGCTGATAGAGCGCATTAAATGTGCCGCTCAGTGTCACATCACAACTTGCTGGGCAAGCCTTGCCGGGCTGTTTTGCCATCTTCCTGCCTGCTTGCTTGGCACGTCTCAGGACGGGTGTCGCTTGGAGGTATTTTCTGTAGGAAGTGGCTGCCATTGGCAGGGAGCAGCCACTTAGTCATTTAGGTGCTTGACACCACACTGATCGACGATGTGAGTCGCTGTGAGGTGGTGTGGTGGAGTGGTTTGCCTCCGTGAGCCTCGGCAGGCCTGCCGGGGCAATCTTGGAGGCTCGCTTCTGAAGTAACCCCAACCTTGCCAGTGTCGCCTTCCCGGGAAGGGAGGTTATCCACGTAAGCATATCTTGTTTCTCTGGCTAGTCTTGGTCTTCTTGATCTACACTTTGATCCCTCAAATAACTGATCCCTCGATCTTTGATATGATCTTGGTGTTGTAATCTTGTTCTTGGGCCTGTGCATAGTCCGGGCAACGGACCCAGGGTTTGTTGCACCAACATTGCGCCTGAAGAACAACACATGCCAACTGAAGAATTTGCTGCGCCTGAAGAAACTGAGAATGCCAGGGCGACTACATCAGCCACACTAGATGAAAATGCTCGAACATCATGAGATCCTCCTGCAAAATCTTCAAAGGTGAAGACAACCACACTTCCTTCTGCATCAGAAGTGAAGAAAACCGAAGTTGTTGAGAAGGAAGCCGTAAAGAAAAGGAAACCATAAACATCTGCAGAGTCCTCAGCTCCCAAGAAAGTGAGGACTTTGACGAGCTCTTTCACAGATCCAATTGATGTTGTTCCAATCTCAATAGTGCCATCAAAGGAGCTCATTCAGTTTGGTGAAGAATATGTCATTCCTGACGATGAAAATGATGAAGAAAATCCTTCTTCTGCTTCCTCAGAGTAGTTGGATGAAGAAATTGAAGTGGAAGCTATTGTGTCAACTCCACTGGTATCATTGCGTATGCCTCAGTTCACTGCTGAAGAGGCTGTCGTTGAAGAAATTGAAGAAGATGTGGACATTTGCTCTACAACCCCTGTGCTGAATGATGACTTTTGGGAAAATCTTCACCCCAATTCTCCAATCGCCACACCTCTACATCAAATTCCTCAGTCCCCTGTGCAGACTAAAGAAATATTGACAGGGTCTGAAGGACGTCAAACTTCTCTCCAGTCCATACCTGATGAAATTCTAGCTGCAACAGCTGAAGAAATGGAGACACATACTGCTAATGAAACTGCTGCTTCAATTCCTCATTCTGTTGTACTAGAAGTTGTGACTCAAGAGGTTGTGAGGCCTTCTACTACAAATCTTCATTCCAAGCCTCAAAATCCTCATACAACAAGGCCAAAACTCAAGAATGCCAATTTCTTTGCTAAGCATCATTTCTTCACTGATGCAAATTCATATGACTCAGCAAGACTAAGGCGAAAGAGGTTTTGGACTACTAGCCAGATGAACTTCTATGCATCTGTTCTGTTCGACAAGGACAAAGTCTTCCAGCACCGCCGGATTCATCATGTGGATATGGAGTCCATTCCCTGCTTTCAACCAGTTCTCAATGTTCTTCACGAAGCTGGGCTTCTAAGTTTCTGTCTTGATATATGTGACTTGAGTGAAGAGCTAATTCTTCAGTTCTATGCAACCCTGCATCTCACTAGAAATGTCTCAGATGTCAATTCATGGGTGCTAGACTGGATGACTGAAACCCTCAGTCCGATCAAAGGACACAATTTTGAAGAAGTAGAAGAAGTTGTTGGCATCATCAAGAATCTGCTATTCAACATCATACATGGGAGTCCCATTAACTATCATGATTTCTTCATGAGGAATTTAGCCAATGTTGCTGCCGCTATTTGAATTGAAGCCCTATGCTCCTTGGATAATGAAATTCATTAGAACCAGGTCTTCACTTCCATACAAGGCTGACTTTCAGAATCACCTCAGTTTTCTGCCTTCCATTGAAGTCCTCAAAGGACTATTCTTTTAGTTGATGAAAAAGGCAAAGCTGCTATTATTGATGAAGGCACTCATTCATTGGATGGTCAATTCCATAAGGTTGCATCTTACTCCACCAACAATGACTCTGCCACTCAAGATTCAGCTGCTAGAGCCCATGAGCAACATCCTCAAGCCACTGCCCCTCGTGTGATGACTCATCATGAGCTTCTTCTAAGTGTTCACGAGAAAGTCGATCGCAATCACAAGTGGGTCAAGTGTTAATTTGTCTCAATTCTTCAAAACATGACCATCACGCAGAACACTATGAAGAAGAATCATTACCACGTGCATGAAATCTTTAATCGCACTCAGGTTATATTTCTCGGCTTTACGGTGATGAAGACCTCAAACAGATGGACTTTCAACAGAACTTTGACTGGTCTCATCCTCCTTCGAAGAAATTCAAGAAGGTAAAAGTTCCTCAACTGGTCATAAGTTCATATTCTTCATCACGTGAGACGGATGAAGCCGAGGATCTCGATGACACCGCAGCAGGCCCTACAACGACAAACGACCACGACAACACTGGCGCTCCTCCATCGGCCTCATGATGATGTTCTTCAGGGGCGTTAGTCCTCAAGTTTCATCCGTTTTGGTCATTTGATGACAAAGGGGGAGAAATTTGACTTAGTCTTCTAGCGGGTCTTATATATGGGCTATTTTTCCCGTTAAGTTACAACTCTCGCTCTTCTTAAGTGTTTGTTGGTTGAGTTGTAAACTTAAGTCCAATGGTGGTCTGGCACTTTTGAACTGCTCTCTGCATGCTTATTTCCTCAAGTACCTAAATGCAAGCATGCTAAATTTTGTCAGACACCATTTTCCATTATGCATTTCAAATTCTTCGTACTATATGTTAAATGCATGAACGTATAACAAGATATAGGGGGAGATATCCATGATATTATTCTACAATGTGCATTTGCAATCCAAAGCAAATTCCTCAAATATGCACATCTCCAGGGGGAGTTCTTCTATATCTTGCAATCAAATTCCTCAATATTAGTATTTACACTTCATATGTTTATCCCTGTTGAAAACTTAACCTATTTGTCATCAATCACCAAAAAGGGGGAGATTGTAAGTGCATCTAGTGCCCCTTAGTGATTTTGGTGTATTGAAGACTTATAGGTCAAGGGACTAATGTGTTTATTAGTGTACACAAGTTATATAAGTCTCTTAGGAGTTTGTTATTTCCGAAGAAAGTCGACCCCTAATAATGAATGTCTACATTTGAAGACTTTGGTTTTCTTGAAGACTTTGAAAATGAGGAAATTGATCTGACCTTGAAGATATTAATATTGATGCGAGGAATATGAAGCGTGAAGACTTTTATTTTCGTAGTTTCATTTTCTCTTTCTTGAGTCATAAGAAACACCATACAGTTAAAGGGGGTCGAGGTAATACTAAGGAATTTTTTCCAAGTGATGCTCATCTCAAAGCCTACACATACCCAATCCTTCGAGTGAAGCCTTTGGAAATCTCATACGGTTCAGTCAATTTCTTCAGTGATAGAGACGAAGTTCTTCTGGTTTCTGAGGAATTTGCTTTGACTGAGGAGTTAGGAATTCGCTAGTGTGGATTGCCTACAAGTGAGGAACATGATAGCCCTTTGGAATTTGAGAGCTCAATTTTCTGACCATTGTTTTGCTACGCGCTAGCTGTCCCAAATATCCTATCTACCTAACAGTCATATCATTAGGGGCATTTATGTCTTATCATGTCGGGCTGCTCTTTGGCTATAAATAGCCGCCCCCTCAACCACTAGCTAGTTGGCTGCTCCGAGAGAAACTGACACTTGTCATTTATAGCATCCCATCCTCCAAGGATTTTGAGAGAACATCATCAGTGAGTAAAAACCCAAAATCCCAACACCTACAACCCAAAGTGATTGAGCATCGCTGAAGAGATTGTTCCTATGTGGAACCGATGCTTGTTACCTTTGAAGACTGTGCATCTTCTAGACAGTTAGGCGTCATGGTCCAAAGCAACCAAGAGGAATCGTGGATCACCGAGTGACCAAGTCTGTAAAGGTTTGTAAGTCACCTGAAGACTTACCATGAGTGACTAGGTGAGGTCTGTGTGACCTTAGGTCAAGGATAATATGGTAAGGACCATGTGCCCTTCGGTTTAAATACCAAGACACTCCAACCACACGTATAACTATCACAACCCTTGGAACTACTCTACCAAATCACTGTCTCCACCGAGCTACTCGTTCTATTTTCTCAACCCTTTCATTTCCTCGCTCATGTGTTGATGAAATTGATTGTTACTTTTTGAAGACCTTGACCAAAGACTTTCTCAATTTCCTCAATCCTATTTCTTCAGTCACTTTGTCTTCTGTCTGCTTATCCTATTTACACGGTAACTGTGCTCTGTGTATGTTTCATTTCATCATGATGACTATGCTACTGTCTTGTCATGCCTGCACCTGAGTACTTATTTCGCTGCTTGTAGTTTGTCACTTAGAAAATTCCTCAAGTAGTATTTCCTTAGTGAAGAATTTGTAAAAAGGGTTAATTAGCTAAATGCCACTCCACTTATGGTGATTCATAAAGATGCCACTACAATTGCCAAACTTTGAAAAATGACACTGCAATTTTTGCAAACTTTGAAAAACGCCACTGCAGGCTTCTAAAAATGCCACTTGAAATGGCTTGAAATGGCATTTGTCAAAGTTTGGAAATTGCAGTTGCATTTCTCAGAATCGCCAAATTTGGATTGGCATTTATCAGATTAACCCTTGTAAAAATCATCTATTCACCTCCCTCTAGTCCATATAACGCACTTTCAGCGCGGGAAGAACCAGAGGAGGTGACTTCCTCGGGCGTGGCTGGAGGACATCCTACAGGCCCGTGGATCATCTACTAGAGGCCGAACACGGGCACACACCAGGGTTGGCTGCCGAAGAGCTCGAGAAGCCGAGGGCTTCCTGGGCGGCGGTGTTGAGGTGCTTAGATGGAGGGAGCTCAAGTGCGGGAGGAGCTGCATGCACGGGCACTAATTGGATGGATCAGTGATTGGCAGTGAGTGGAGGCCAAGGAGATCAAGGGGGCTGTGGGAGCGAAGGCAGCTCCTTGATCCATTCGGGATCGAGTGCAGGGTCGATCTGAGAGGGAAAGGTGTGGGTTGCAGGTTGCGAGGTGGATCTGGGAGGATCCCAAGGAAGAAGAGGGGTGGTTGACTGGCGGCGGTGCGATGGGACAAGGAGGCTAGGTTTTAGGGTTGCTGTCTAAAACTGATTGGGGGTTGGTCTATTATATATAGTAGTGGGATTAGGGTAGGGCTATCTCGTCCCTACGACCATAATCGAATGGCCGTGAAAATAAAGGCTAGGGGAGTCCATTGAAGAAACCAAAGATATTTGGGATGTTCGGGAATGTTCCGAATCCATCAGTCATGACCAAGCGGTCCTGGTACTGGGAAGTTACGAGAACGCGAGGGGGGTTTGTGCACTGTGCAGAGAGACTCCGTCTTAAGCAAGAGAGAAAACGAAGATGCAGGTTGCGAGTGTGGTCATGGAACAACCAACGAAAACAAAGGAGAGAGGCGACAACTATGAACGAATGCAAGTTTTGAAAAATGACGGCAATGCAGTGCCGAGGCAATGTGGATGATCGGAGGATGAATGCAACAAGCAAACAAATCACACAACGATAGTGAAATAACTGGAAGGCATCTCGAGCGTCGGTCTCGGGCCGTTACCATGATCTCACCCAAAACATGAAAACTTCAATCACACAAAACTCAACAAAACCTTTGTGAGATCCGTTAGTATAATAAAGCAAATCACTACATTAGGTACGGGAGCAGACCCACTCATGTTTCATTATTGCATTATACCTACTGTATTCTAATTTCACCATGGCTTATACCCCCTGATACAATCTACAGATTCATCAAACAAGCAAAGAATACAACCAAATCATAATCTGTCAAAAATAGAATAGTCTGTAGTAATCTAAACATTGAGTATACTTCTGTAACTCCAAAAATTCCGAAACATTAGGAAAACATGGGAGATTTGTATATAAATCATGTATAAAAAATTCGGAATTTTATCATGCTCCAGCAAATTTTAACAATTCTTCCACTGGATGCAAACACTTTTGTTTTTACACAGAATCAAAGAAACTATCATCCAAATCATCCCAAAAGCTTTACTTGACACAAACACTAATTAAAACACAAAACACAATCATACCAGTAGCATAATTGTGCACACACAAGAAACATAAACATAAACACGAAAATTAAGATAACTATTGGGTTGCCTCCCAACTAGCGCTATTGTTTTACGCCCCTAGCTAGGCATAATGCATAGGTTCAAGTATTGTCATATTTGGTTTTAGTTCCATAGGTGGCCCTCATGAATGATTCATATGGTGGCTTAATTCTAGTTCTAGGGAAGTGTTCCATACCCTTCTTTAATGGAACTAAAATTTATATTCCCTTCTTTCATGTCAATGATGGCACCCATGGTTCGTAAGAAAGGTCTATCAAGTATTATGGGGCAAGACATGTTGCAATCAATGTCAAGTACAATAAAATCAATGGGCACACAGTTCCTATTTGCAAAAATAAGAACATCATTAATTCTACCCAAAGGCTTTTTAATAGTAGAATCTACTAACTACAAATTGAGAGAACATTCATCCATATTGGTAAAACCTAGCAGATCGCATACAGATTTTGGAATTGTGGAAACGCTAGCACCCAAATCACATAAAGCATTACACTCATAATTTTTAGTTTTAGCTTTAATGGTAGGTTCCTACCCATCATATATTTTTCTAGGAATTGAAACCTCTAGTTCTAGCTTTTCTTCTAAAGCTTTCATCAGCGCTTCTACAATATGTTTAGTAAAAGCATTATTTTGTTCATAACTGTTGGATGAATTTAGCATGGATTGTAACAAAGAACAACTATCATAATTAAAGTCTTTGTTATCCAAGAGAGTGGGCACATCACTAGTTAAAGTTTTTACCTCTCCAAACCCACTTTTATCAAATTTTTCATAAATATTTTCACCCTCTGAATTATGGGGACGCCTTCTAGCTAAAGTTGACTCTTCTTCTGTACCTTTTTCATCAAGTTTTATATTTCTAAACAAGGAATCAATAGATGACACACCAATCATTTTAATATCCTCATCATTACAATGATAGAAACCAGGATGAATCCAGGGAGACATATAAATATTTAATTGATTCCTTAATATCAATTTTGGATGGAAAATTTTTATTCTTAAGAGTTTCCACATCATGGATAATTCCATCAATGCTCCTATACATATCATCAGTTTTATTCAATTTTTCCTCTATGGTAGTATTGAAATTTTTTTGAGCATTAATAAATTCTTTGATATTACACTCAAGATCAGAGGGCATCCTATTATTATTACTATAAAAAATTCCATAGGAGTTGCCATAATTGTTAGAGGAATTTCCTAGAAACGACCTAGGATTGAAATTACCCATGTAAGCATTATTATTAAAATTATTTCGCGAGACAAAATTCACATCTACGGGATCATTGTTTTTCTCAATTAAAGTGGATAAAGGCACATCATTAGGATTGATAGGAGTGCTAGCAACAAATTTCATCAGCGTGTCAACTTTATCACTCAAAGTACTAATTTCTTCAACATAATTCACCTTTTACTAGAAAGAGCTCTTTTAGTTTGCCATTGTGAATAATTTGCCATAATATTATCAAGAAATTTAGTAGTTTTCCCCCAATGTAATCTCCTTAAAAATACCACCCATGACGGAATCTAAAAGATTTCTAGAAACAAAATTTAATCCCACATAAAAATTTGTAAGATCATCCAAAAATTTAAGCCATGAGTAGGGCAATTTCTTATCATTGATTTCACCCTTCCCAAAGATTGGGCGACATGTTCATGATCAAGTTGCTTAAAATTCATACTTTGATTTCTAAGGGAAATAAATTTTGCAGGAGGAAAAATACTTGGTAATAAAAGCATCTTTACACCTATCCCAAGAATCGATACTATTTCGTGGCAAAGATGAAAACCAATTTTTTGCATGATCCCGCAATGAGAACAAGAATAATTTTAGTTTCACAATATCATTATCCACATATTTTTCTTTTGCACATCACACAATTATATGAAAGTGTTAAGATGGGATGCAACATCTTCATTAGGACCAGAAAATTGTTCTTTCATAACAAGGTTTAGCAAAGTGGCATTAATATCAGAAGTCTCCGCACTAGCGACAGGAGGAGCAATCAGAGCACTAATAAAATCATTATTATTAGTATTGGAAAAATCACACAATTTTGTATTTTCTTGAGACATCATGGGTAAGCAAACAAGATAACAGGCAAGCAAAGAAGCAAACAAGAAAAATGCAAATGGATTTTTTTGCAAGAACTTTTAAGAAGTGGGGGAGATGAAAATGAGAAGAAAAGGAAAATAAAGTAAATGCAAGGTGATGAAAGTTTATGCATAGGTACTTGATAGATGTTGATTATGTCTCCCCGGCAATGGCGCCAGAAGTGATTCCTGCTACTTGTGAGCTGTGTTGGGATTTCTCTGAAGAGGAGGGGCTATTGCAGTGTAGTAGAGATATGTATTTCCCTCATTTATGAAACCAAGGTTATCAATCTAGAAGGAGAATCACACAACAACTCATTAACAACACCTGCACACAAAATAACACTTCCTTGCACCCAAGGCGAACAAGGGGTTGTCAATCCCTTGGCGATTAATTACAAGATTAAATTGTATGGTGATAGATAGATAGATTAGACGAAAATACAAAATAAAATAAAGAAAGTAAAATTTAAGCAAGGTATTTTTAGGATTTTTAATAAATGATAAAGGCAGACCCGGGGGCCATAGTTTTCACTAGAGGCTTCTGTCTTGAAAATAGCATATGGTGGGTAAACAAACTACTGTTGGGCAATTGATAGAAAAGCAAATAATCATGACGATATCCAAGGAAATGATCATATATAAGCATCATGTCTGAGACATGTAGACCGACTCATGCCTGCATCTACTACTATTACTCCCCACATCGACCACTATCCAGCATGCATCTAGAGTATTAAGTATATAAAGAACGGAGTAATGCCTTAAGCAAGATGGCAAGATGTAGAAAAAGTAAACACATGCATCAATAAACCCCATATTTTTATTGTCAATAGCAAATATACAATATGTGTCATGTCCCTTTTTGTCACTAGGATTGAGCACCACAAGATCGAACCCATTAAAAAGCACCTCTCTAATTGCAAGATAAATCAATCTAGTTGGCCAAATGAAATAAATTGATCATAGAGAAATACTAAGCTATAACAATCATGCATAAAAGAGTTCAGAGGAAACTAAAAAATTATTCATGGGTAATCTAATCATAAACTCACAATTCATCGGATCCCAACAAACACACCACCAAAAGTGATTACGTCAGATAGAACTCCAAGAACATTGAGGAGGCAAATAGAGAGAAGAAGCCATCTAGGTAGTAACTATGGACCCGTAGGTCTGTGGTAAACTACTCACACATCATCGAAAGGGAAGCAAGGTTGATGTAGAGCCCCTCCATGATTGATTCCCCCTTTGCTAGAGTGCCGGGAAAGGCCTCTAGATGGGATCTCTCGAGAACAGGAACTTGAAGTGGCGAAAAATGTATTTCATGGAATCCTTTGTTGGTTTCCCAATTTTAGAGAATTTATAGAGGCAGAGTTAGGCCAAACGAAGCCATGTGGGCCAACACCCTTGTGCCTCATGGGCCACTAATCCATCTTCTCTTCCCCTCTCGAAGCTTCTAGGGTCTCTTATGTCTAGAAAAAAATCTCCAAAAAGTTTCGTGGCATTTGGACTTCGTTTGGTACTAATATTCTGAAAAACCAAAAACAGGCAAAAAACAGCAACTGGCACTGGCACTAAGTTAATAGGTTAGTCCCAAAAATGATATATAATTGCTTGTAAGTGTATATAAAACATCCAAGATTAATACTATAATAGCATTGAACAATTAAAATTATAGATAATTGGAGACGTATCAACTGCTTGTGCATCCAAAATCCTTGATCCATGTTTCTTCCATGAGTGTCCACCATATCTACCTATATACAGTATTACCCTGCCGTTCCAAGTAAATTTGCATGTGACACCTCTAAACATGAAAATAACCATCTATTTTGTGTGCCCGTACCACTCATGGAGCGGCAAGGGGTGGTGAGTATCTTCCATGCTAAGCGGGTTATTCTCACAATGGGTGTTTACTCACTTATCATTGCATGAGTGAGGCTGGCAATTGGGATGCCCAGTCCTATGATCAAAACAAGAAATAATGAAACAAACTCCCCTGGAAAGTCGATTGTATGGAGGGCACTCAAGGATTCGGGTAGCCATGGCTCTTGTTTGAATGGTTGAGGGAGAGTAAACTTTACCTTTCTTCTTGGGAACCATCTATAATGTGTTTAGCATGGGAGATATTGAGAACTACGTGACGTTGACAGCAAAGGCATGCCTCTCAAATTATATTTATCTCTCTTTTAAGCTTCAAGCTCTCACACCTTTCACTACTGCAGGTTGGTCCAAACGCGGCAGTCCAATTAGAGACCCTTCGGCGAAACTGTGTGTGATGCATTAATCACGAACGGGGTTGTAATAAAACCATAAAAAGATGCAAAAAAATTTGTGATGGTGTGACATCAAGCACAATTCATATTAGAGTTGCGTGTGCGATGCGTGGCAAACAGTTAATCCGGAACAACTGTTTGCGATGAGGAAGAATGACAGAAACAAGCAACCAGATGAGGGTGTGTGCGATATACGTCATACATTTCACTAGGATGAACCAATGTTGGGGATATCGCTTATCAGGAACTTATCGGTCGACCCATGATAAGGGGTAAATCGACAAGTTTATCGGCATATCGACCGATTTATCGCCATATTGGCTAATTTATCGGCCGATTTATCTTATCGGCCAGACAACGATAAGCGATAAATCGGCCGGTTTATCGGAAGATATCTTGAACAGTGGGATGAACTATGTATGATTAGGCAACACAATAGAAATGGTTAGCCAGATCAAGGTGTGTGCGATGGAGGGCATACAGTTCACTTAGATGAACTGTTTGCGATCAGCCAAGACAACAGAAATTGTTCAACTGAACAAGATGTGTGTGATACGTGGCAAACAGGTCTGTAATCAGAAATGTGTGCGAAGACCAATAATAACACAGACGATTGCTGCTAGTAAGCCGTGTGATTTGCTCTGTCTATAGAAGAATAACATATATATATATATATATAACTGAAATAAATATCCGATTACATAAGTGACTATACAGATCATTCGCACATACCTCAATAAACAATTGCATGCATTCTAAACTAGGAGAAACGATCGTCTAGCCATCTACTTGTGATGCTCCAGTCATTGCACTGTGCCTAGATCCTTGGTCTGGGGCAAGAAGAAGACACTCCCTCATGTCAACGATCCGCATGTACATCTTGTAGCTTGTGTACGCGTCCTTAGCCGTGTACTTGACGTGTTGTTCATCCAGTCTCTGATGCTAGACACTGTGCCAGGCATTCTTGTCCTTCTTGCTCTCATCCTTCATGTTCATGTAGTAGGAGTCGATGATCGCCGAGGCTAGGTCAACCAGGGAGTTCTGTTTGTTGTTGTCGCTGCACCAGAGCTTGTAGTGGTCCCGAATGTTGACAAGATTATGGTATTTCAAGCCCGAAACCTTGACCACTTTTAGATCGTTGGTGGTGTCCATCGTAGTGTAACTAGAGTCGGAGATGTTGATAAACCCTGAGAAATGCTCGCAAGGCCTTGTGTCCAGGTGGTAGTGGTAGACGAGGATGTCATGTCACACGCACAATCGGGTGACGGCAACCTTCTGATCATGCCCGGCATGACCGATGGTGTACTCGAAATCGAAGCTGGCCACTTGGTACTTGTCCTCAGCAAGCAACTACTCCATAGTTTGGATGGAGCTCCACACTGAGACCGTCTCGTTTGTGTACACCACTGAGAGGGCATTCCCCCTCACATGGGTGTCCACTACATGATGCATGGTGAACTGCCCCCCGTTGTTGTCGTCGGCCGCTGGGAGCACCATTGGAACTGCTGGATATGTGTCGTCATGGGTATGCTTATTGTGTCGTGCGCATGAGAGATGAAGGTAAATGGACACATGAATAAATGGGGTTCGGGCGGCCTAGATTCTCGGCACGTCCGCATGGCAGTTTTTGTAGCAGGTAACTGCATCGTGGCGCCGCACCGGCGCAACCGCATGCATAATGGCAACACAAATGTACGTGATCGTGCGCTGGCCCCCAAAACTGGTAGCGCGCGTGGATGGGCAAGGGCAGAGCGTGGCGCAGCCGCCGCAACCGCGAGCAACCACACGCATAGAGCAGTTGAACACACCGGCAATGATCGTCTACAAGCCGGCCGGCAGTTGCGTCGCTGCGTAGAGAGCGGCCGTGTGCTACCACCTCCATCTTGGTCTATTAGCCCCCTTTATATTCTGTGCCATATTTTGACCTTAAATTTAACCAACAAAATGTTAATGCATGTTATTGAAATTATATAATTGGAAACTATGTTCAAATATGAATCCAATGATATAATCTTTGGCGATATGCATTCGTATTTTGTTAGGTAAATCCTACTTATAAACCAGGACGGGTGTAGTAGGTAATTAAATTGCAAACATTTTTATGAACCATAGGTGTATGTGTCCTTTCGTCCTCCCCTCGCACGTCTGGTCACCCCGTTGCCGGAGATGGCTTCGAGCGCAAGGTTGAGCAGCATGCGGGGGGCGTTCTTTTAGCCAAACATGAGCCATTCCCGCACAACCACGCAAGCTTCCCGCCCGACTCAGTGAAATCCCGCAAAATCCCAATGCTTACCAGCCTGCTATATAAACCCTCACGACTGGTGACTCCTGCGTGGCATTTTCCCCTCCCTCCCTGTAGCTTATCTTGTCTGCTTCTCCCACAATCGCCAATGGCACCGGTCCATCGTCATTGCTCAGTCACTCCCCCGTCATTAGGGGACAGCTCCAGCTAGGAGGCTATACCGCGACGATTAGTCAGTGCCGGGCGTATTGTAGTGTGTGTGGCGTCCCTGTTTGGTGTGCGCGGAACACCCACCACACGCTCCGCCACCACTGCCCATGGCAGCTGTTGCCGTAGCCGCCACCACACCGTCTACCGCCGTGGCTGCCACACCACTATCGAAAGCCAGGGCCATCGCCCGCTACTCCGCCGCGGCCCGAAGGCAGGAGGTGACCGTTATGGGCGCCACCCCACTGTCGACCACTGTGGCCATCACCCGCTCCGCCACCGCGGCCCGAAGGCGGGAGGCGGTGGTCATGGCCGCTACCCCAGCACCGGTGGCCGTGGCCGCCAGCCCACCATCAACCGCCGGGGTCATCACCCGCTCCGCCACTACCGCCCGAAGGCGGGAGGTGGAGGTGGAGGCCCGCACGTGCGTCAGCGACCTTGCGCGCTACATCGAGTTCCTAAGGGAGGAGGAGGAGCACCTCGTCGAGCACACAAAGAGCCTTACCACTGCCATGGCCACAGCACACGCCGCCGCAGAGGCGACGAATCGGGAGATCTACGAGGAGAACCACCACTTCGAGAGGCGTCATCTAGACCAGTAGAGGGTGTTCAAGGCGAGCGTCGCTGAAGGTGCAACAGCGGTAGGCACCGTATTGCAGATGTCCAGCTCATCGGTAGACTCCTCCCCCTCTGCCTCTTACTGTGCATGCTCGGCAGAGGAGAGGCTGCCAGAAGTAGTAGAAAGACCCTCCGTAGTAGGAGTATTTAGGGGCTATTTTGTTCAGCTCATCTGACTATAGATGTTGTGGAACTATACAATGTACTTGAAATTAGCTAGTATATATAGTTGAACTAGCTATTCCAGTACGTGGTTGGCAAGAATTGGGAAAATTTTGGTCGGTTCAGCTATTGAGTTGAACTGTTTGTATAAAGAATGACTGCTTAATCTATGAATGAAATCTATGCTTAATTACTGAATTTTAGTAGCAAAAATTAGATAGTGCTAGTGATTTTTAGCTGCATATTCTGACAAATGGCAGTGTTACAAGGTTGACAAATGGCAATGTTACTAGAACAACAAATTTCAATCTTTGCAGTTTGACAAATGGAAATATACCCAATATGACAGATGCAAATCTTACCAAATTGTCTGTACGTGGTTGCACACAGATCATCCGGAAAAATTGTTTGCATTGAAGGGAGGTACAAATCCTGCTTGCCAGATTTTCTCTTGGCTTAGCGCCGAAGTCTCGCTTTGCATACCGTGTTCAATCTGAACCATTTGCGTTGAAGAGATGCACAAATCCTGCACGGCAAATTTTCCCAGGGCTTACTGGGGAAGACCATAGATCTCACTTTGCATACGGGTGTTCTATCTAAAATGTTTGCGATCAAGAGCTGCACAAATCCTGCTCGGCACATTTTCCTTTGGCTTACTGGGGAAGCTGTCAGTTTACATATGTGTATTCTATCTAAAATGTTTGCGATCAAGAGCTGAACCAATCCTGCTCGGCACATTTTCCCTTGGCTTCCCGTGGAAGCTGTTGATTTGCATACAGGTGTTCTAACTAAAACATTTGCGATGAGTGTTTTATATTTAAAAACCATTGGAGCTTTTTAAAAGAAAATCGTTTGATAAGTCTGTACATTCATAGAAAAAATGCAAGTTCATTCAAACCATATTCAGTCACACTGCGAATTTATATTCATATGATCGAGATACAGTATTAAACCCAACTGGAAGACTAGTGGCAGATGATCCTTCTGCACCAAGGTGTTGGTGGAGGACTGCGGGAGGGGAATGGGAGGCGAACAGTAAGGACACCCGTATTAAATTGTGGCTTGGGAACCATTAATGGAGAGGGTGTGATCAAGGCGGGAGGCCATGGAAGTTAAAGGGCTCGCTTCCCAGTGAGCCTGCGTGGCGTACAGCTCGCATGCTTCCCGGTGAACATGCACATTGGAGTACAGCTCGCATGCCTCCCATTCAGTCAAGCACCTATCCGCACGATACCTCCTAGCCAGTAACAGAGTGAGGCATGGCATCACGTGAATGGTTAACAGAATGTAACGCACACGATTTAAATTATAGAAAACATCTGAGATGTTAAAGTGGCTGCTATTTATTTCAAAATGCCTTTGTTGGTTGTTATTCGAGTGCGCCTTCTGTCAAAATAGAAACGAAAAATACCACAATATGTCGGGTGCCATTCCATGATAGCATGCCAAGTTTCATGAATTTCAGACTAGTTTTGGATTTACTATAAATTAAAAACAAAGTACCTCAACATTTTGCTTGCAATCAACAGTGCCCTGGTGTTTGAAATTCATTTCCATTTCTTGCATGTGACCTAAGCATGCAGCCAAGGACACACATTTGATATGCCAACCCATTTTCTGCACTGGACCATCTGCATGTAGTTCAAATTTGAATTGTGCACATAAAATGCCTACAAAACCCAGTTAATGTATGAAAATGTCATAGCGAATGCTACCTCTTGAGCTTGTGTTGGTTTTCCCTGAAGAGTAAGGGATGATGCAGCAAAGTAGCGTAAGTATTTCCCTCAGTTTTTGAGAACCAAGGTATCAACATAGTAGGAGGCCACACTCAAGTCCCTCGTACCTGCACAAAACGATAGCTACTCGCAACCAACACGATTAGGGGTTGTCAATCCCTTCACGGTCACTTACGAGAGTGAGATCTCATAGATATAATATTTTTGGTATTTTTGGTATAAAGATGCAAAGTAAAAAGTAAAAAGCAAAGTAAAAAGCAAAGCAAGATTAAAGTGATGGAGATTGATATGATGAGAATAGACCCGGGGGCCATATGTTTCACTAGTGACTTCTCTCAAGAGCATAAGTATCCTACGGTGGGTGAACAAATTACTGTTGAGCAATTGACAGAATTGAGCATAGTTATGAGAATATCTAGGCATGATCATGTATATAGGCATCACGTCCGTGACAAGTAGACCGAAACGATTCTGCATCTACTACTATTACTCCACTCATTGACCGCTATCCAACATGCATCTAGAGTATTAAGTTAAAAATAGAGTAATGCTTTAAGCAAGATGACATGATGTAGAGAGATAAATTCATGCAATATGAAATAAACCCCATCTTGTTATCCTCGATGGCAACGATGCAATACATGCCTTGCTGCCCCTTCTGTCACTAGGAAAGGACACCGCAAGATCGAACCCAAAGCTAAGCACTTCTCCCATGGCAAGGACTACCAATCTAGTTGCCCAAACCAAACGGATAATTCGAAGAGACTTGCAAAGATAACTAATCATACATAAAAGAATTCAGAGAAGATTCAAATATTATTCATAGATAGACTTGATCATAAACCCACAATTCATCAGTCTCAACAAACACACCATAAAAAGAAGATTACATTGAATAGATCTCCACAAGAGAGGGGGAGAACTTTGTATTGAGATCCAAAAAGAGAGAAGAAGCCATCTAGCTACTAACTATGGACCCGAAGGTCTGATCTAAACAACTCACACTTTATCGGAGAGGCTATGATGATGTTGAAGCCCTCCGTGATGACGGCCCTCTTCGGCGGAACTCCGGAACAGGCCCCAAGATGGGATCTCGTGGATACAGAAAGTTGCGGCGATGGAATTAGGTTTTTGGCTCCGTCTCTGTTCGTTTGGGGGTACGTAGGTATATATAGGAGGAAGAAGTACATTGGTGGAGCTCCGAGGGGCCCACGAGGCAGGGGGGCGCGCCCTAGGGGGGGCCACCCTCGTGACCTCCTCTTTGGAGCCTTGGTGTAGGTTCCAAGTCTCCTGGATCACGTTCGGTGAGAAAATCACGTTCCTGAAGGTTTCATTCCGTTTGGACTCCGTTTCTTAGAAACACTGAAATAGGCAAAAAACAGCAATTCTGGGCTGGGCCTCCGGTTAATAGGTTAGTCCCAAAAATAATATAAAAGTGGAAAATAAAGCCCAATATAGTCCAAAACAGTAGATAAGATAGCATGGAGCAATCAAAAATTATAGATACGTTGGAGACGTATCAGGCATCCCCAAGCTTAATTCATGCTCGTCCTCGAGTAGGTAAATGATAAAAAGAGAATTTTTGATGCGGAGTGCTACTTGGCATAATTTCAATGCAAATCTTCTTAACTGTGGTATGAATATTCAGATTAGGAAGATTCAAGACAAAAGTTCATATTGACATAGAGAATAATAATACTTCAAGCAAACCAATCAAGCAATTATGTTTTCTTAAAGTAACATGGCCAAAGAAAGTTCATCCCTACAAAATCATATAGATTAGTCATGCTCCATTTTTGTCACACAAGAATGCTCTCATCATGCACAACCCCAATGACAAGCCAAGCAATTGTTTCATACCTTAATAATTTCAAACTCATAAACTTTCACGCAATACATGAGCGTGAGCCATGGATATAGCACTATGGGTGGAATAGAATATTGATGGGGGTTATGTGGAGAAGACAAAAAAAGAGAAAGTCTCACATCAACGGGGCTAATCAATAGGCTATGGAGATACCCATCGATTGATGTTAATGCAAGGAGTAGGGATTGCCATGCAACAGATGCACTAGAGCTACAAATGTATGAAAGCTCAACAAAAGAAACTAAGTGGGTTTGCATCCAACTTGCTTGCTCACGAAGACCTAGGGCACTTGAGGAGGCCCATTGTTGGAAAATACAAGCCAAGTTCTATAATGAAGAATTCCCACTAGTATATGAAAGTGATAACTCAAGAGACTCTCTATATGAAGAACATGGTGCTACTTTGAAGCACAAGTGTGGAAAGAAAAGATGGTAGCATTACCCCTTTTTATTTATTTTCTTTTTCTTTGGGCCTTCTTTTTTTTTTCTTTGGCCTTTTTTTGGGACAATGCTCTATTGAATGATGATCATCACACTTCTACTTATTTACAACTCAATGATTACAACTCGATACTAGAACAAAGATGACTCTATATGAATGCCTCCGGTGGTGTACCGGGATATGCAATGAATCAAGAGTGACAAGTATGAAAAATTATGAACGGTGGCTTTGCCACAAATACTATGTCAACTACATGGTCATGCTAAGCAATATGACAATGATGAATGTGTCGTGATAAACTGGATGGTGGAAAGTTGCATGGCAATATATCTCGGAATGGCTATGGAAATGCCATAATAGGTAGGTATGGTGGCTGTTTTGAGGAAGATATAAGGAGTTTTATGTGTGAAAGAGCATATCATATCACGGGATTTGGATGCACCGGCGAAGTTTGCACCAACTCTCGATGTGAGAAAGGGCAATGCACAGTACCGTAGAGGCTAGCAAGGATGGAAGGGTGAGAGTGCGTATAATCCATGGACTCAACATTAGTCATAAAGAACTCATATACTTATTGCAAAAATCTACAAGCCATCAAAAACCAAAGTATTACGCGCATGCTCCTAGGGGGATAGATTGGTAGGAAAAGACAATTGCTCGTCCTCGACCACCACTCATAAGGAGGACAATCAAATAACACCTCATGTTTCAAATTTGTTACATAACATTTACCATACGTGCATGCTACGGGACTTGCAAACTTCAACACAAGCACTTCTCAAATTCACAACTACTCAACTAGCATGACTTTGATATTATTACCTCCATATCTCAAAACAATTATCAAGCATCCAACTTTTCTTAGTATTCAACACACTCAAAATAAAGTTTCACAAATCTTGAATACCAAGCATGTTATTATTAAGCAAATTACCATGCTATTAAGACTCTCAAAATAATTTAAGTGAAGCATGAGAGATCAATAGTTTCTTTAAAACAAATCCACCACCGTGCTCTAAAAGATCTAAGTGAAGCACATAGAGCAAAATTATAACGCTCAAAGGATATAAGTGAAGCATATAGAACAAAACTACTAAGCTCAAAATGATATAAGTGAAGCACATAGAGTATTCTGTCAAATTCTAATTCATGTATGGCTCTATCAAAAGGTGTGTGAAGCAAGTATTATTGTGGCATACTAACAAGCAAAGACACAAATAATACAAGACGCTCCAAGCAAAACACATATCATGTTGATGAATAAAAATATAGCTCCAAGTAAAGTTACCGATAGAAGTAGACGAAAGAGGGGATGCCTTTCGGGGCATCCCCAATATTTGGCTTTTAGGTGTCCTTAGATTATATTGGGGGTGCCATGGGCATCCCCAAGCTTAGGCTCTTGCCACTCCTTGTTCCATAATCCATCAAATCCTTACCCAAAACTTGAAAACTTCACAACACAAAACTCAAAGTAGAAAACTCGTGAGCTCCGTTAGCGAAAGAAAACAAAAGACCACTTCAAGGTACTGTAATGAACTCATTATTTATTTATATTGGTGTTAAACCTACTGTATTCCAACTTCTCTATGGATTATAAACTATTTTACTAGCCATAGATTCATCAAAATAAGCAAACAACACGCGAAAAACAAAATCTCTCTAAAACAGAACAGTCTGAAGTAATCTGTAACTAACGCAAACTTCTGGAACCCTGAAAATTCTAAAATAAATTGCTGGACGTGAGTAATTTATCTATTAATCATCTCCAAAAAGAATTAACTAAATAGCACTCCCCAAATAAAAATGGCAGCAGTTCTTGTGAGCGCTAAAGTTTCTGTTTTTTACATCAAGTTCAACAAGACTTTCCCCAAGTCTTCCCAACGGTTCTACTTGGCACAAACACTAATTAAACACAAAAAACACAACCAAAACAGAGGCTAGATAATTTATTTATTACTAAACAGGAGCAAAAAGCAAGGAATAAAAATAAAATTGGGTTGCCTCCCAACAAGCGCTATCGTTTAACGCCCCTAGCTAGGCATAACAAGCAAGAATAGATCTAGGTATTGCCATCTTTGGTAGGCAACTCTTCGATGAGGCATCTATTTCCCTTAGGGATTTCTTTTATTTTTAGTGATTATCAAACTTTTAGGCACAAAATCGAAAAATTCATTTGTAGCAATTGGTTCCTTAATGATAGCAAAAAGATTGGGATGAATACTTATAGATTTAAGATCCGCAGTTTCCTTACTAGATGATTCACCCTTATTTTTAGGAACATACATAAGCTTGGCAATTTTAGTAGGAGGACTTGGAGTATTCTTTACGGAAGAAAAAGCGGTTCCCAAGTTTGTAGTGATACCCTCAAGTTTATCAATTCTAGTAGAATCTAAGTTTATCTTTTCATTAACTATGGGTTCCTTTTCTTTAATATTTTTCAAAGTCATTCCTACCTTAGATTGTGGATCTTTTTATCTAGATTTTAAATTGATTCAATAGTAGCAACTTTATTTCCAATAATTTCAAGTCTTTGCATGACATGCTCCAAAGTTAACATGGTTCCATTAACCAAAAGAGGTGGTGAGCCAAATAAATCTAACATAGCATTATAAGAATCAAAAGTATGGCTACCCAAGAAGTTCCCTCCGGTAATGGTATCGAGGATATATATCTATACCAAGGATTAATACCTACATAAAAATTGCGGAGAAGAACTGAAGTAGATTGCTTCCTGGTAGATCTATATTGAGCATTGCAAATTCTATACCAAGCATATTTTAGATTTTCTCCCTCCCTTTGTTTAAAATTTAGGACTTCATTCTCGGGAGACAACGGAGAAGAAATTAGACTAGCCATGACGACAAGGAAAGCAATAAAAAGGCAAACGGAAAAGAGAAGGAGAAGGAGAAGGAGAAGGAGAAGGAGAGGCTGAATAAAACGGCAAGGGTGAAGTGGGGGAGAGGAAAACGAGAGGCAAATAGCAAATAATGTAATGCGAGAGATAGGGATTGTGATGGTTACTTGGTATGTTAACTTTTTGCGTAGACTCCCCGGCAACGGCGCCAGAAATCCTTCTTGCTACCTCTTGAGCTTGTGTTGGTTTTCCCTGAAGAGGAAGGGATGATGCAGCAAAGTAGCGTAAGTATTTCCCTCAGTTTTTTAGAACCAAGGTATCAATCCAGTAGGAGGCCACACTCAAGTCCCTCGTACCTGCACAAAACGATAGCTACTCGCAACCAACGCGATTAGGGGTTGTCAATCCCTTCACGTTCACTTACGAGAGTGAGATCTGATAGATATAATATTTTTGGTATTTTTGGTATAAATATGCAAAGTAAAAAGTAAAAAGCAAAGCAAGATTAAAGTGATGGAGATTGATATGATGAGAATAGACCCCGGGGCCATAGGTTTCTCTAGTGACTTCTCTCAAGAGCATAAGTATTCTACGGTGGGTGAACAAATTACTGTTGAGTAATTGACAGAATTGAGCATAGTTATGAGAATATCTAGGCATGATTATGTATATAGGCATCACGTCCGTGACAAGTAGACCGAAACGATTCTGCATCTACTACTATTACTCCACTCATCGACCGCTATCCAGCATGCATCTAGAGTATTAAGTTAAAAACAGAGTAATGCTTTAAGAAAGATGACATGATGTAGAGAGATAAATTCATGCAATATGAAATAAACCCCATCTTGTTATCCTCGATGGCAACGATGCAATACGTGCCTTGCTGCCCCTTCTGTCACTGGGAAAGGACACCGCAAGATCGAACCCAAAGCTAAGCACTTCTCCCATGGCAAGAACTACCAATCTAGTTGGCAAAACGGATAATTCGAAGAGACTTGCAAAGATAACTAATCATACATAAAAGAATTCAGAGAAGATTCAAATATTATTCATAGATAGACTTGATCATAAACCCATAATTCATCGGTCTCAAAAAACACACCGCAAAAAGAAGATTACATCGAATAGATCTCCACAAGAGAGTTGGAGAACTTTGTATTGAGATCCAAAAAGAGAGAAGAAGCCATCTAGCTACTAACTATGGACCCGAAGGTCTGAGGTAAACTACTCACACTTCATCGGAGAGGCTATGATGATGTAGAAGCCCTCCGTGATGACGACCCTCTCCGGCGGAGCTCCGGAACAGGCCCCAAGATGGGATCTTGTGGATACAGAAAGTTGTGGCAGTGGAATTAGGTTTTTGTCTCCGTCTCTGTTCGTTTGGGGGTACGTAGGTATATATAGGAGGAAGAAGTACGTCGGTGGACTCCGAGGAGCCCACGAGGCAGGGGCATGCACTAGGGGGGGCGCCCCCACCCTCATGACCGCCTCTCTGGTGCCTTGGCGTAGGGTCCAAGTCTCCTGGATCACGTTCGGTGAGAAAATGACGTTCCCGAAGGTTTCATTCTGTTTGGACTCCGTTTGATATTCCGTTTCTTTGAAACACTGAAATAGGCAAAAACAGCAATTCTGGGCTGGGCCTCCGGTTAATAGGTTAGTCCCAAAAATAATATAAAAGTGGAAAATAAAGCCCAATATAGTCCAAAACAGTAGATAATATAGCATGGAGCAAGCAAAATTATAGGTACATTGGAGACGTATCAGCGAACCCAGAAAAATCCCAAAAATTGACACAACACTCCTGCTGTTCTATGTTGACACTAGAAAATTTTTGAAAGCAAGAAGAGGCAATGTATATCTTTTTGTCCCCAAAGGTGGCACGTTCCCCACCAAAACCATCAGGCTTGTTGTGAGAAGCTCTGGTTTGCGAGAAGCTTATACCCAAACCTGCCCCAAATGGGACAAAAATTTTACCACAACACGTTGATGCCATTCCATGATATCATGTCAAGTTTCATGCATTTCAAATGAGTTTTTGATTTACTATAATTTTAAAACCATGTATCTCAACATTTGCGGCCGAGCGACGGTGGCAAGGTGTTTGACGTTCATTCCCATTTCTTGCATGGGACCTAAGCATGCACTAAAGGGCACATATTTGATTTTTCAACCAATTCATATGCACTAGAGCATGTGCATGTAGTTCAAATTTGAATTATGCACATAAAATGGCTAGAAAACCAAGTGAATGTATAAAAATGTCCAAACGAACACCAAAAAATTCCAAAATTTAACACAACACTCCTGTTGTTCTATGTTGACACTAGAAAAATTATGAAAGCAAGAAGAGGCAATGAATATCCTTTCGTCCCCAAAGGTGACATGTTCCGTACCAAAACCATCATGCTTCTTGTGAGAAGCTCTGGTTTGTGAGAAGCTTATACCCATACCTACCCCAAATGGGACAAGATTTTAACACGGCATGTTGATGTCACTCCATGATATCATGCCAAGTTTCATGAATTTCAGACTAGTTTTGGATTTACTAGAATTTAAAAACTATGTATTTCAATATTTGCAGCCGAGCGACGGTGGCAAGGTGTTTGACTTTCATTCCCATTTCTTGCATGGGACCTAAGCATGCAACCGAGGACACATATTTGATTTTTCAACCAATTTATATGCATTGGAGAATGTGCATGTAGTTCAGATTAGAATTATGCACATAAATGCATAGAAAACCCAGTTAATGTATAAAAATGTCCAAATGAACCCCAAAAAATTCCAAAATTTGACACAACACTCCTGTTGTTCTATGTTGACACTACAAAAAAATTGAAATCAAGATGAGGCAACGAATATTGTTTCGTCCAGAAAGGTGAAACGTTCCCTAACGTAACCATGAGGCTTGTAGTGAGAAGCTCTAGTTTGTGAGAAGCTTATACCAAAAACTACCCCAAATGAGGCAAAAAATTTACCATGACATGTTGATGTCGTTCTGTGATATCATGTCAAATTTCATGAATTTTAGACGAGTTTTTGATTTACTAGAATTTTAAAACCATGTATCTCTATGTTAGCGGCCGAGCGATAGTGGAAAAGGTGTTTGACATTCATTCCCTTTTCTTGACTGGGACCTAAGGTTGGAACCAAGGACACACATTTTGTCGGATTGCGGGTTTTGGCAAACCCTTGAGAGGTTCGAATGCTGGGGTGCGCACGAAGAACACTCCCTCCCCAACTCGCTCGCTCAACGATCCCACGGCCTAGCTCGACAAACCCAAAGAACAAGGGACATGGGGGTTTATACTGGTTCGGGGCGCCTCGCGGTGTAATACCCTACTCCAGTGTGTAGTGGATTGCCTCGGGGGGCTAAGGATGAACTAATACAGTGGATGAACAGCCTCAGGAGGTGAGGTGTTCTTGAGTTCGATGAGCTGGTGAGTGTGAGGGTGATCTGAATGATCATTTGCGTCGTCCCCCACCTACCCGTGGTGGCTAGGTCTTACTTATAGTGACATTGGTCCTCTTCCCAAATGTTTAGGTGGGAAGGGATCCCACAATGGCCATGTTTGAAGGGGGATAACTAGTACAAGCTATCCTGACAAAAGTAGTCTTCGCCTGCCAAAGGCTCTGGTGGTGACGCTGCTGTGGGCCCCGTGATGACCTCCATCTTGCCGTCCTGCTGGTCTTGGTCTTGTTGCACCGATATGGAAACCTTTGCCTGACGCCTCGGGACTCCTCGCCTGCGCTTGCCTCCTTAGGACCAAAGAGGAAACTGGTGCACTGCGCCCGCTAGCGTAGTCTGGCCTTGGTCGTCACGGCTCACGTCACGCGAATCTCGGGAGGTGCCCCTGGATAGATATCTCCGCTCCTCAAGAGTCGGCCTAGTGAGGCTGCCCCCAGGGAGGTCTTGGTGTCGTCTACCTCGCTGGCTTCACTGCGGCCGATCGTGAGGCGGCATTGAAGGATGCCGAGGCCGCCCGTGGCTGCTGCCGAGAGCTGGTGGACGAGCTGAAGAGCCTGCGCGACCAGCATGCGGAAGAAGCACGTGGCCGCCAGGCGAAGGAGGAGGAGATAAAATCCCGGGAGGACGCCATCAAGGGCCACGACGCTGAGCTCGGAGAGCTGGCGAAGGCGCGGGCAGCTGAGCGCAGCCGACTGAGGAGTTGGAGCGAAAGGCGAGGGCGAAGGAAGTCGACCTTGACGCCAAGGTGAAGGTCCTGGATGAAGACCATGTGGCCTTCTCGCTCCTCGAGGAGAGGTCCCGCGTGGTGCTGAAGACACTCTATGAGAAGGGCTTGGAGATGCCGTTGACCACCGACGAGGATGGCCCTGCTTAGCTGCTTCCCTTCTTGGTGAAGGCGCTCGAGGAAGTCTTGGAGGGCATCAGTCCCATGGCGGAGGCAGAGGCTCGCATCCTTTCCTCAGCCGCGCTGACATGGGTTTTCAGCCACCTGCACCTTGGTGAACCCAGCGCTCGTCTTGATGAGCTCCTGGAACCTGTACCTGACGAACACTATGCGACTGCCGCCGCAGTCGTGAAGGGTCAAGTGGAAGCCTTGCTGAAGAAGTTTGACGCCTTCGCCCCCGCGCCCTCGACCGGTGATGTAGGTGAAGGCGACACTACCCAGGAGGGGGTACCTTTTGTAGATGCTAGCGGTGTCTAGGGGTGACTTGCGGCTACTTTTCTGCTTTATTCCTGCAACATGCACCATGCCTCGTGGAGGCATTAAACTCGCCTTTGATATTGTGAGAACAATATGTATTGTAATATTTCCTTTGAGATTTTGCGATTTTCTTCCTATTTTCTTTGTGTTCTACGTCGGCAGAGCCCGGCCCCGCACATACCTCAACCGTCATTGGGCCGACTGGAAACCAGGACGGACCAATGAGTGAGGGGCTATGTGACCAGTTAGGCTCGTGAGTCGCGATGCTCAGGAGTCCCCCTTGACGCACAAACATCCTATAGGAAGGATACACGAGGACAGGTTAATGTTCTACGTCGGTAGAGCCCGGCCCCGCGCATACCTCAACCGCTGTTGGGCCGACCGGAGACCAGGACGGACCAAGGAGTGAGGGGCTACGTGACCAGTTAGGCTCCTGAGTCGCGATGCTCAGGAGTCCCCCTTGACGTGCAAACATTCTCCATACCTTTGCCCTCGTCGAGGCTTGGCTCGGGAGGGGCGTGCGACGAATAGGTCCGGGGGACCTAGTTGGGTGGCGTACGCTTGGGCGTGACCCAAGCGCAGCCCCCGTGCCTAGCCCCCTCGCGCGGCTCTCCCGAGGGGAGGCGTGGCGGTGAGGACAGTCATTGAGCTCTGGGGCTCCCTGAGGTTGGTACGACCGTGGGGCCGCCCTCAGTTGTTTATCACCAGTGCGGAGCGTAGTGCTTCCTCTTGTGCACGGGTATAGCCGCTCCTCGGCAGTGTCGACGGCCAGCGTGGAGCATGGTGCTTCCACTAGGGCGTGGGAGGGGGACTCCCTACTGCGGAGAGCCCCCGGGGCGTGTACAACCCTGCCCTAACATGTGGCTTGCACGGCAGGGCTAGACGAGGCCTATCTGGGCACTCGTGAGCCAGCGCGGGACTCACGAGGCCCTACCTCAAGGTGGGTTGCGCCTGGTCTTGGTTCTTGTTTGCTGTCTTGGTCCTGTGATATAGTTAGACAACGCGAAGGGTCCTAAAGAAAGACGGCCGCGCGTGGCTCCCTTGGTGGGCGTTAATCAAGCAGGTGATAGCCATAGATAGATTAGGCATGGAAAGCTTACTGGCTTAAGTAAATGCAGGGAAGATGCATGCCACTGGGTCCAGCCCGAGCGGCTTGGAGATGATGCAGCCCGAGGGGCGCCCCCAACAGGGTAAGCTAAAGGCATAAAAAGAAAGATACATGCCACAGGGACGGACCCACGCGACCTGGGAATGATGCAGCCCCGGGGGCGCTCCCAGCTAAATGAACTTTGGAAAATGTCACCTGGTTCTGTTGAAGGAGGAGTGTTGGGGCAGCTGAAGGCGTGCGGTGAAGGGGCTGCTCCTCATGAGACGCCGGGGCCCTGAACCTCGGGAGGCTCTGGGAGTCCATGGGGTTCCTTGAGGACCGTCTTCATCTCCATCAGCACGGCGTGGTGCCTGGCTTCCTGAGCCGCCAGGATCCTCCGCAGGTTGCGTTTATAGGCGGCCGCCACGCTCGGCAGGCCAAAGGGCATGCGAACGTAGCTGTGAGTTGGGCCCTCGCAGCATCCCACGCGTGAAGGCCAGAGAAGCTCCTGAGCGGCGGCTCGGTTGAGCCCTAGGATGTCGATGCAGACGCGCAGCCTGGCATCCTCGCCTGGATGGGGAGCTGCGCCTGGTGAGCGGCGGCCGCGGCGCATGGCCCTCACATCTTGCAGTTCCTGAGTGGTCTTGGTGATGAACTCCTGAGCGGTGGGCACTCCTTGCCCTGTGTTCTCCTGAGGGAAACGTGTCGTGAAGCACGCCTCCAAGTGGCGCCCAAGCGCCTCCGTCGTGATGTTGTCAAAGTCCGAGGCCCTCCAGAAGAGAGCCCCCGAGCCCTGCCCGAGAGGGGTGCTGGGCGCGCTTTCCAATGTGATGGAGGGAGGCGCCCCAGGCGTGGGCGCCGATCCTGACGAGGCGCCGCTTGCCTGAGGCCCTGCATGGCGCAACTGCTTTTTCTTCTTGGGGGTGGCCTCAGGAGGGCGCTCGCCCTGACTGTCGGGGTCGTTGATTGCTGCAGCCTGGAAGGCACGCTCGAGGGAGCATACCGCGTCTCTTTCTTCGCATGGGACTGTGATGATTCCACCGCTTCCCGGCATCTTGAGGACATTGTAGCCGTGATGGGTCACCCCATGAACTTGGCCAGGGCTGGATACCCGAGGATGGCATTGTATGGCAGGTGGATGTAGGCGACGTCGAAGTCGATGAGTTCGGTGCGGTAGTTGTTGTGTTCTCCGAAGTTAACGGGGAGGCAGACCTACCCGATCAGGGTAGTAGAGCCGCCGGTCACCCCTGAGAGAGGCTTGGTAGGCTGAAGCTATTCATATGGCACTTGGAGGTTGTCGAACATGTCGACGAACAGGACATTGAGCCCCGCGCCGCTGTCGATGAGGGTCTTGGTAACTTGCATGTTGCTGATGACTGGTGAACAGAGCATTGGGAGGATGCCTGCAGTAGCCGCGCACTTGAGCTGATCTGCCGAACTGAACGCGATGGGGCACATGGACCATCTGAGCGGGCGTGTGGCCTCGAGCTTGGGGAGAACTGCATTCACTTCACGAGCAAACTGTTTGAAGATACGCTGCGAGGCTGGGGCTTGAGCTCCGCCCAAGATGCAGGCGATAGCGCGTGGCTCCTGGAAGCCCCCAGCCCCCTCGTCTTGATGGTGGTCGTCATTCCTTCTGGGTGGTGCCGGTAATGGAGGAAGGGCAGCGTTGCCTTGAGGACAAGCCTCACGAGGCTGGTCCCTCCAGGTGCCCTCACGAGGCTGATCCTACCAGCGGTCCTCACGAGGCCGGTCATGCCACTCCTGGTGCGGGCCACGGCCATCCCAGCGTCCACCACCACGTCCTCCTCGGTCGTAGCCCCGGTCGGTGCGCTCGGGGGATCGACCGAAGCGTCTTCTCGAATGGCTCTGAGCTCTTGACAGTCGCTGGTGTTGTGGGTATGCAGGTTGTGGAAGGCGCAGAACGGTCGGCTGCCCTTGGATGACTCGGGCTGGTCTCTGTCGCGCTTGGTGTTTGGCTCCGCCGCGAGCACGGCTGCTCCCTTGCGCTTCACGTCCTTGGCCTTGGTCTTCTTCTCCTCTGGGTCCGCAGTAGGGAGCTCGAGGAGGGAGAGGCGCCCCTCCTTAGCTCTTGCACACTTGGTCGCGATGTTGAATAGCTCCAAGGTCGTGCACAACTCCTCATGGATGGCGAGCTCCTCCTTCATCTTGACGTCGCGGACACCGTCGGAGAATGCTGAGATGATGGCCTCATCGGTTACCTTGGGGATCTTGATGCGTGCACTGTTGAAGCGCTGGATGTACTTCTGCAGGGTCTCTCCTAGTTGTTGCTTGATGCAGCGCAGGTCGCCCGTAACTGGGAGGCGGTCGCGAGTGCCCTAGAAGTTGGCGATGAAGCGGTTGCGCATCTCATCCCAGGAGGAAATCGAACCTGGAGGCAGGTTTAGGAGCCAGGAGCAGGGCCATCCTTGAGAGCCATGGGAAACCAGTTCGCCATGATTTTCTCGTCGCCGTTGGCCGCCTCGATGCTCAACTCGTAGAGCTGCAGGAACTCCGTGGGGTCGGGGTGCCATCATAGCGAGGAGGCAGATCTGGCTTGAACTTGCCCGGCCAGGCGACGCTGCGCAGTTCGGGGGTGAAGGCGCGGCAGCCGGCCGTGGTCACCAGGGCCCGCCTTAGAGGTGGAGCTTGGTCTTGGTGCCCGCGCGCTGCTACGGCAAGTGGCGCAGGGCCCTGCTGCAGCAAACGATCCTGGCGCGGCGGTGCGAGGAGTGGCGGAGCGTTCACTTGCGGTCGAGGGACTTCTTGACAACTTCTTTCTTCACGCGCGGGGCACCAGACGTGGTGGGTCGCGCCGTGGAGCCGCGTGCCTTGGCACTAGGGTGCCGTCTTGGTGCAGAGCTGGTGGAGGTGCTTCTTGAGCTGCGTCGCCCGTGGCTGGCGGAGGGCGAGGCAGAGAGTGGGACGGCGCAGGGGAGCCCCTTGCGACGGGGACAAGCTCAGCGATGCGGTCAAACCAGTCCTCGTGGAGGTCGTCGACTGGGCGGTAGCGCAGGAGCTTGTGCACCATGAGGAGCGTGGCCCGTGCGTCCATGGGAACGTGTAACGCCCTCGATGCGGATATATCTCCCACGTGTCGAAGCACGACTTAGAGGCATAACTGCATTGAAAGCAATGTCGCAAGTGAGGTAATCTTCACACAACCCATGTAATACATAAGGGAAAGAGATACATAGTTGGCTTACAATCGCCACTTCACACAATTACAAGAATAAAGCATTACATCAACCAGATACAATCAAGGTCCAACTACGGAACCCAAAATAAAAGAAGACTACCCCAAATGCTACACAGATCCCCGATCGACCCCAACTGGGCTCCACTACTGATCAACTAGAATGGAACTATACAAAGGACAAGATCTTCGTCGAGCTCCTCCTTGAGCTTAGTTGTGTCATCCGCACGATTCAACGGCACCTGCAAGCTAGTTTTGGAAGTATCTGTGAGTCACGGGGACTCATCAATCTTACACCCTCGCGATCAAGAGTATTTAAGCTTATGGGTAAGGTAAAGGTATGGGGTGGAGCTGCAACAAGCGACTAGCATATATGGTTGCTAACATATTCGCAAAAGAGAGCGTGAAGAGAAGGCAAAAGCACGGTCGATGAACTATGATCAAGAAGTGATCCTAAAGCAACCTACGTCAAGCATAACTCCAACACCGTGTTCACTTCCCGGACTCTGCCGAGAAGAGACCATCATGGTAACACACACGGTTGATGTATTTTAATTAAGGTCAACTTCAGGTTTTCTACAACCGGACATTAACAAATTCCCATCTACCCATAACCGCGGGCACGGCTTTCGAAAGTTCAAAACCCTGCAGGGGTGTCCCAACTTAGCCCATCACAAGCTCTCACGGTCAATGAAGGATATTCCTCCTCCCAAGACAATCTGATCAGGCTCGGCATCCAGGTTACAAGACATCCTCGACAATGGTAAAACAAGTCTAGCAAGACCGCCCGATGCGCCGACATCCTGAAAGGAGCTGCACATATCTCGTTCTCAGGGCAACACCGGATGAGACATCCTACGAGTAAAACCAGCCCTCAAGTTTCCCTGAGGTGGCCCCGCAGTCTACTCAGTTCGGACCAACACTTCGACAAGCACTGGCCCGGGGGGTTTAAATAAAGATGACCCTTGGGCTGGCCTAACCCAAGGGAAAAAGAGGCCAGGTGGCGAATGGTAAAACCAAGGTTGGGCCTTGCTGGAGGAGTTTTATTCAAAGTGAACTGTCAAGGGGTTCCCATTATAACCCAACCGCGTAAGGAACCAAAATCTGGGAACATAACACCGATATGACGGAAACTAGGGCGGCAAGAGTGGAACAAAACACCAGGCATAAGGCCGAGCCTTCCACCCTTTACCAAGTATATAGATGCATTAATTAGATAAGAGATATTGTGATATCCCAACAAGTAAACATGTTCCAACAAGGAACAACATCTCCATGTTCCAACAAGGAACAAACTTCAATCTTCACCTGCAACTAACAGCGCTATAAGAGGGGCTGAGCAAAGTGGTAACGTAGCCAAACAACGGTTTGGTAGGACAAGGTGGGTTAGAGGCTTGGTTCAACAGTATGGGAGGCATGATAAGCATGTGGTAGGTATCGCATCATAGGCATAGAAAAAGAGCGAGCAACTAGCAAGCAAAGATAGAAGTGATTTCGAGGGTATGGTCATCTTGCCTGAAATCCCGCAAGGAAGAAGAACGAGTCCATGAAGAAGACAAACAGACGTAGTCGAATGAATCCTCACAACACGACGTTATCGGAACCAACCCGAAGAAGCAACACCGGAAAGAAGCAAACAATCATGGTAAACAACCATCACATAATCATGTCATGATGCACAATCAAGTATGATGCATGTCCGGTTTAAAGAATCATGGCATGACAAAGTGCAACAACCAAAACTACAAATTAAGTGGAGCTCAATATGCAACGGGTTGCATATTGACGGAACACCACATCAATTATTTAGTTCTCTCCCGGTTAGGTACTCAACAATATTAAATTTTGGTTAACATGGCAAGAGGTGAAGCATAACAAAACTATACCATTTAAACAATTTAAATGGGGCCGGATATAACAAACAATAAATCCGATAAATCCCCATATGCATTAGAAATTTAATGCAACAACAATTTTAAGCATTTTTAATTGTTGTTATCATGATGCGGATGACATGAACAAGTTTATGCAATTTTTATTAAAAGTTGACAAGAGCATTATGAAGCATTTGTCACCGTGGTGCAAAGGAAAGGGGTGCCATGGCAACGATAACGAAAACGGTGCCACGACAATGTTCCGGTTAAGGTAACTCGATTGAGATACCGATGCAAAGGAGAAGTGTGTGGATGCGTGTAAAAGATGGTGGGGCGCTCCCGGATACCGGGTGTCCCATGAGTCGACGACGGTGTCAAACGAGGGAACAACTAATGTTCACGGGCGGATTACAACAACCAACATGCATCTCATACAACTCATGCATACGGTCCACGAGTGGTCGTCTCGGGCTTATACCTTTGAAGCGTGCCTTTTCGGAACGGATCAAGTTCATAGCGGAAGTAGGCGTTCTCGCCACGTTCGTAAAGGTAGTAGTTGTACTCAAGCCGTAGTGGAAGTAGTGGTTCAAGAGTCGAAGAGGAAGTAGTCATTCATGTCCATAGATGTTTGGGGCCACGACACGGAACTTTAGGTCCACGGGGTCTTCAGCGACGGTCGTGGTACATGTTTTGAAGGGGAAGTAGAGGTTCTCGCGATCTCGGTGATGGTAGTCAAACTTGACGCTCCGAAGGGGTACTTGGCGGACAACGGTCGTCGTGTGACTTGTCGGTCCATGAAGTCGATCTCCTGCGTCTTGTCGTACACGTATCGGAGAAGAACTTGGTGTTCCGATGGGTTACACTTGTCGTCGTGGGAACTTGGTGAATCCGAGGCCTTCGAGGTCGACGGTAGTTGTACATCTCATAGTGGAACTTGACGGATCTGAGGACTCCGATGTAGTGGTCCTTGGTGAATCCCGAAACGTTCTTGACGATCAAAATGCCACAAGTGAGATGCACATCACGTAGTCTTCTGACTTGGGCTCCGGGTTCAAGATTTGACGAGTCTAGGGAGACGATGGAGATAGCAAACAACAAAGCATCAACAGACACAAGGCCACGGACAATACTTGGGGCTTCCCGAACCCACGGAAACAGCCGACAGCAGGAGGCTGCTAGTAGAGGCAGGGCCACGCCGAGGTCGAAGGTGGCCGGGCGAGCTTGACATAGGTCGTCCGCGGTCGGACGAAGCAGCAGCAGCATGACACGACAGCGCGCACAAACCTGCAGGCCAGCATGGTGGCCTCCATGGCCGGGCGAGAAGAGGGGCGTCGAGGCGCTGAAGATGAAGGAGACAAGACGAGAGGGACGACGCAAGACGTCGGTGCTCGTCGTCGGGGCTTGGCGAAGAGCAGCAGCAGCGCGGCTCGCTGCCGACGTGGGGAGGCAGAACGGCGGAACAGGAGGTCAACGAGATGTTTGCGCGATGATGGCCTCGGGAGGGCCATGACGCGGTGCAGGCAGGGAGCATATCAGGATACTGCTGCTCGCGTGCTCCAGCGCAGGCGGAGCTAGCAGCGAGGAGCAGAAGGGACCTGGGGCGCGCCGGAGGAGAACGAAGGGAGGCGGCGCACGGTAGGAACGAGAGGGAGATCGAGAGAAGGAGGGGGGTACGAGCGCACGGGATGGGATCGGGCTCCTCCCTGACGGCGCTAGCAGGGAACAGGAGATGAGGAGGGGATCGGGACAGGGCGGCTAGGGTTGAGAAGGCAGGGGCCGGCTGGGCCTAAAGTAACAAATGGGCCAGAGGAAGAGGTTGGGAGGCCCAGGTGGCCAGAGGCCTGGCTGGGCTCTCTCTCCCTTATTCCTTTTAAAATAATTGTTTATATAAATAAACAATCAACAAAGGGGAAAAACCAGGGGTTTTTGGTTAGGGATATGAGATATATAAATATATATCTGGAACCCTGGATTTATGTAGGGTTTGAATAAATTGCTCTGGCTTTTTCAGAAGGTAGAAAAATAATTAGAGTTTGAATTATTGTCAAACTTCAATCATTTTTGAACCTGACCAAAACAATGCCAAATGAGATGAAATTTGGCAGAGAGGTTGAAGGAAAGGTGTATGGTTTATAGGAAAAGAATGAACATTTATGGATGACAGAAAATGGCACTCGCAAAAAAATGAAAGGAAAAAGAAGGAAGAAGGCGGTGACGACACATGGGTAGATTTGAGAGAGATGGGAAGGGGTTGATACAAATGACAAGAATAGAGCAAGACAGCATCATGAAGAATGCAATGCACATGGTGATTATGATGAAATGCAAAATGGCGAGAGGCATGATGCAATGCAAACAATGATGACATGACAAAATGCAACAAACAAATAAAACACCCGGCGACAACGAAAAACATGGAAGACGTCTGAAGCATCGGTCTCAGGGTGTCAAAGAACGCGACGAGCGTGAGATGACGAACCAGTGGGAGTCAGTGATGGACTGGCGGTGCGGCCGTCCTATTGCACCGAGGTTGCAGCGAGGATGCCTGCTGCTCGTTCCCCGCCGGGCCGGTGGCGGCATTGGCAGCAGGAGACGGAGAGCGACGGGGTGGCCTGCCTACAGGGGCCGTCTGAGCAACGCGGGTGCCGAGGGCAGCCCGGCGCTCGGCGCGGGCGCGATGCGCGATGCGCGTCCGCCATGGAGAGGATGAAGGATGCTTCGGCGCACCCCTACCTAGCACGCCAAGTGTCGGATCACGGGTTCCGGCAAAACCCTTAAGGTTTGAACACTGGGGTGCGCGTGAAGATTTCTCCCCTATCGATCCACGTCCTAACTTAGCTAAGATCTTACGAACTAACTCGATGAACTCGCAACACAGTGGACACAAGATTTATACTAGTTCGGGCCACCATTGTGGTGTAATACCCTACTCCAGTGTGGTGGTGGTGGTCGATTGCCTCTTGGGCTGATGATGAACAGTACAAGGGGAAGAACAGCCTCCTGAGGTTGAGGTGTTCTTGTTCTTGGTGGGTGTGCCGCCGAGGATGTGGTGGCTCCAATCTCAGATCTCTTCTCCCTATCTACGGTGGTGGCTAGTTCTATTTATAGTGGCCTTGGTCCTCTCCCCAAATATTGAGCGGGAAGGGAGCCAACAACGGCCAATTTGAAAGGGGACAACTAGTACACGCTATCCTGACAAAAGCAGTCTTCGCCTGCCAAAGGCTCTGGTGGTGACGCCGTCTTGGGCTCCACGGTGACCTCCGTCTTACCGTCCTTCTGGTCTTGGTCTTGTTGCACCAATATGGAAACCTTTGCTTGATGCCCCGGTACTACGCGCCTGCGCTTGCCCCCTTAGCACCAAAGAGGAAACGAGGACACTGCACGCTCTGGCGCCCACCTGTTCTCGATTGTCATGGCTTACGTCACGAGAACCTTGCGAGGTTTTCCTGGCCTTGAACTCTCCGCCCCTCACGAGCCAGCCTGGCGAGGCCGCTCCTCGTGAGGTCTCGTGTCGTCCACCTCACGAGGCTTGGCCCCTCGCGAGGGTCTTGATTCCTTGTTGATGAAGATGGGCCATACAAGCCTGCTAGCAAAGCCACGCCATGGGCCGCAGGAAGGCAAGTCTGGGGACCCCCGTTCCCAGATTGCCGACAGGCCTCTATGCAAGGTATTACTCCTTTAAAGGTGTTTTTAGTGGGTTTGATCCGTGAGGGATCAATACCAATTTTACGGGCGGTGTCCTAACAAAGCAGGCTAAGACTGCTGCCGCCATCCATGAGGACTCGCATGAGATGGAATCCGTCGGTGATTGGATCGAGGACCAATGCTGCCGAACTGCCATGCCAAATACTGGTCGGATGGTCTCTGCGATCAAAAGTGATCGGACAGGCCGACCATACCATGGGTTGAATTTTGGGGCGAGTGGCTCTATGGCATAGACGTACCTTAGGGCGCGCTTGCGCTCCTGCTCACTGTTTTTACCTCGGGGGGAAATTTCTTTTGCTCCCCTGTATTTGTTGGGCAAGGCTCATTGTCATCCTCGCTAGGTGGCCCTTTACCCTTATGTTCGGTGTTTAGCTTACCGGCCTGTTTGAAGACCCAACAATTTCTGTAGGTATGATTGGCAGGCTTGTCAGAGTCCCCTGAATCTGGAAAGGCCGATCGGGTATTCTGTCCGAACTGGATGGACCATGTTTGTTTCCTTTGAATGGCTTCTTCCGTTGACCGGGTTTAGAGCCACTGAATCTGGCGTTGACCGCTGTGTCTTCGGTACCTTCATTGTTGCTTCGATGGTTGTGTTTGTTGCGTCCTGGCCTACTGTTGCCATCTCTGGCTTCGGAGGTGCCAGGGTCGCTAGTGCTATTGCTTCTACGAGCTAGCCAACTATCTTCTCCCGCGCAAAAGCAGGTCATGAGTGCGGTAAGAGCTTCCATGGAATTCGGTTTTTGTTGGCCGAGGTGTCGGGCGAGCCACTCTTCATGGACGTTGTGTTTAAAGGCCACCAGGGCTTCGGCGTCCGGACAATTGACAATTTGGTTCTTTTTAAGTAAGAACCTGGTCTAGAGTTTTCGGGCTAACTCTCCTTGCTGCTGGACTATATGACTGAGGTCATCGGCGTCCGGAGGCTAGACATAGGTACCCTGGAAGTTGTCTCTAAAGTATCTTCCAAATCTTCCCAGCTACCAATGGAGTACTCTAGGAGGCTATTTAGCTAGTGTCGTGCTGGTGCCTTCAGTTTTAAGGTGTGGTATTTGATTGCGTGGAGATCGTCACCGCAGGCCATGTGGATATGGAGAAGGAAGTCTTCAATCCATACCGCGGGATTTGTCGTGCCATCACATGATTCAATGTTTACGGGTTTAAACCCTTCTGGGAACTGGTGCTGCATTACCTCATCAATAAAGCATAAGTGGTGTGCGATGCCTCTGTATCGGGCAATGTCAGGACAGAGTTTGGATGACATCCGTATGTGGTTTTTGGCCATGGTGAGTTTATGCCTATCACGCTAGGCTTGTTGGTCGTCTTCTCATGTTGGGGCACGCCCCCTTGATGGCCTACTTTATTGCTTAGGTCTTGTTGTAGGTCGTAGGTGTATCATGGAGCCGCTGTCTCTCTGCCCCTACGGTGAGGTGGTGCTGGTTGGTGTTCCGCGTAGGAGGCCGCTTTATCTCGCCCATGTGGTGGCCTGTCTGGTTCATCAACGCGGTCATGTTTTGACGGTATTGGCGGAGGCCTCATCCTCGAATTGTGATAGTATCCGACGCTTCGGATAACTCTTTGTTGGGTGTTGGAGGCCATATTCTTTGGCAGCTAGGACCTGGGTCCATCTGTCGTTGAGTGTATCATGTTCGGCTTGCAGCCACTGCTATTGCTTTTATAGGCTTCTTGCTGTAGCAATTAGTTGCTGCTTAAAGCGCTCCTGGTCGAGGGGTCCTCTGGCATGATGAAATCTTCTTTGCCGAGGCTGACATCATCCTTGGAGAGCGGTAGATAGTTGATGTCTTTCGAATCCTCGTTCCCGACCGGATCGTCGGGGTTAACTTGCCCCTCCTCCACATCATCTGGTTCGGATGTGGGCTCGATGGGGGCTTCGTGGTCTTCGGCATTCTCTGGAGTGTTATTGTCTCTAGTGCCGGTATTACTTTCTTTTTTCACGACGCGATTTTGAGCGGCGTCGCTGGCGTCGACGCTTCAGTGGTGCCTCAGCAGGTTTGTCCTCAACCCGATCTTTCCTGCCTTCGCTGTCATCCTCTTTGAGTGTATCCACCATATACACGTCGTATGTGGAGGTGGCCATCCAACGTTCGGTAAACAGCAGGTCCAAGCCTTGTTCGTCTCCAGCATCGTCGTCCAGAACGTCGATGTCTTCGGAGGTGTAATCTAGCTTGTCGGTTAAGTACTCAACGGTGGCTATGAAGTGGGTGGTGGGTGGGACGTAGAATTCCCTACTCTCAGCCCCTAATCCGGGCTGAGCATAGTTCGAATGTGATTCCTCTATAATGGCGAGGGACCGCATTAAGTCTAGAGCCTCGTTTAAGAGCGAGGATTGGATGGGGAAGCGAGAGTATGCGGGGCTGGCCAGGGCAAAGGCCTCCTGGCTACGGACTTTGAGAGTTCGGAGCTATAGTCCCGGGGTGAGTTCGGCCCTACAACGATAGGGGGAACCCCGTCTGACTCCGTGCTTGCCGAGGACAAAATCGCCTCCGAAACTCCGATAATGAGCTTCATAGCAGAGAGTCTGGCGGGCTCAAAACTCCCATCTCCGGACACGGCAGTTTGCTCTGGTTCTAAGGTCGTAGCAGTGGTCGGCGCCATGAACCCTTCGAAGGTCAAATCTCCTAGGATATCAGCGACATAATTTAGGTTCACGAAACTGATCTGATGACCAGTGGTGTAGTTGTCAATCTGTTCGAGGTGGCCAATTGAGTTGGTAGGCAGAGCGAAGCTACCGAACACAAAAATTTGACCCGAGAGGAAAGTTTCCCACAAATGGCATCGTTGTTGATGATCGAACGAGCGATCGAAACTTTCGTCAATGGCACAGTGGAACTCTCAATGAAAGCACCAATGTCAGTGTCAAAACCGGATGATCTCGGGTAGGGGGTCCCGAACTGTGCGTCTGAGGATCGAAGGTAATAGGAGACAAGGGAGACACGATGTTTACCCCGGTTTGGGCCCTCTTAATGGAGGTAAAACCCTATGTCCTGCTTGATTGTATTTGATGGGTATAGGGGTTACAAGAGTTGATCTACCTCGAGATTGTAATGGCTAAACCCTAGCGTCTATATGAATTCGGATAGCCTCTACAGACTAACCCCTTCGGTTTATATAGATACCGGAGGGGCCTAGGGCTGTACAGAGTCGGTTTACAGAGAAAGGAAACTACGCATCCGGACGCCAAACTTGCCATCCACGCAAAGGAGAATCCCATCCGGACACGGCGGGAGGCCTTCTACCTTGTATCTTCACGGCCCATTAGTCCGGCTCGCAACACACAGACCGGACTCTCGAGAACCCCTTAGTCCAGGACTCCCTCAGTAGCCCCTAAAGTAGTCTTCAATAAAGATGTGTTCGGCTCACAGATTGTCTTCGACATTGCAAGGCAGGTTCCTTCTCCACATACTTCAAAGTAGTCTTCTGAGCAAGAGAACTGTATTCGGCTCTGTATAACAGTTACAACCCTCAACCACAGGGGTACAATACTTAATCAAAATAAGGTATGTCTACTGGCAGCTTTTTCGGTGAAACATTACGTCTAGCCTTTTTATTATATCAAACCATTTTTTGGCCTCCCGCTTCGTGTTTCGAGGTGTAGCCTCCAGGACTTCCTCAGGAGGCGTTCGGGCACCATGTGGAGGTGTGCTTTAACACGTGCGTCCGTGAGGAGAGTGCAGGGCTTAGACGCCAGGCGCCCAGGAGTTCATCACCAAGGAGATTGAGGAGCTTCAGGAGGCAAGAGCCATGCAAGGCGAGCGTCGCCCCACGTCATCCAGTGTAGCACCTGCCCCCGGTGAGGGCAGCGAGCTGCGTGCCTGTGGTAACATCCCAAGGCTCAACAGAGTTGCGTCTCAGGAGCTCTTCTGGCCGTCTCATGTTGGCCGGTGCAAGGGCCCCCTCACGGCTACGTTCACAAGCCTTTCGGTTTGGTGAACAGGGCTGTCGTGCACTAGTGCCACATGCGGAACATCCTGGCAGCTCATGAGGCCAGGCACCAGGCGATCCCATCAGAGATGGCGATGGATCCTCGCGAGCTCCCCGGACCTCCACGGCCTCGCGAGGTTTAGGATCTGGGCGACTCATGAGGAGCGACTTCTGCAGCATGCGTATTCAACTACCTCAATACTTCTTCAGCAATGGTGCCAGGTGACATTTTTGGCTTTTTCAGTTGGGGCGCCCCTTGGGCTACATCATCCCCAAGCAACATGGGTCCGTCCCTGCGGCGTGTATCGTTCTTTGCATCAATCAGAACTAGTTTTACCCTCTTCCATGAGTTGCTTTACGATTATCACCTTCTTGTCCGGTGCTTCGTGGACATGAACATCGTACACCTTGCAAACCCACCCACGACCGCCTCATGATTAAGGACTGGCATGACGTCTCCGCTCAGGTCCGTCCCTGTAGCGTCGCTAAACCCAAGTGACTGAGCTCTGGATCGCGAGCCAGCCCCCATGCACGTCACCGCCCATGGTCCTTGGTGCCTTGTTCTCGCATGAGCTAATCAGGGGCGGATAAGTTAGGGAGCGCGACCTGGTGGCTCGCCGCCGCGGAAGCCGCGTGTCGGTTGTCTTTCTTCAGGACCTTTGCATGAGAAGACTGGGCACATCATCTGTGCTCAGGTCCATCCCTGCAGCGTCGACAAACCCAACGACTGAGCTCTGTCTGACGGGCCAGCCCCACTCACGTCACCTCCTAGGCTCGTTGGTGTTTGGCCTTCTCATGCGATGACCTCAGGAGATTCACTTGGTGCAGGTCACCTAACCATCTTGCAAGACCATCACGAGTGTTCCGAATCAAATTCAGGCGCAACCCGCCTTGAAGTAGGGCCTCGCGAGTCCCGCGCTAGCTCATGAGTGCCCATACACACCTCCTCCAGCCCTGTCGTGCAAGCCACATATCAGGGCGGGGATGTACATGCCCCGGAGCCTCCCCTCAGAGGAAGCTCCCACCCACGTACCAGTGGAAGCCCCATGCTTCGTTTTGGTGGTCGGAACTGTCGAGGAGCAGCTATGCTTGTGCAAGAGCGGAAGCACCATGCTCCGCGCTGGTGAACTAACAACTGAGGGTAGCCTGACGGCTGTGGTAACCTCAGGAGAGCCACCAGGCTCGGTGTTCAGCCTCACCACACCGCTTTTCCCACAGGAGGGTTGCGCGAGGGGGCTGGGCATGGTGGCTACGCTCAGGTCACGCCTGGCGTACGCCACCTCGCCAGGTCCCTCGGACCTGGTCTTCGTGCGTCCCTCCCGAGTGAGAGCTTGGCGAGGAAAGGTATGGAGGTTTATTCGTACGTCAAGGGGGACTCCTGAGCATCACGACTCAGGAGCCTTACTGGTCACGTAGCCCCTCACCCCTTGGTCTCGTCCTGGTGATCTGGACGACCCAATGGCGGCTGAGATATGCACGGGACCGGGCCCTACCGACGCAGAACGCTAAAACCTACACTCACATGTCCTTCCTAAGGGATGTTCGTACGTCAAGGGGGACTCCCGAGCATCGCAACTCAGGACCCTCACTATTCATGTAGCCCCTCACCCCTTGGTCTCGTCCTTGTGATCCGGAGGACCCAATGGCGGCTGAGGTATGCACGGGGCCGGGCCCTGCCGACGCAGAACACTAAAGCAAATGGAATGGAAATCGTGGAACTCGAGTAAATTATTACAAAACATGTTGTTTCTTAAAAGTTCAAAAGCATGAGTTCTTACGTCTCCATGATGCATGATAAATGCTGCAGGGTTAAAGTAAGGAGGAGTGCCGCCTTCGAGCCTCTTGCTCAGCCTTGGACACCACCGTCGCCCGCTTGGGGAGGCCCGTTGTCAATGATGTCGCCGCCATCCTTGTCAGCCTCGGCCGATGGGTCGACATAGAGGAACTTCTGCAGCAAGACCTCCACCAGTTCCTTCATGGCCTCGGCAGCAGCGTCATGGAGTTCAGAGTCCACAGGCTCGAGCAGCGTGCCAAGGTTGAAGCTGGGGTCCCAAAGATGGAGGTGGCTGAAGATGCGCATCGCGGCTGGGGAAAAAAGCGCGCGAGCCACTCCCTCCACCATGGTGCCCACTCCGACGACGATGCCCTGGAGCGTCGTGGTAAGCCTGGGGAGCAGTCCGGCGAGGCCCTCCTCAGGTCTCACCAGCGGCATCTTATACTCTTCCCCTAAGGGGACCGCAGGGCTGTGCGAGACCTCTGCTCGAGGGTGACGAAGGCGTCGTGCCCCACAGCGGCTGCCTTATCAGCCGCGGAAGGAGCTTATCCTTGGCTTCCAGCCGAGTTTTTTCCACAGAGACGAGCTTGGTATGGGACGCCTGGGCCGCGTGCACCTCCTCCTTCAGCTTCTCCAGGCGATTGCACTCCGTGGCCTGCTCCTGGGCTGCCTGCTCCAGCTCGGCGCCGCGGTCGGTGAGCGCGGCCTCCTGGGTCTTCAACTTCTCTCCCTACTCCTCGAGCTGACGGGCACGGGCGGCCTGCTCGTCACGAAGGGCCGTCATCTCGGCTTCCGCCGTATGTAAGCATTCATCAACAGTCGTCGCGTCCTTCAATGCAGCCTCGCGAGCAGCAACAGCCACACCAGCCACCTTCCTGCCCTCCTCGGCGGTGGCCTTGGCCTGGACCCAGGCTGCCCTAACGAATGCGTCGGCTTGGAGCCACCCCGATACCAGCACCAGGCAATCTGCCACCACGCGACGATCGGCCCCCTGAAGATCAGCCTGGAGCCGGACAGTGCGGAGAAGGTTTCCTCCAAAGCGCCAGGCATGGTAGGAGAACCATGGTCCACTTGCCTGACGGCTTGGGGAGAAGGTGGCACCGGCGCCAGGGCTGGCGAGGCAAGGACAACAAGGATGGCCAGGGCCTCTGGAGCGCTTGGACCCCCAGTAGGTGTGCTGAGGACGGGCGCCTCCGGAGTCAGCCTAGCCGCAGAGGAGGACTTCTCTGGAGACTGGGCCTCCAAGCCTCGAGGGGACAACCCCATCGCAGGAGGACGTGAGATGGCCTCTTCCTTCCGCGTCGGAGTCGCCATGGCCGCCCCGGGCTGCTTGATCTCGGAGGCCCTGGCATCCTCCTTCCTTTTATTTGCCGCCGACGTGAGCCTACCATCAAGAGGAAAATGTCTGGGTACTGTGTCAAGAGCGGGAAGCAAAGACAAGATGAAGCACTTACTGGTCTTCGGTGACGTACGCCCTCTTCCTGCTCAGGAGCACGGAGCCTGCGAGTTTCCTGGGCACAAGATCCACCGTGCTCTCAGGAGTGAATGAGCGCGCGGCGGTCACCTCTTCGGTGGTGGCAGTCGACAGCAAGGTCGAGGCGTCGCCTTGGGGGAGCGACACCATCCCGCCCTTCATTGGGGTCCCCAGCTTCAGCTTCCTCAAGGGAGTGCCTCCGGACCTGGTGGCGGCCCCGGTGGATGATATGTCTCCAACGTATCTATAATTTTTGATTGTTCCATGCTATTATATTATCCATGTAGGATGTTTTATATGCATTTATATGCTACTTTATAAGATTATTGGGACTAACATATTAATCTAGAGCCCAGTGCCAGCTTCTGTTTTTTTCCTTGTTTTTGATTTTTACAGAAAAGGAATACCAAACGGAGTCCAATGGACGTGCCAATTTTTGACGATTTTTATGGACCAAAAGAAGCCCCTGGAGTAAAAGAGTTGGGCCAGAAGAGTCCTGGGCCATCCACGAGGGTGGGGGCACGCCCTACCCCCCCCCAGGCATGCCGTCCTATCTCGTGGATGATCGAGGACCCCCTGACTTGTTCCCAACGCCAAAAATTCCTATAAATACATAAATCTCTTGAAAATAACCTAGATCAGGAGTTCCACCGCCACAAGCTTCTGTAGCCACTGAAAACCAATCTAGACCTGTTTGGGCACCCTGCCGGAGGGGGGAATCCCTCTCCGGTGGCCATCTTCATCATCCAAGTGTTGTCCATGACGAGGAGGGAGTAGTTCACCCTAGGGGCAGAGGGTATGTACCAGTAGCTATGTGTTTCATCTCTCTCTCTCTCGTGTTCTTGATTCGCGCGATCTTGATGTATCGCGAGCTTTGCTATTATAGTTGGATCTTATGATGTTTCTCCCCCTCTACTCTCTTGTAATGGATTGAGTTTTCCCTTTGAAGTTATCTTAATGAATTGAGTCTTTAAGGATTTGAGAACATTTGAAGTATGTCTTGCATGTGCTTATCTTTGGTGACAGTGTGATATTCACGTGATCCACTTGATGTATGTTTTGGTGATCAACTTGTGAGTTCCGTGACCTCGTGAACTTATGCATAGGGGTTGGCACACCTTTTCGTCTTGACTCTCCGGTAGAAACTTTGGGGACGTCGTTGAAGATCTTTGTGTTGGTTGAATAGATGAACCTCAGATTGTGTGATGCATATCTTATAATCCTACCCACGGATACTTGAGGTGACATTGGAGTAGCTAGGTGACATTAGGGTTTTGTTTGCTTTGTGTCTTAAGTTGTTAGTCTAGTACAAACTCTAGGATATATTGAATAGAAATAATAGCTTCATGTTATTTTACTACGGACTCTTGAATAGACCGATCAGAAAGGATAACTTTGAGGTGGTTTTGTACCCTACAATAATCTCTTCGTTTGTTCTCTGCTATTAGTGACTTTGGAATGACTCTTTGTTGCATGTTGAGGGATAGTTATATGATCCAATTATGTTATTATTGTTGAGAGAACTTTCACTAGTGAAAGTATGAACCCTAGGCCTTGTTTCAATGCATTGCAATACCGTTTACACTCACTTTTACCACTTCCTACCTTGCTGTTTTTATATTTTCAGATTACAAAAACCTATATCTACCATCCATATTGCACTTGTATCGCCATCTCTTCGCCGAACTATTGCACCTATACAATTTACCATTGTATTGGGTGTGTTGGGGACACAAGAGACTCTTTGTTATTTTGTTACAGGGTTGTTTCAGAAAGACCATCTTCATCCTACTCCTCCCACGGATTGATAAACCTTAGGTCATCCACTTGAGGGGAATTTGCTACTGTCCTACAAACCTTTGCACTTGGAGTCCCAACAAAGTATACAAGAAGAAGGTTGTGTAGTAGACATCAAGATCTGTTCGGGCGCCGTTGCCGGGGAGGTTAGCGGTTGAAGGTATACTGAAAGTGCTAGTGATCGACTAGAGGGGGGGGGGGTGAATAGGAGATTTTTATGAAAGTCTTCAAAACATGGAAGTTTCGAAGACAAACGATAGAAATAAACCTATTATCATGCAGTGGAAGGTAGACTACACTAAGCAAGCCATAGTCAAGTATTCAATGAAGTGAAAGCACAACGACTAATAGCAGGTAGGTAGTATAGATCAGGTAGGAAGATAGTGTGAAGCCAATCAGAACAAGCAGTCACTCAGTGAAGACAAAAGATAATGCAATCATACAATGACTTCACCAGGGCCAACAGTAAGTAAAGGAATGGGAAGGATGAAACCAGTGACTCGTTGAAGACAATGATTTGGTGGACCAGTTCCGGTTGCTGTGACAACTGTACGTATGGTTAGGGAGGCTGAGATTCAACTCAGAAGACCGCGTCTTCACCTTATTCCCCTTGAGCTAAGGACACCCAGTCCTCATCCAATCACTCTGGTAAGTCTTCAAGGTAGACTTCCAAACCTTCACAGACTTCGTTCACCGGCGATCCACAATGACTCTTGGATGCTCAGAACGCGACGCCTAACCGGCTGGAGGATTCACATTCCTCAAATGTAATAAGTCTTCAGATCACACAGACAGGAAGACTTAAATGATGCCTAACACTCTTTGGCTCCAGGTGTTTATGGCTTTATCCTCGCAAGGAATTCTCTCTCAAAGGCTTCGAGGTGGGTTGCTCTCAAACGACAAAAGCCGTGCACTAACTCTGAGCAGCCAACCATTTATGGTTGTAGGGCGTGGGATATTTATAGCCACTAGGCAACCCGACCTGATTTGTCCGAAATGACCATGGGTCACTAAGGAACTGACACGTGTTCCAACGGTTAGATTTCAAACACACACGGCAACTTTACTTGGGCTACAAGCAAAGCTGACTTATCCAGCTCTGGATAGGATTTGCTCTCATTGTCTTCGTTCGTAGACATAGGATTTTTGGTTAAGCATCACTTCAGTCATTCTGACTGGTTCACTTGGACCCCACTTAACAGTATGGTGGTTGCTATGACTCAACATAGAAGAAAAAGAACGACGAAACTGCTAAGTCTTCACGCTCCATAGTCTTCACGCGATGTCTTCTCTTGTCATAGTCTTCAATGTGAATGTCTTCACATACCACCTTTGACTTCAATGTCTTCATACATTTTTAGGGGTCAACTCTGGTAGGAAAACCGAATCAACAAGGGACTTCTACCTGTGTTATCCTGCAATTCTCACAAACACTTTAGTCCCTCAACCTGGTTTGTCGTCAATACTCCAAAACCAACTAGGGGTGGCACTAGATGCACTTACATATACCTTTAGATCTTACAATCAAATAATTTTTCTTGTTTTATCACTAGTTTAGTTTATAAAAAAAACTAAAAAATGGAATTGAGGGTCCCTCATATGCTTCAGCTTTTCAATGTCTTTCGTGAAAATAAGGATTACGATAATTGTGCCAAAGTGCTAGAAGAAGAATGCATTAGAATGTTTGGCACTAAATTTTTGTATGATGAGCATGACTGCAATGTTGTTAGTATGAATTATTTGAATAGCCATGATGCTAATGATATGCAAATGTACAAGCTTGGGGATGCTACGTTTGATGAATATGATATTTTTAGTCCCCCAAGTTTTGATGAGAATATTTACTATGATGAAAGCATGCCTCCTATTTATGATGATTATATTGATGAAAGTGGGTTTGGAAGAGTGTCAACTTGATGAAGTAATGATCCCACTACACTACTAGGGAAAATCTTATACACAGAACATTAGCAGTAGCACGGGATAAAAATGCTTGCTGGTGCTAATTAGCAGCAACGCGGTATTTAAAAGCACGCTACAAATACAGTTATAGCAGTAGCGCGCCCGAGTACAAAAGCGCTACTACTAAAATTCCCACGGCTTAGCCGATAGGCTACACATAGTAGTAGCGATCTACGTGGAACCGCGCTACCGCTACTTGTTTTGTAGCAGCACGTTTATGGACAAAGGCGCTACTGCTAATGAAAATAAAATTAAATGGAAAGCAAATAAAAAATAGAAGGAATAGCAGTAGAGCTTGTTAGGAAACACGCTATAGCTACGGTAGCAGCAGCACACTTCCTGGAGTGCGCTACTGCTACTTTTAACTTAATTAACCGCGCAGTTCGTTCTTCCCCACGGCCACTTCCCCCAAATCCCTACTCCTCCGCTATCGCCGCCCTGCATCATCGTCGGCCGCCGTGCGCGACCTGTTGCTCTCTGCACACCTTCGACGCCGCCCCAGCCACGACCGCGACCTCGACGCCGCCCCAGACCCCAACCTCGACACCCCCCTACATCACCGCCCTCCGCCGTGCGCCCGCCGCCCCGACCCCGTCCCCAACCTTGACGCCGCGTGCCCCTCTCCCTAACTCTGCCGGCGCAAGAGGTGAGCACGCCCTCCTCCTCCTCCCCTGCCTCTGCCTAGCTAGGGTTCTTAGGGTTAAATTTCAGAGTTCATCTAATTAGTTAGGGTTCATCAAATTAGATGCTAATTATGGCAGTAGTAGTTAAGTAGAATTAGTTTTAGAGTTCATCGAATTAGTTAGGATTAAATTTTAGAGTTCATCAAATTAGTTAGGGTTAAATTTTATTAAGTGTTTAATAGAATTAGTAAGAAAATTAATATAACTAGTTGAACTAGTTTATTTTTAGTAAAAACTAGTTTATTTTTATTCATAGTAAGTGCTTAATTGAACTAGTTGAGTTAATACAACTATTTTATTTTTAGTACGAAAATTAATAGAACTAGATTATTTAGTTAAAGCAACTATTTTATTTTTAGTAAGTAAATTAATAAACTAGTTGAACTACTTTAGTTGTAGTTGAACTAGTTTTGTAAGTAAATTAATAAACTAGTTGAACTAGTTGAATTAATAGAACTAATGTATTTTTAGTAAGATAATTAATATAACTAGTTCAACTACTTTATTTTTAGAAAGAACTATTTTTTTCTATTTATAGTAAGTTTATATTTAGTAAGAACTAGTTGAATTAATAAAACTAGTTGAACATGTCATATTTGCTCAAATAGGATATGTTGTTGCCCAAGTGGCCGTTCATGTTCAGTTTACACCTCTGAGTGGCCTATGTTTTGCCGGAGTGTTGATTAATTTCCGTTCCGGCAAATTTCAGGCGCTCGATATGTCCTTTTTTAGCAAAGGTCATGCCGGATTTTTCCGTGAATTCTGGCATGACTTGTGCTAGAATATGTAGGAAATATCGAATGACCTGGATTTTCTCAAAAAATAATGATCTAATTTAGGTTTTTTAGTACATATATTTAATTGTACAAGTTTAATCTTTGAATTATGAACGTAGGAAATATCGTACTCGGACGACGACAGTCTCCCGAGGGAGTGCAGCTGGTGCCACGACGATCGAGGTATGTGCGACATGTTCGTTGAGCTGGACGAAGATCGGTGCTTCAGCATTAAGCTCGAGGAGACCTTCGATGTTGAAACGGTACGCAACAATGACAAGTATTTTTTTCGTAATTAAGCACGACTTCAACTATTTCAATGTCTAATTTTCATCTTTTACAATTTGACTAGCTTATCCCATGCCATGCAAGACGCTATGTCTTGGAGAGGATGGGTTTTGAAGACCATGAAAATTTTGAAACAAAGTAAATACACCTAAGGACCCACCATGATATGGATTTTGAAGTAAATCTGTACCATTCTCAGAGCATAACCCATTTTGGTTGCCAAAATTGGGAAGCACTTTGCAAAATGTATGGTTTTTATGAGGGTATGATTGTCACCATGGATCTTGGTGATCCTGACATCGAGCAAAACAATATGGACATTTGGGTCCTTGTTGATACGCTTCCGATTCTACCGCTATGTGAGTTTCTCAAACATAGTTATTAACTAATTTATATTGTTTATTTCAAAATAGTTGACAGCTTATTTCCATTGACAGCTTATTTTCATTCTTCAAAGAATGTGCGGAAGATGGTAGACAAAACCCACTACATCGATGGCTCCGAATTAACTTATAAGGAGAAAAATCATCTGATCACATTTTGTACTTTCTTTGAGAATTACAATACCTATTATCGAACTCCTCCAAATTATGGTGAATACGTGCCACTAGTGCACGTGTTGAACCACGATAACTTCTAAGGAGATACCCTGGTAAGATTTTTTACTATTACGACATCTGTTCATCTTTTGCATACTTCTAAAACTAGTACATCATTGCTAACTACGAAGTTATTACTATGTTTTTCAACAGAATATCCCGATGGATTGTGAGCCTCATCTGATGTATTACAATGGTCGCCTTGAAGTTCTAAATATACAGCCAGGTCATCCTACGGATCTCACCTGTGCATATCGGATTTCTGAAACCGGTGAACCCATGCTAATCAAAGAGTGGAAAAAATGTTTGGACATTCATAAGGAGGTTCTTGGAAGCAACATTAAGCGAAAGGCAAGAATTGGAGACAGGATAATCTGCATTCTCCATAATGGAGAGCCAGGGGCTATCTTGTTTTTTGCTATTTTACCTTAGAGAATATAGTAGGTCCTAAGAGAATGTAGTAGGTCCTGTGAGGTACAATAGGTTTATTATGTGGTACAATGTGTTAGAGTTGACGATGAGGAGTAGTTGTGATTATGACTAGTGACCAACTTGCTATGTGATGTCTCATTGATCAAAACGATGATCATGAGGAGGTGTTATATGAAAATGATGTATTATGATGATAAGTTGTTAATGATATGATGATGATGATATTTATTATATCATTGCGTGAAAGAACCGCGGATTAGTTTCAAGTGGATGTCCATCCACTTGAAACTAGTCCACGGTTCTTTCACCCAATGATGTAATAACTCATTATGATGTAAAAACAATCTCTAAATTGCTGCTGTATGAAAACTTGTATAGAGGTGTATGAATACAACATGAAATAAAAAAGAAATAAAATACGGAATAATAGTAGTAGCGAGGGCTGGGAGAAGTGCTACTAGTAATTACCAGTAGCGTCCTCCGCGAAGTCGCTACTACTAAGTCGATTTAGCAGTAGCATGGGCGGAGGCACGCTACTGCTATACGTTAGCTGTAGCACCTTATCAGTAGCGCATCGCCCCGTGCTACTCATAGGCCTAAAACCCGTGCTGCTGCTAGGCTTTTCCCTAGTAGTGCTATTTTGGAGGGTGTTGAATCTTATTGTGATAATCATGAAAGTGGATTTGGAGAGGTCATGACTTTATTTAGTGATTAATTCACTATTTCGGAAGTGGTTCAAATTGATTATGAGAACAAAGTTGCTATCTATGATGATTATTGTGATGACATGTATGCTATAAAGAATAATGATAAACATGAAACTTGTCATCATGGCTTTAATTTTCAATTGGATTATGCCTCACATGATAGTTATTTCATTGAGTTCACTCCCACTATTCTGAATGAGAAGAATTTTGCTTATGTGGAGAGTAATAAAATTTATATGCTTGTCCATCATGAAAATTATACTTTATGTGATTGTTATATTGTTTAATTCATTCATGATGCTACTGAAAATTATTATGAGAGAGAAACATATGCTTTTACATATTGCAATAATATCAAGTTTCCTCTCTATGTGTTGAAAATCCCGAAGTTATCCTTATTTTACCTTCCTATGCAAGTTGATTCTTGTTCCCACAAGTTGTTTGCTCACAAAATCCCTATGCAAGGGAAGTAGGCTAGACTTAAATGTGCTTGTCATATGCTTCATGATGCTCCCGTTATGTTTCAATTCTTATCTTTTATGTGAACATCATTGTAATTATCATGCCTAGCTAAAAAGGCAATAAAGAAAAGCGCTTGTTGGGAGACAACCCAACATTTACTCCTACTGTTTTTGTGTGTCCTGATGATTAAGCTACTGTAGTAATCATGTTTTATAGCTTTTGTTTCAATAAAGTGCCAAGTAAAGCCTTTAGGATCTTCTTGGTTGATTGTTGTTTGATCTTGCTGATAAAAACAGAAAGTATGCGCTCATGAAGATAATTTAAATTTTTTACTAGAGAGCGATAAAATACCAATTCCAACTGCAGTAGATCAATATACAAATTGTCCTAGTCTTCCTAATTTTTCAGAATTTTTGTAGTTACAGAAGTATTCGAAACCTCCAGATTACTACAGATTGTTCTGTTTTTTGACGGATTCTGTTTTCATTGTGTTGTTTGCTTATTTTGATGAATCTATGAGTAGTATCGGAGGATATGAACCATGGAGAAGTTGGAACACATTAGATATTACACCAATATGAATTTATAATGAGTTCACAACAGTACTTAAGTGGTGATTTATTTTCTTGTACTAACGGAGCTTACGAGTTTTCTGTTAAGTTTTGTGTTGTGAAGTTTTTCTGTTTTGGGTAAAGATTCGATGGACTATGGAATAAGGATGGCAAGAGCCTAAGATTGGCGATGCCCAAGGCACCCCAAGGTAATATTCAAGGACAACTAAGAGCTTAAGATTGGGGATGCCCTGGATGGCATCCCCTCTTTCGGCTTGGTTCATCGATAACTTTACTTGAGGCTATATTTTTATTCACCACATGATATGTGTTTTGCTTGGAGCGTCATTTTATTTTACTTTGTTTTGTTTGCTGTTTGAATAATATCACAAGATCTGAAATTCTTAAATGTTAGAGAGTCTTCACATAGTTACATAATTATTCAACTACTCATTGATCTTCACTTATATCTTTCGGAGTAGTTTGTCATTTGCTCTAGTTCTTCACTTATATCCTTTTAGAGCATGGCGGTAGTTTTATTTTGAAACAATTGTTGAACTCTCATGCTTCACTTATATCTTTTTGAGAGTCTCTAAACAGCATGGTAATTTGCTTAGGTTATGAATTTGGTCCTATTATGATAGGTATCCAAGACGAATATAATAAAAACTTTCATATAGAGTGCATTGAATACTATGAGAAGTTTGATACTTGATAATTGTATTGAGATATAAAGATGGTAATATTAGAGTCGTGCTAGTTGAGTAATTGTGAAACTGAGAAATACTTGTGTTGAGGTTTGCAAGTCCCGTAGCATGCACATATGGTAACCGTTGTGTGACAAATTTGAAGCATGAGGTGTTCTTTGATTGCTTTCCTTATGAGTGGTGGTCGGGGACGAGCGATGGTCTTTTCCTACCAATCTATCCACCTAGGAGCATGCGCGTAATTCTTAGTTCTGATGACTTGTAGTTTTTTGCAATAAGTATGTGAGTTCTTTATGACTAATGTTGATTCCATGGATTATACGCACTCTCACCCTTCCATCATTGCTAGCCTCTTCGGTACCGTGCATTGCCCTTGCTCACCTCAAGAGTTGGTGCAAACTTCGTCGGTGCATCCAAACCCCGTGATATGATACGCTCTATCACACATAAGCCTCCTTATATCTTCCTCAAAACAGCCACCATACCTACCTATTATGGCATTTCCATAGCCATTCCGAGATATATTGCCATGCAACTTTCCACCATTCCATTTATTATGACACGATCCATCATTGTGATATTGCTTTGCATGATCATGAAGTTGACATCGTATTTGTGGCAAAGCCACCTTCATGATTCTTTCATACATGTCACTCTTGATTCATTGCACATCCCGGTACACCGCTGGAGGCATTCACATAGAGTCATATTTTGTTCTAAGTATCGAGTTGAACTTCTTGAGTTGTAAGTAAATAAAAGTGTGATGATTTTCATCATTAGAGCATTGTCCCATGTGAGGAAAGTATGATGGAGACTATGATTCCCCAACAATTCCGGACAAAAAGAATATAAAAGAGGCCAAAGAAGCCCCAATAAAAAAAAGAGGCCATAAAAAAGAAAAAAAGGCCCAAATAAAAAAATGATAGAAAAAGAGAGAAGGGGCAATATTACTATCCTTTTTCCACACTTGTGCTTCAAAGTAGCACCATGATCTTCATGATAAAGAGTCTCTTATTTTGTCACTTTCGTATACTAGTGGGAATTTTCATTATAGAACTTGGCTTGTATGTTCCAACAATGGTCTTCCTCAAATGCCCTAGGTCTTCATGAGAAAGCAAGTTGGATGCACAACCACTTAGTTTCTTTTGTTGAGCTTTCATATATTTATAGCTCTAGTGCATCCATTGCATGGCAATCCCTACTCCTCGCATTGACATCAATTGATGGGCATCTCCATAGCCCATTGATTAGCCGCATCAATGTGAGACTTTCTCCTTTTTTGTCTTCTCACACAACCTCCATCATCATATTCTATTCCACCCATAGTGATATGTCCATGGCTTGCGCTCATATATTGCGTGAAAGTTGAAAGAGTTTGAAAAGGCTAAGTATGAAACAATTGCTTGGCTTGTCATCGGGGTTGTGCATGATGGAAGCATTTTGTGTGATGAAAATGAAGCATGGCCAAACTATATGATTTTGTAGGGATAAGTTTCTCTGGCTATGTTATTTTGATAAGACATAATTGCTTGGTTAGCATGCTTAAAGTATTATTATTTTTATGTCAATATTAAACTTTTCTCTAGAATCTTTTGGATCTAAATATTCATGCCGCAATAAATAGAATTACATTGAAAATTATGTTAGGTAGCATTCCACATCAAAAATTCTGTTTTTATCGTTTACCCTCTCGAGGACGAGCAGGAATTAAGCTTAGGGATGCTTGATACGTCTCCAACGTATCTATAATTTTTGATTGTTCCATGATATTATATTATCCATCTAGGATGTTTTATATGCATTTATATGCTATTTTATATGATTTTTGGGACTAACCTATTAACCTAGAGTCCAGTGCGAGTTTATGTTTTTTTCCCTTGTTTTTGAGTTTTACAGAAAAGGAAGGTGGGCCAATTTGCCAAACGGAGTCCAATGGACGTGCCAATTTTTGACTTTTTTATGGACCAAAAGAAGCCCCTGGTGTAAAAGAGTTGGTCCAGAAGAGTCCCGGGCCGTCCATGAGGGTGGGGGGCGCGCCCTACCCCCTGGGCGCGTCGCCCTATCTCGTGGACGACTTGGGGACCCCCCTGACTTGTTCCCGACGCCAAAAATTCCTATAAATACATAAACCTCAAAAAATAACCTAGATCAGGAGTTTTGACGCCGCAAGCCTCTATAGCCACCGGAAACCAATCTAGACCCGTTCCGGCACCCTGTTGGAGGGGGGAATCCCTCTCCGGTGGCCATCTTCATCATCATGGTGCTCTCCATGACGAGGAGGGAGTAGTTCACCCTCGGGGCCGAGGGTATGTACCAGTAGCTATGTGTTTGATCTCTCTCTCTCATGTTCTTAATTCGCACAATCTAGATGTATCACGAGCTTTCCTATTATAGTTGGATCTTATGATGTTTCTCCCCCTCTACTCTCTTGTAATGGATCGAGTTTTCCATTTGAAGTTATCTTATCGGATTGAGTCTTTAAGGATTTGAGAACACTTGATGTATCTCTTGCTTGTGCTTATTTGTGGTGACAATGGGATATTCACGTGATCCACTTGATGTATGTTTTGGTGATCAACTTGCGAGTTCCGTGACCTCGTGAACTTATGCATAGGGGTTGGCACACGTTTTCGTGTTGACTCTCCAGTAGAAACTTTGGGGCACTCTTTGAAGTTCTTTGTGTTGGTTGAATAGATAAATCTGAGATTGTGTGATGCATATCTTATAACCATACCCATGGATACTTGAGGTGACATTGGATTATCTAGGTGACATTAGGGTTTTGGTTGTTTTGTGTCTTAAGGTGTTATTCTAGTATGAAATCTAGGATAGATTGAACGGAAAGAATATCTTCGTGTTATTTTACTACGGACTCTTGAATAGATCGATCACAAAGAATAACTTTGAGGTGGTGTCGTACCCTACAATAATCTCTTCGTTTGTTCTCCGCTATTAGTGACTTTGGAGTGACTCTTTGCTGCATGCTGAGGGATAGTTATATGATCCAATTATGTTATTATTTTTGAGAGAACTTGCACTAGTGAAATTATGAACCCTAGGCCTTGTTTCAACGCATTGCAATACCATTTACACTCACTTTTACCACTTGCTACCTTGCTGTTTTTTTATTTTCAGATTACAAAAACCTATATCTACCATCCATATTGCACTTGTATAACCATCTCTTTGTCGAACTAGTGCACCTATACAATTTACCATTATATTGGGTGTGTTGGGGACACAAGAGAATCTTTGTTATTTGGTTGCAGGGTTGTTTGAGAGAGACCATCTTCATCCCACGCCTCCCACAGATTGATAAACCTTAGGTTATCCACTTGAGGGAAAATTGCTACTGTCTGACAAACCTCTGCACTTTGAGGCCTAACAACGTCTACAAGAAGAAGGTTGTGTAGTAGACATCGGTGGAGCGCGGCAATTCTCTGACCGGTTGCTCACCGGCGTTGTCATCGTCAGAAAGGAGGCAGAGGAGGCCGCTCTCTCGTGGGGGAGAGGTCTCCCCTGCCCCTTCCAAGTTCGCCTCCGAGTCCCTCTCCATCTCCTCCTCAGAGTGCTTGCCTGAGGACACCGGCGCCGGGGAGCTCACGGGATGGGAGGGCTGCGGGCATGAGCCCTTACTCATTGAGACGGGCATGGCGGTGGCTACATTCTCTCCGTCGTTGTGGCGGTACAGCGGAAGATAGGCCTCCAGTAGGATGCCTGGCTCCTTCTCGAGCAAGGTGCGCATGACCTTGCTCAGCTCCTCGTTGGACAGCTCGTCCGGGCACAGCCGGCGTTCGTCATCCGCGCCCTTGAGGGTCCATAGAGGGCGAGAGTGCGCTTGGAGCGGAGCTAGGCGCTGCGTCAGGAATTCCCTGACGATCATGGCCCACGTCAGCTTCTCCGCCTTCAGGTCCGCCGTTATCATCTCCAGCTACTACTCCACCTAGGGGTCGGTGAGCTTATCGTGAGCCCACCAGTCCAACTTCACCGACAATGCGGTCGGCGGCTCTAGCCGAGAGTGGGAGCGCTTGGCGTCCATAAAGATCCACTTGTGTCGGAAGTCTTCCACCTACTTCCCGGCCCTCGAGATCGAGTTGCTTCCATTAGTAGCGATGAAGCAGGCACACCCGGAGCACTGGCTGCTGCCTACCCAGAGGTAGAAGAAGTGGCGGAACAACGCGAGCTTGGAGCCACCCCCAAGTACGCCTCGCAGTAGAAGGTAAATGCAACACCCACGATGCGGCTATATCTCCCACGTGTCGGAGCATGACTTAGAGGCATAACCGCATTGTAGGCAATGTTGCAAGAGGGGTAACCTTTACACATCCCATGTACCGAATAAGATAGAGATACAGAGTTGGCTTACAATCGCCACTACACACAATACATGAATAATGCATGACATCAAACAGATACAATCAAGGTCCGACTACGGAACCAAAATAAAAGAGGACTACCCCTAATGATAGAGATCCCCGATCGCCCCAACTGGGCTCCACTACTGATCAACTGAAAACGGAACAACATAATGAACACGATCTTCATATAGCTCCTCCTTAAGCTCGGTTGCGTCACCTGCACGGTATAATCGGCACCTGCAAAATGGTTTTGGAAGTAAACTATGAGTCACGGGGACTCATCAATCTCACACCCTCGCGATCAAGACTATTTAAGCTTATGGCTAGGGAAAATGTATGAGGTGGAGCTGCAGCAAGCACTAGCATATATGGTGGCTAACATACACGAAAGAGAGCGAGAAGAGGAGGCAAAGGCATGGTCGAGCAACTATGATCAATAAGTGATCCTAGAACAACCTACGTCCAAGCATAACACGAGACCGTGTTCTCTTCCCAGACTCCGCCGAAAAGAGACCATCACGACCACACACTCTGTTGATTCATTTTAATTAAGTTAAACTTTAGGTTTTATACAACCGGACATTAAAAAATTCCCATCTGCCCATAACCGCGGGCACGACTTTTGAAAGTTCAAATCCCTGCAGGGGTGTCCCAACTTAGCCCATCACAAGCTCTCACGGTCAACAAAGGATATTCCTTCTCCCAAGACAATCTGATCAGACTCAGAATCCCGGTTACAAGACATTTTGACAATGGCAAAATAAGTCCAGCAAAGCCGCCCGAATGTGCCAACAAATTCCGATAGGAGCTGCACATATCTCGTTCTCAGGGCACACTCAGATGAGACATCCTATGAGTAAAACCAACCCTCAAGTTGCCCCGAGGTGGCCTTGCAGTCTACTCGGTTCGGACCAACACTCAGAGGAGCACTGGCCCCCGGGGGG
>NC_041384.1:311401097-311490678 GCF_002162155.2 Triticum dicoccoides
GACCCAAGGGAAAAAGAGGCTAGGTGGCAAATGGTAAAACCAAGGTTGGGTCTTGTTGGAGGGAGTTTTATTCAAGGCGAACTGTCAAGGGGTTCCCATTATAACCCAACCGCGTAAGGAACGCAAAATTAAGGAACATAACACCGGTATGACGGAAACTAGGGCGGCAAGAGTGGAACAAAACACCAGGCATAAGGCCAAGCCTTCCACCCTTTACCAAGTATATAGATGCATTAAGTAAATAAGAGATATTGTGATGTCCCAACAAATATCCATGTTCCAACAAGGAACAAACTCCAATCTTCACCTGCAACTAACAACGCTATAAGAGGGGCTGAGCAAAGCGGTAACATAGCGAAACAAGGTTTGCTAGGGCAAGGTGGGTTAGAGGCTTGACATGGCAATATGGGAGGCATGATAAAGCATGTGGTAGGTATCGTAGCATAGGCATAGCAAAAGAGCGAGCATCTAGCAAGCAAAGATAGAAGTGTTTTCGAGGGTATGGTCATCTTTCTTGCAAAGTTCTCCGAGAAGACGAAATCTTGATCCTCGTAAGCATACTCAACGAGTACCTCAAACACGAACTCGTCTCCCAGCTCTACCCAAGACAAGAACACAAGCAAAGGAAACAACAATCAACCACGGTGCAATGCGCAAGCAACATGATGCAAAACATGGCAGAATATGCTGGATGTGATATGCAATGCATATGTGTGCTTCGGAAGGGAAAGATTGAACCAGGCCTCAACTTGGAAAACCAAGAGTGCCACTGGAAAGAGGAGTTGATTTCGGCCGAAATCGATATAAAGATCACCGGAATCGGATGCACGGTTTGGAAATGGCAAGCAAAACAAATATGGCACCGATCTGCGATTAACAGCATGAGGCCATCTAAATGCATCAATAACAACAAGCTACTGCACTCTAACATAACACCAAAATAAATGGCAGGGATACACTCAATATGCTTGACAAAAGATGAACACTGAGCTACGGCTAATTCACTCAAAAGCAGGTTCAAACAAGCATGGCAAAAGTGCAAAAGATATCAGGTTACAAACTTAGTGAAAATAACAAGTCAGGAATTTAACATCAGGAAGCAATGTTTAGAGCACGATAACAACATGCTACAGGAACATATCATGGCAAAGCAAGGCATGGAATCGATTTGCAACTTTCGTTAACAGATTCAGACTTAGCAGAAAACTGGAACATGGCAAAACAGATACCAAGTAGGCATGTTTACGAGCTTGATGCACTCACCACGAGGCATTGCATGACAAACTAAGCATACACCCAGCATGTAGACATGGCATAGAAGCTAAACATGGCAAGAACAACCTCATAGCATGCATGGATCAACTACAACAAGCTCGGCAAAAATGCTTAACACGTAAACATTCTGCCAGGAACATTTTATAGCAAAAGTAGAGCTCGATTGAGTCAAGCTAGTGTGCTCCATAATCGCAAACAAAGACATGGATGGATAGATCACCACAATATGTACAAAACATCCTTACTGACCATGCTCAAAAGAGGCATGGATCACTCTGTAGCAACATGAATACATGGCATAAAAATATAATCAGGAAAATGACTTAGAAGATTTCTAAGTCCCTGAAATCAGCAACATCACGAGAGCTACTTTGCATGCTTGTGCTAGTAACCACAAAGATCACAAAAATACATGGCATACACCCTTGTAAAGATGGCATGGCATACTTCTAAACACATGTAGAGCTCATACTCATAGGAGGCACACATCAATCATGGCAAAAATGAGAAATGTCCAAATACTGCTAAGATCCTGAAACTAACATTACATAGCACTCTTGCAACAGCATTTAGGGCATCAAGATGAACTCAAATGAATATGGTGCAATGGAATTAAATGAAGTATACATCAATACGGACAATTTGATATGCTACACGCCCAAAATGGAGCCACGAGTGCAAAGTTATGATGCGATGAATATGGAATAAAAATATACAGATCTAGGGACTTGGTGAAAATAAACAGGACCGAAAATAAGCGTCGGATAACTATAATGTGCACAAGGCGGTGAATAGGGGAATGCTCACCACATGGGCTCGGCCCAAGAAGGGGTGAGACAGGAGGGCTGGAGCTAACGGGCCAGACGGGAAGCGGTGGCCCATGCGGCCCACGAGGTCGGGCCGACAGGATGTCGTCCTCCTCCTGATAGCCCGATTGGATCGGGGAGGCCAGGAGGCGGCGGGCGGCGCTCGCCGGTGATGATGATGAGACGACGGAGCCGAGCCGAGGCGGGACGAGGACTGGCCGGATCCGGACGGATCTGGGGTGGCCGGATCCATCCCCGGCGGTAGTAGGGTCGGGCGGTGCCGGAAACTCCTGGCGGCGGCGGGCGACAGAAGTGGCGCGGGCGCCATGGCGACGGGGGCATGCGACGATGAGGAGAAGGCCGGCGGGATCTTGTCGAGGCGGCAACGAAGCCACGCGGGGCGCGAGGTGGCACAACGGCGGATGGGCGGCGTCCCACGGGCGGTGGCGCGAGGTGCACTGCATGTAGGCGTGGTGGCGAGGTGCGGCGAACTTCGGCGGAGCTCCGGCGGAGTTCCGGCGAGGCGGGCACGGGCGGCGGCGGATCCGGGCTTGCGCGGGCCCCGGATGGGCTTCGGCGGGCCTGGCGAAGTGGTGGATGTGGAGAGGCAACGTGGCGGCTCCGGATAGGCCGCGGGCGGTGGCGGCAATGACGTGGCACGACGTGATTGGCTGGAGTGATGTGGAGGGGCGCGGTGGACATGTCCGGCGGCGGCGGGGAAGGTGGATCTACGGTTAGTCTGCGCGAATTTCGGAGGGGATCACATACTTATAGGTAGAGGGAGCTAGGAGAGTCCAAATGAGGTGCGGTTTTCGGCCACACGATCGTGATCGAACGACCGAGATAATGGAGGGGCTTTAGGTGGGTTTTGGGCCACTTTGGAGGGGTGTTGGGCTGCAACAAACACGAGGCCTTTTCGGTTCCTCGGTTAACCATTGGAGTATCAAACGAAGTCCAAATGGCACGAAACTTGACAGGCGGTCTACCGGTAGTAAACCAAGGCCGCTTGGCAAATCTCAGCCCAATCCGAGAACGTTTAACACCTGCACACGAAAAGAGGCAAAAGGAGGACGCCGGAGGACATAGGAGCGCCGGATTGCAAAACGGACAACGGGGAAAGTGCTCGGATGCATGAGACGAACATGTATGCAAATGCGATGCACCTGATGACATGATATGAATGCAAGACACACAAACAAATGACAAGGCAACAACAGCGAATAACTGGCAGACACCTGGCACATCGGTCTCGGGGCATTACAACACTCCACCACTACAAGAGGATCTCGTCCCGAGATCTAGAATGGCCCCAGAGGGAAAAACGGAAGAGAAAGAGAAGAGGTAAAACTAAGTTGCTTCTCTAACAAACGAGTGAAACCAAAGAACCTTGAGAGGTTAAACAACTTAAAAGAAAGAATTCAACGAAGAAGACCAATGTTAAAAGCACACCAGTTGAAAAGTGATATGAAACTTGATAAGATGAAAAGAACTTGAGCAGAGGGCACAACACTCTGGTTAAATGGATAAACAAAGGAAAGAAAATGATGTTGACAAAACAAGAAGATGGGTTGAAGAGAGCAACATCACAATGCCTCAGGGAGAAATAAAAGAATGGAATTAAAGGAACATGGAAGAAAACAACAACTTCTACCTCAAATTAGCTTGAATAGCATCTTTAGGAGAAGGGTCGAATGGAGTTGTTGGAAATCCAATAACGAAAGGATAAGCTTGATGTGGGCTTATGGAAAACATCTCAAAGCTGAGGAGAAATTCTGCCACTAACGGAAACAAAAGATTGGGTTGGTATGAACAAGAAGACGAGAAACTTATCTTACCGAGAGGATAAATGAAGAACTTGGATCATTTATGAGCACCATAAATAGCAACAATCCTTAGGGAAGGCCTTAGGTGAAACATGACACAAGATAACTCCAACGAAGAGGTTGGTGGATTTAAAATACCTCATTCTTAACAACATGTGAATCATGAATCATGAACTCAAATTATCAAGAATGACATAATACCACCCCCAATGATACGGTAGAAAGAATTGCACTCCGGATTGCAAGACGAAGAATGCTTGAGCTCCTCTAGAAAGAATCTCAATGAACACTTCGAAAAGGAAATAAATCCTTGATAAACCATCATGTAGAGCCTCCATGAAGAACTCCGGTAACAAAAGAATAACGAAGGAAAGAGAAGTTGAAAACACAAGGTGAAGCCTTGTGATGATTTAGATGGATCTTCGTGGTGACATACTTGAAAGAGCTTGGGACTCCGGCAAAAGAAAAGATGAAAAAAATTGAAATAGAGAATGTGATGAGCCTCCGAAATAAGTAATTGAATTTGCTCGATGAAACAAGAATAAGAATTACATTATGCTTATCCTTCATCAATTTAAATTGATGACAAGCAACAGATTGCATACAACTTATTCTCGTAGAAAGGCTATAGCGAGATATAGCGGAAACTTGGGAAGGTCTTCAACGAACCACCGGTAGGATTGAAACAACGAATGAAGAAAAGATAAAGAAACACCGGGAAGATTTGGAAAACGAATGAAGATACTTGAGAGAATTTAGATGCAAGAGAACAAAGAGATCACAAACTGATTAGAGAATATTTGAATGAAGCACCGGTAAGATATGGCGAATGAGAGCTGAAAGCTAGAATGAATACTCCCGAAATCATGGCCTCCAAAGAATTAGACTGAAAAGACTCCTGGATTGCTCTGGAAGGATGAAAAGAATTCTCACAATCAAAACAATTATGAGAGTATGGCATCAAGCTAGAATCACGAATCTTTGATAGAACGGATAAGATATGGAAGGAAAAACTCTTCTTTGGTCATCAAATGCAGATAATGACTTTGGGAAACACCACCATGAATCATAGAGATACTCCGGGATGAACATTAGAAAGGTTGAACTGACAATGACAAGAATTTGAGAGATCTTGGAGAAACCATCTGACTGATGATGAATCATTCTTACGTCAAACTTTGAAAAGAATTTGAGAATAACTTTGGGAAAATAGAAGAGTCAACTAAGATCGTGGTAAAAGACCTGTGGGTTAGGGCCCACTCAAAAGAAACATCGTTGAACGATTTAAAAGAGAGAATGCACCAGTTGAATTAAATGGCTTGAAAGAGATAACATCCTCGAAAAGAGCTTGAATGGATCTCGAATGACAAGACAAGCCTTCTCAGATATCTTCAGCACTCCGGAATAAAGAATAGTGAGAAGTGAATGATTATGAGGTGCACTGGCATGAGAAGTCATTTGAAAGAAGGAAAGGAATATCATCAACACTGAAGGCTTGATTTGCGTCCACCAGAGAAGAAAAGAACGAATAATGATGAACTACTAGAGCATCTTCACGAGAACCACCGGATAAGAACATGAAGGAAAAATAATGGAGAGACTTCTCATCAATAAGACGATACTTGAATAAGAAATATGAGTCCTTGAAGAAAACAAAGGGTGGGAGGGCAGGAAAAACAAAGACAATTTGGAATGGATGAAAGGAACACCGTTGAGAAAACTGAGATTGGATCTTGCAAATGTTGGAATGATCGGATCCACTTGAAGAGAAAGACATCGGTTGAAAAGGATTGGCATTACAATCTCGATTATCATGAAGGATTAGTGTTCGCATAGGAATATGACAACATAGCTTAGAATAAGGTATGGAATCAACATTTGACTTCGAAGCAACTCGAATACCACAATCAAAACAAAACAAGGATTGCCTTGCAAAATTAGCCGGAATAAACATATGATAGAGATTCCGTCCGCAGTTTTCGTGGTGGGGCTTACACGGGCTCGATCGTACAGTACCATCATGTACAAGGTAGTGCACATGACATACGAAGCGTCCCCGAGTCAGCATAGCCAATGAATCTTTAAGATACAACAAGACCACTGTAAAACCAACCGTGGATAGGCGGACCACTAGACGTCGAACCCCAATTTCATATCATACATCTATCAGAAAGATATCCTAAGAGCTACTTGAATTCCCACTTATAAACTCCCGAAACTTTCTGGTTATGCAATCAAGTGTTGGGGATACAGGGGAAGCATAATATCTTAGCCAAAACTAGCAAATCCTACATCCAGTTGTATCCATCCTTCAACACATAACCAAGAAACCTTCGGAAATCATTTACCTCAACTTTCGAAAAAGCATTCGTTATACGAGTTATGGTAATACTCCCGAACTCCCGCCTAGTACTGGGTGGCCTCGAGGTTATCTCACCAACAACTGCATAAAAGAGATTTTCGATGTCGGCGAAACTCAGGTATTCCAGAACTGCAACGATAAAATTGTGACGACAACACCTCGGAGCTCAACTCCCCGGGACACTGCCACAACCCCTAAATGTCAGGAGGCACCAAGAACAATGTTCTCATCACAAAACCATCGGAACGATTCCAAGATACCCGCGTGATCCTAAAAAAATTGTGTGAAATTTGAGAAGAGAAGAGTCAAAACTCTACGTCCGGATGCCTCACCAGAGCGACGAAGGGACTAAGGAGTAAAAAGAATCCTACTCTCCGATATATATAATCCTAAATGACTCAAAACATTTTTCTAGACTCAACAACGCCAACGATTTGATCAAGCAGGGGGCTCCTAAGTCGGGGAAGTCTCTGATTACTAACTTGTAACACCCACGATGCGGCTATATCTCCCAGGTGTCGAAGCACGACTTAGAGGCATAACCGCATTGTAGGCAATGTCCCAAGTGGGGTAATCTTTACACATCCCATGTACTGAATAAGATAGAGATACAGAGTTGGCTTACAATCGCCACTTCACACAATACATGAATAATGCATTACATTAAACAGATACAATCAAGGTCCGACTATGGAACCAAAATAAAAGAGGACTACCCTAATGCTACAGATCCCCGATCGCCCCAACTAGGCTCCACTACTGATCAACTGAAAACGGAACAACACAATGAACACGATCTTCATCGAGCTCCTCCTTAAGCTCGGTTGCGTCACCTGCACGGTATCATCGGCACCTGCAAACTGGTTTTGGAAGTAAATTGTGAGTCACGGGGACTCAGCAATCTCACACCCTCACGATCAAGACTATTTAAGCTTATGGGTAGGGAAAAGGTATGAGGTGGAGCTGCAGCAAGCACTAGCATATATGGTGGCTAACATACGCAAAAGAGAGGGAGAAGAGGAGGCAAAGGCATGGTCGAGCAACTATGATCAAGAAGTGATCCTAGAACATCCTACGTCCAAGCATAACATGAGACCGTGTTCTCTTCCCGTACTCCACCGAAAAGAGACCATCACGGCCACACACTTTGTTGATTCATTTTAATTAAGTTAAACTTTAGGTTTTCTACAACCGGACATTAACAAATTCGCATCTGCCCATAACCGCGGGCATAGCTTTCAAAGTTCAAATCCCTGCAGGGGTGTCCCAACTTAGCCCATCACATGCTCTCACGGTCAACGAAGGATATTGCTTCTCCCAAGACAATCCGATCAGACTTGGGATCCCGGTTACAAGACATTTCGACAATGGTAAAACAAGTCCAGCGAAGCCGCCTGAATGTGCCGACAAATCCCGATAGGAGCTGCACATATCTCATTCTTAGGGCACACTCAGATGAGACATCCTACGAGTAAAACCAACCCTCAAGTTGCCCCGAGGTGGCCCCGCAGTTTACTCGGTTCGGACCAACACTCAGAGGAGCACTGGCCCGGGAGGGGTGGGGGGTGGGGGGTTAAAGTAAAGATGACCCTCGGGCTGGCCGACCCAAGGGAAAAAGAGGCTAGGTGGCAAATGGTAAAACCAAGGTTGGGCCTTGCTAGAGTAGTTTTATTCAAGGCGAACTGTCAAGGGGTTCCCATTATAACCCAACCGCGTAAGGAACGCAAAATCAAGGAACATAACACCGGTATGATGGAAACTAGGGCGGCAAGAGTGGAACAAAACACCAGGCATAAGGCCGAGCCTTCCACCATTTACCAAGTATATAGATGCATTAAGTAAATAAGAGATATTGTGATATCCCAACAAATATCCATGTTCCAACAAGGAACAAACTCCAATCTTCACCTGCAACTAAAACGCTATAAGAGGGGCTGAGCAAAGCGGTAACATAGCCAAACAACGGTTTGCTAGGGAAAGGTGGGTTAGAGGCTTGACATGGCAATATGGGAGGCATGATAAAGCATGTAGTAGGTATCGTATCATGTGGTAGGAAAAGAGCGAGCATCTAGCAAGCAAAGATAGAAGTGATTTCGAGGGTATGGTCATCTTGCTTGCAAAGTTCTCTGAGAAGACGAAAGCTTGATCCTCGGAAGCGTACTGAACGGGTACCTCAAACACGAAATCGTCTCCCGGCTCTACCCAAGACAAGAATACAAGCAAAGGTAACAACAATCAACCATGGTGTAATGCGCAAGCAACATGATGGAAAACATGGCACAATATGCGGGATGTGATATGCAATGCATATGCGTGCTTCGGAAGGGAAAGATTGAACCAGGCCTAAACTTGGAAAACCAAGAGTGCCACTGGAAAGAGGAGGTGATTTGGTTGAAATCGATATAAAGATCACCGGAATCAGATGCACGGTTTGGAAATGGCAAGCAAAACAAATATGGCACCGATCTGCGATTAACAGCATGAGGCCATCTAAATGCATCAAGAACAACAAGCTATTTCACTCTAACATAACACCAAAATACATGGCAGGGATACATTCAAGATGCTTGACAAAAGATGAACACTGAGCTATGACTAATTCACTCAAAAGCAGGTTCAAACAAGCATGGCAAAAGTCCAAAAGATATCAGGTTACAGACTTAGTGAAAATAACAACTCAGGAATTTAACATCAGGAAGCAATGTTTAGAGCATGATAACAACATGCTACATGAACATATCATGGCAAAGCAAGTCATGGAATGAAGCTACTCAAAGCGTATAACAAAAGTCCCTTGCTGACCAAAATCTAAAAGGGATTAGAAAATACAATGGCAACCATGTGAACATAGCAACTTTCGTTAACAGATTCAGACTTAGTAGAAAACTGGAACATGGCAAAACAAATACCAAGTAGGCATGTTTACGAGCTCGATGCACTCACCACGAGGCATTGCATGACAAACTAAGCATACACCCAGCAAGTAGACATGGCATAGAAGATAAACATGTAAGAACAACCTCACATCATGCATGGATCAACTACAACAAGCTCGGCAAAAATGCTTAACACGTAAACATTCTGCCAGGAACATTTTATAGCAAAAGTAGAGCTCGATTGAGTCAAGCTAGTGTGCTCCATAATTGCAAACAAAGACATGGATGAATAGAGCACCTCAATATCTACAAAACATCCTTACTGACCATGCTTAAAAGAGGCATGGATCACTCTGTAGCAGCATGAATACATGGCATAAAAATATAATCAGGAAAATGACTTTGAAGATTTCTATGTCCCTGAAATCAGCAACATCACGAGAGCTACTTTGCATGCTTGTGCTAGTAACCACAAAGATCACAAAAATACATGGCATACACCCTTGTAAAGATGGCATGGCATACTTCTAAACACATGTAGAGCTCATACTCATAGGAGGCACACATCAATCATGGCAAAAATGAGAAATGTCCAAATACTGCTAAGAACCTGAAACTAACATTACATAGCATTCTTGCAACATCATTTAGGGCATCAAGATGAACTCAAATGAACATGGTGGAATGGAATTAAATGAAGTATACATCGAGACGAACAATTTGATATGCTACACGCCCAAAACAGAGCCATGGGTGCAAAGTTATGATGCGATGAATATGGCATGAAAATATGCAGATCTAGGGACTTAGTGAAAATAAACATGACTGAAAATAAGCGTCGGATAACTATAATGTGCACAAGGCGGTGAATAGGGGAATGCTCACCACATGGGCTCGGCCCAAGAAGGGGTGAGACAGGCGGGCCGGAGTTGACGGGCCAGACGGGATGCAGTGGCCCACACGGCCCACGAGGTCGGGACGACATGACGTCGTCCTCCTCCTGATCGCCCGATCGGATCGGGGAGGCCAGGAGGCGGTGGGCGGCGCTCGCCGGTGACGATGGTGAGACGACGGAGCCGAGCCAAGGCAGGACGGGGACTGGCCGGATCCGGACGGATCTGGGGTGGCCGGATCCATCCCTGGCGGCAGCAGGGTCGGGCGGTGCTGGAAACTCCGGGCGGCGGCAGGCGACAGAAGTGGCGCGGGCGCCATGGCGACTGGGGCATGCGACGATGAGGAGAAGGCCGGCGGGATCTTGATGAGGCGGCGACGAAGCCACGCGGGGCGCGAGGCGGCACAGCGGCGGATGGGCGGCGTCCCACGGGCGGTGGCGCGAGGCGCACTACATGGAGGCACGGTGGCATGGTGCGACGAGCTCCGGAGGAGTTCCGGCGAGGCGGGCACGGGCGGCGGCGGATACGGGCTCGCGCGGGCTCCGGATGGGCTTCGGCGGGCCTGGCGAAGTGGTTGAGGTGGAGAGGCGATGTGGCGGCTCCGGATAGGCTGCGGGCGGTGGTGGCAATGACGTTGCACGACGTGATTGGCTGGAGTGAAGTGGAGGGGCGTGGTGGACATGTCCGGCACGGCGAGGAAATGTCCGGCGGCGGCGGGGATGGTGGATCTAGGGTTAGTCTGCGCGTATTTCGTAGGGGATCACATATTTATAGGTAGATGGAGCTAGGAGAGTCCAAATGAGGTGCGGTTTTCGGCCACGCGATCGTGATCGAACGGCCAAGATGATGGAGGGGCTTTAGGTGGGTTTTGGGCCACTTTGGAGGGGTGTTGGGATGCGACAAACACGAGGCCTTTTCGGTTCCTCGGTTAACCGTTGGAGTATCAAACGAAGTCCAAATGGCACGAAACTTGACAGGCAGTCTACCGGTACTAAACCAAGGCCGCTTGGCAAGTCTCGGTCCAATCCGAGAACATTTAACACCCGCACAGAAAAGAGGCAAAAGGAGGACTCCAGAGGACATAGGAGCACCAGATTGCAAAACGAACAACGGGGAAAGTGCTCGGATGCATGAGACGAACATGTATGCAAATGCGATGCACCTGATGACATGATATGAAATGTAAGACACGCAAACAAATGACAAGGCAAAAACAGTGAATAACTGGAAGACAGCTAGCACATCGGTCTCGGGGCGTTACAGTAAATATCAAAAGGAGGAGGATGGAGTTGGGATGAAGATGGAGGGCATGAATGAAGTAATGGTTGAGAATGGTGAAGAAGAAACTGAAGAAGGCGGGACGAGCCGGAGAAGACGCTGTGCAGGAAGAAGGGGTAGAAGGTCTCCCCCAAGGTTTCTGGATCAGCTGAGCCGACCCGGCGTGTCGTCTCCCCTCCCTCATTGCCGCTGCACGCCATCAGCGGGAGCATGGCAGCGATATTCTTCTCCTTAGCGATGGTTCTTCTCCTTAGTGATGGTGGATGCACGAAGGGTCAGCTAGAACAAGGGAGTCAGGCGTGTATAAGGAGCGGTAGGCTTCGCTTTTTCGGTCGCCATCGGAGGCAAGTCCTGGAAGAAGTTGGTATATCCAAAGACGCGCGGAGAAGAGAGAGAAGGGGATCTGGAGCAAGATGGAGGGAAGGCAATGAAGACTTAGTGGCAGGCTCCAGCCTTTTTTCCAGCCCTGGACAGTTGCCGATGTAGCATGGGGAAGCGGAGATGCCCACGTCCCATCAAGCACCACACGTCGACCGAGGCCGCAGGCGGTTAGCGCATGCGACGCTCCGCCCTTGCCCTTTGGCTTTGCCTTGAAGCGAAGTTCGAGCATGCCTTGGACCCGGGGGCTACTGTCGGCGTTCTACGAATGGGGGTACCCAGTCTTGCCTTCCTGCGGCCCATGGCGTGGCTCCAACAATGTCCTGGTATGGCCCACCTTCATCATCGACAACTCAAGACCCTCGCAAGGAGGACGACACCAAGACCTCCAGAAGGAGTGGCCTCCTCAGGCTGGCTCCTAAGGAGCGGAGATCTCTATGCTAGCCTCCACCTTGTGAGGTTCGGATGACGCAAGCCATGACGACCAAGGCCAACGGGCGCTAGCAGGCGCAGTACAGCAGTTTCCTGTTTGGTGCTAAGGAGGCAAGTACAGGTGCGGAGTCCCAAGGAATTAGCCAAAGGTTTGAATTTTGATGCAACAAGACCAAGACCACCAGGACGAATGTCATCACTGAGCCAAACACAGCGTCACGACCAGAATCTTTACAGGCGAAGACCACCTTTTGTCAGGATAAGATGTACTAGTTGCCCCCCTTTGAATTTGTCCGTTGTGGGATCCCTTCCTGCCTACATTTTCACGGAAGAGGACCAAGGCCACTATAAGTATAGCCTAGCCACCACCATACAAGGGGATGGATCATTCAGATCATCCTCTCCCTCACCAGCTCAAGAACACATCTCCTGAGGTTATTTTCCCATTGTAGTAGTTCATCCTCAGAACACCTCAAGGCTAATCCACCACAAAGTAGGAGTAGTGTTTTACACCGCAAGGTGGCCCGAACCTGGGTAAACTGCCTTGTCCCACTTCTTTCTAGTTCATCGAGCTAGGCCTCAGAGCGACGAGTATGCAGGCTGGGGAGTTGAGTACTTCACATGCTCCCCAGAGTTCGAATCTATCCAGGGTCTGCAGATCCCGGAATCCAACATCAAAGTCGACTGAGAACATAGTTTGTTGGTTTGCAATAAAGTTTATGCTTTTTACTTCAATGTTGTGATTAATTGTTACTTATTCATGAGAAGTTATATGATAGAGTTTTATGATAAAGTTTGTTGTTGTTATAATGATGATCATAATGCTACTATGTCCGTATTTTGTTTTATCGACACCTCTCTCTCTCTCTAAACATGTGGACATGATTTTTGATATAGGCTTTCGCTTGAGGACAAGCGAGGTCTAAGCTTGGGGGAGTTGATACATCCATTTTGCATCATGTTTTACTACTGTTATTTATAATGTTTTTATGCATAATAATGCCATATGGAGTAATTCTAATGCATTTTCTCTCATAATATGCAAGGTTTACACAAAGAGGGACAATGCCGGCAGCTGGAATTCTCGATCTGAAAAAGTTGTGTCAGACTTACCTATTATGCACATCTCCAAATGCGCTGAAATTTTACGGAGAATTATTTTGGAATAAATAAAAAATACTGGAGAAAAGAGTTACCAGAGGGGGGCTGCCTGGTGCCCACGAGACACCAGGGCGCGCCAGGCCCCCTAGGCACACCTTGCTGGGTGGTGGGCCACCCACCTCTGGTGCCCATCTTCTGATATATACGACATTTCGACCTAGAAAAAAAATAAGGGGAGGAATTTCGGGACGGGGTGCCGCCGTCTCGAGGCAGAACTTGGGCAGGAGCACTTTGCCCTCTAGCGGAGCCCGCTGGGGAACTTTCCTCCTGGAGGGGGAAATCGAAGCCATCGTCATCACCAACAACCCTCTCATCTTTGGGAGGCCAATCTCCACTGACATCTTCAATAGCACCATCTCATCTCAAACCCTAGTCCATCTCTTGTGTTCAATCTTTGTACCGGAACGTCAGATTAGTACCTGTGGGTGACTAGTAGTGTTGATTACATCTTGTAGTTGATTACTACATTGTTTATTTGGTGGAACATTATATGTTCAGATCCATTATACTATTTAAAACCCCTCTAGTCTTGAGCATGAATATCTTTTGTGAGTAGTTACTTTTGTTCTTGGGGTCGCGAAGAAGTCATGTTGCAAGTAATCATGTCAATTTGATATGTGTTCGATATTTTGATGATATATAAGTTGTGATTACCTTAGTGGTGTCATGTGAACGTCGACTACATGACACTTCACCATCTTTAGGCCTAACAGAATGCATTGTGGATTAGTTATTAGATGATGGGTTGCTAGAGTGACAGAAGCTTAAACGCTAGTTTATGCGATACTTCGTAAGGGATCGATTTGGATCCATATGTTTAATGTTATGGTTAGATTTTATCTTAATACTTTTCTCGTAGTTGCGGATGCTTGCGAGGGGGTTAATCAGAAGTGGGAGGCTTCTTCAAGTAAGAACATCACCCAAGCACCAGTCCACCCACATATCAAATTATGAAAGTAGCGAATGTGAATCAAACCAACATGGTGAAAGTGACTAGATGAAATTCCCGTGTACCCTCAAGAATGCTTTGCTTATTATAAGAGACCATTTTGGCCTGTCCTTTTCTACTAAAAGGATTGTGCTACCATTCCGCACTTTATTTAGCGTTACCGTTACTTGTCTATTACAAATTATCTTGCTATCAAACTACCTATTACCAACAATTCCAGTGCTTACAGAAAATACCTTGCTGAAAACCACTTGTCATTTCCTTCTACTCCTCGTTGGGTTCGACACTCTTACTTATCAAAAGGATTACGGTTGATCACCTATACTTGTGGGTCATCACCCCACCCCACCTTCTGTTATTCTCAGGTGAGGGCATCCCCACCCCGCACCCGAACCAGTCAACCCTCCTACTCCCCACCACCTACGACCACACTGCCACATATTCCCTGACTCCTATTCGTTCCCTCCATGGCTTTGCCATCGTCCTCTGCCTTGTTGCAATCATTGCGGCACCACTGTCTAACATTGTCAACATGTTCAACAAAGGAGAGGAATCGGGTGAGAACTGTACGTGATGAGGATGGCACCTGTGACCCAGCACCTCCACCAGTTTTTTTAAGAATCCGCTTGACCTTAGATCGAGCAGGGTATCAACTGGGCTATGTAGTGTCTTTGGCCTGTCTAACCCATGCTTTTATTTTATGTTTACAACATCTCGAGCCCAGTTGTGATTTTTCTGTGTGGAAATTACTAGCAAGCTTTTTTCTTGTAGAATACCCTATGCAGGCCGATTTGTTTTTCTCCACCCTACTGGGCTGTAAATCTTTGAAGAAGACGAGGGTTACATTCGGCCTGTCCAGAAAAAATGGGTAGTAAATCTTAAAAGTAATACAAAATAGGATGTAAATATATAAAAACACAGAAAAGGGCCAATTAGTTTAAAATTTGGAATTTCTTTCATATTTTCAGATTTCATTGGATTATAAAATAATTTAAATATATTGTAAAATTAGTTTTTATTGGGCTCAAAATTTGGGGATTAAAAATAGTTCGGACATTTCAATGAAATATTGTTGAATTTTTTAACCCTGTCCTTCCTAGAAAATGTGCGTGAATTCTAATTAAATAAAATGGGTTGCAATAAATTCTATAATAATTAGCAAATGGTGTGTAAATTTTAAAATAACAGGAAAATGGGTTGTATGTTGTCCGCCAAAGATGTGATGCTGACTTGTGGGCCTACTAAGTTGATGCGTACACAAGGCTTTGTCAAATTATAATCAACAAATGAGGATGTTAATCCAACGACCCTTGTGCTTCGTCAATCTCTGATCTTCTTGCTCCAACCGCTCAAATCAGCCCTCATGGAGGAGGGTACGAGGGTTGACTGGTTCGAGTATGGGGTGAGGCTGCTGTCGTCGGGTAATAACAGGAGGTCTTCGTGACTAGAGGGATGGCCTGGGCAGCAGTGGGAGTAGGATGGGGTGGTGACCGCCTGCTCCCGCCTCCCTTGGCCGGCTGTGTTGTGGTGCATGCCTCACCACCCCACCCTACTCCCGCTGCTAGCCAGGCCATCCCTCTACTCACGAACACCTCCTGTTATTATCTGGTGACGGTAGCGTCACCCTATAGTCAAACCAGTCAGCCCTCATACTCCCCTCCACAAGGGCATTCAATTCCGCTTCTTCCCCGGCTCCAGCTCTTTCCTTTCCTAGGGCTAGATTTCATCCACCACCTTGGTGCTCTCGGCTCGACATCATCAACATGGTTAACAAATAACTGCCATCGGAAAAGGACTGTACATGGAGAGGCTGTAAGTGCATCTAGTGCCCCTTAGTGATTTTGGTGTATTGAAGACTTATATGTTAAGGGACTAATGCGTTTATGAGTGTACATAGATCTATAAGTCTATGAGGAGTTTGATATTTACAGGGAAAGTCGACCCCTAAAAATGAATGTCTTCAATTGAAGACTTTGGATTTCTAAAGACTTTGAAAGTGAGGAAATTGGTGTGATCCTGAAGACTTGATATTCATGCAAGGATTATGAAGCATGAAGAAATTTTTTCGTAGTTTCGTTTATCTCTTTCTTGAGTCATAGGATACACCATACCGTTAAAGGGGGTCGAGGTAAAACTAAGGAAAATTTTCCAAGTGATGCTCATCTCAAAATCCTACACCCACCAATCCTTTTGAGTGAAGCCATTGGAAATCTCATATAGTTCAGTCAACTTCTTCAGCGACACAGGCGAAGTTCTTCTGTTCTCCGAGGAATTTGTTTTGACTAAGGAGTTAGGAATTCGCCAGTGCAAATTGCCTACAAGTGAGGAACATGATAACCCTGAGGAATTTGATAGTGAAATTTCCGACCATTGGTGTGCTACGCGCCAGCTGTCCCAAAATATCTGCCCACCTAACAGTTGTATCATTGAAGGGCATTTATCTCTTATCATGTCGGGCTACTCCCTAGGCTATAAATAGCCGCCCCCTACAACCACTAGCTGGCTGGCTGCTCCGAGAGAAACTTACACTTTTCATTGAGAGCATCCCATCCCCGAAGGACTTTGAGCGAAAATCATCAAGTGAGGAAAACCCAAACCCAAACACCTACAAACCCAAAGTGATTGAGCATGATTGGAGAGATTGTTCCTGTGTGAAACCGACGCTTGTTACATTTGAGGACTGTGCATCCTCCAAATGGTTAGGCGTCATGGTCTAGAGGATCCAAGAGGAAATTGTGGATCGCCGAGTGACCGAGTCTGTGAAGGTTTGGAAGTCACCTAAAGACTTACCACAAGTGATTGGGCAAGGTATGTGTGACCTTAGCTCAAGGAGAATACGATGAGGACTGTGTGTCCTTAGGTTTAAATACCTAGCCGCTCCAACCAGACGTACAACTATCACAACAGTTGGAACTGGTCTACCAAATCACTGTCTTCACCAGGCTAAATACTCATGAATTCCAACTTGCTAAGAAGAGAGATCTCTATGGACCGAGCTATGGCAGATCACGCGCTCTGAAGGCCAAGGCAGTCTCTGAATCTGAAGGTGAGGATTCTAGTAGAAGCCTTGGTGATCCTGAAGAACTGATCTAGGAGCTAGCAATGCTTGTGAGGAAATTCTAGAAGTTCTCAAGGCGTGGTCGCTTTGGTAAATCCTCAAGAAGTGATGACATGAGATTAGATTCCCCATCCCGTGACTACAAGAAAAGAACTTGCCACAAATGCAAGAAACCGGGTCACTACATTACAGAGTGTTCTCAATTGGAGAAGGAATCAAAGAAGAAGAAATACAAGGATTATAGTTCTGATGACTCGAAGAAGAGGAAGAAATCTTCAAAGTCCTCATCGCCAAAATCTTCAAAGTCTTCATCTCACAAGAAGAGCAGCTCCAAAAAGGCTCGGGCATTTATTGGCAAGGAAATGGACTCTGAAGCTGAATCTGAGGAAAATGAGGAAGAGGAGGCATCTAAGGAGTTAGACTCTGGTGTGGCAAGCCTAGCCCTCGCTACTGCTTTCGTCAGCAAGTCCAACTTCAACTCTGAGGAAAATGACTTCCTCAACACTGCCGACTACGGGATGATGACTATGCTCCCACCTATTGCTTCATGGAAAAAGGTGCCAAGGTACTCAAATACCCCTCCTCCAAATCAAGTGAGGATGAATCTGATCAAAATGTCAACCCTAGCTATTCTAAACTTACTAAGATTGTTGTGAAACAACAAAACGCTTTTGAAAAGGTTCAAAATATGCTAGAAAAAAGCGATGACCTGTTGGGTGAAGAAATGGATCGAACTCAAGCTCTAACTGATAATCTTCAGAGACTTTAGTCTAAGTTTGATAACCTTTAGAGTCATCATAACACTCTCTTATCTGATCATGAGAAACTTTCTTATGAATTTCTTCAAATAAAGCAAGATCTTGAGCAGCTAAGGGTGAGTTATGAAGATTTTTAGAAGGAACATGATTCATTGCTTGCTCAATAGATCAGTTCTTCTCAGGTTGAATTCATTTCACCATGTTTGAAATGCATTGAACGAGAATCTGCTAATTCTTCACCTGAAAGTTCAAATGCTTCTATTGCTGCAAATTCTCAAACTGTCTCTGCTATCATATATTCCACATCTGAGGATGCTACTAGTATCACTGACAATGCAGGGCTGAAGGAATTGTATGTGACAGGCATGTACAAAAGCCTCAAAGGGCATCAAGCTCTTTGTGATATGCTTAAAAATCAGATCCTCAACGGGAACCCTAGGAAAGAGGGTATTGCCTTTGAGAGGAAACTCAATGCTGATGGGACCTACTGGAAACCTGAGCAGTATCCCGAAACCTCATGGGTTGCTGCAAAGGGACCTCCCGTAGATCCATCCACTTTATCTGGCTTTACCTGTGAATCTTCATATTCTTTTCATGAGTCATTTGACTCCAACTATAAACTGTTCAAAAATCATAATGGTGAAGTATTTGCTAGATATGTTGACACTAACTACAAGAACGGCCCCCCTATGAAGAAAATCTGGGTTCCCAAAAGGTGTGTTGAAAGTTTTCAGGTGAATGTCATCATGACACGACCTATGAAGAATAGGAACCCAGATCAAATTCTTCATATGGACCAAAGTCTTCATATGGATTCAAGTCCTCATATGGACCAAATTCCTCACATGGATTAAATTCTTCATATGGATCCAAATCCTCATATGAACATCATCGTGCTAACACTTCTGTTTCACAGGGAAAGCATAAGGGCTATGAATATGTGCATTATTCTTCAAATGATTATGTTCATAAGTCCTCGAAGAATTTCTCTGCTTATTCATATGCTTACTCTAATCCCTCTTATGTGAAACGAAGTGGATTGGCTTCTATGCCACCTTTCTCTTATGGAGGTCGCAGAATGATGAACTCTTTGCCACCCCTCCAGATGTGGGTTTGAAGAAAAAGAACTAATATCTTATGCAGGGTCAGGTCTCCAGACAAACTTAAACGTCTGAAGAATTTGCTGTAGACCTGAATTCGCTTGAAAGGACGCAAGCTAATCATGAAGAAATGAATTCATTTCTCACGTCCTCATACTGCTATATCTGTTCTAGTGCTTGATGAAATTGATCTGACGAATTTGATGTCATATTCTTCACTGATGAAGTATATGAGTTTGTAAGATGCAGCCACTAAGTGGGTCCTCGACAATGGATGTACAAATCACATGACCGGTGACAAGAACCTATTGATGGACACTGCTTTATCTCCATCGCATCTGAAGCATATCACCCACGCTGACAAAGGCAAAAGCAAGGTATTGGGTCTAGGTAGGGTTGCGATCTCAAAGGATCGACACATGGACAAAGTCATGCTTGTCAAGTCCTTAGGGTTCAACCTCATGTCTGTCCCAATGCTTTGTGATCTTGATATGGTTGTTGTCTTTGGCAAGTATCATTGTGTTGTGATCATGGAAGCTACCAATTCCAAAGTCTTTGAAGGCTTTGGGAGAGGATACTTGTATATTGTTGATTTCTCTACAGGACCACAACCTGCTACATGTCTACTTGCAAAAGCTTTAGAAGGCTGGCTATGGCATCGACGACTTGGTCATGCTGGCATGAGGAACATGCACACGCTCATGAACAAGAAGCATGTTATTGGCATCAAGGGTGTCAAATTAGTCAACGATCACCTGTGTGGAGCTTGTGAAGCTGGAAATATGACCAAGGCCAAGCATCCCTCGAAGACTATCATGGCTACCACTCATCCATTTGAATTGCTTCACATGGATCTCTTCGGCCCTACTCATTATGCCACATTCACTAATGTTGCATCTTTATATGGCTTTGTTATTGTTGATGACTATTCTCGTTACACATGGGTGCATATCATCACTTCAAAATTGAAGTGCAGGAAGTCTTCAAACAATTTTCCTCGAGGGCTTCAACAAACTTCGGTGTGAAGATCAAGCACACTATAAGTGACAATGGGACTCAGTTCAAGAATACTGGTCTTGATGACTATCTTGATGAACTTGGTATTACTCACGAGTTATCTGCTCCTTATACTCCTCAGCAAAATAGTGTCGTGGAGCGCAAGAACAGGACTCTTGTTGAGATGGCTTGCACTATGCTTGATGTATATAAGACGCCTCCTCGCTTCTGGCCTGAGGCAATTTGTAATGTGTGCCACATCATCAACATGGTATATCTTCACAAATTCTCCAAAAAGACCTCATATGAACTCCTCACTGACAAGAAACCCAATGTGAGATATTTCAAAGTCTTCGATGCTAAATGTTGGATTAGAGATCCTCATCACAATTCTAAATTTGCACCGAAAGCACATGAAGGTTTTATGCTTGGTTACGGAAAGGACTCGCACACCAACAGAGTCTTCAACACCTATCACCACAAGGTTGTTGAAACTGTAGATGTATGGTTCGATGAAACTAACGGCTCACAAAGAGAGCACCTACCTCCTGTGCTATATGAAATGTCTCTTGAGGAATCCATTAAGTTCAAGGCTACTCAGGATGTCATTCCTAACGAAGAATCTGCTGAAGAAGTCATTCCAGAACATGAAGAACTTCATGCTCATGCACCTGAAGAAAATGGCTCTGAAGAAAATGCTGAGCCCACTCAACCTCGTCAACACGCTCATCCTCGCATCGCAAATGAAGTTCAAATTGAGAGAATCATCAACGACATCAAAGCACCAGGTCCTCTCACACGCTCAAAGGTTTCACATTTGTCTAACTTTTGTGGGCACTTCGCTTTTGTCTCTATCACAAATCCCTCCAAAGAAGATGAGGCATTTCTAGAGCCCGTCTGGATTCAAGCGATGCAATAGGAACTACATCAATTCGAGCTCAACAATGTCTGGGAACTCGTTATGCGACCTGATCCATGTAAGCACAATATCATTGGCACCAAATGGATCTACCGCAACAAGCAAGATGAAAATGGCCTTGTGGTGAGGAATAAGGCACGACTTGTAGCTCAAGGCTACACACAGGTTGAAGGAATTGATATTGATGAAACTTTTGCACATGTTGCTAGACTTGACACTATTCACATATTGCTTGCTTATGCTAATCATCATAATATAATCTTATATCAAATGGATGTAAAAAGTGCATTCCTCAATGGTAAGCTTGAGGAAGAAGTATATGTTTCTCAACCCCCAGGTGTTGAAGATCCAAAGCATCCTAACCAAGTCTTCAGACTCAATAAGGCCCTCTATGGCCTAAAGAAAGCCCCTCGGGCGTGGTATGATACTTTGAAGGAATTCCTCATGAAGAAAGGCTTCAAACCCGGTTCACTTGACCCAACTCTTTTCACCAAAACCTATGATGATGAATTATTCGTGTGCCAAATATATGTTGATGATATTATCTTTGGTTGTACTAACCAATGTTACAGTGACGAATTTGCCTATATGATGGGTGAGGAATATCAAATATCTATGATGGGAGAATTGAAACTCTTCTTAGGTCTTCAAATTCGTCAACAACGCAACGACATCTTCATATCTTAAGAGAAATACCTCAATGATGTGTTGAGGAAATTCGGCATGCAAGATTGCAAAGGCGTCAAAATCCCTATGCCCACAAACGGCCGTCAATGCACTCATAAAAATGGTATTGACTTCGATCAAAAGGTATACCACTGCATGATTGGCTCTTTATTGTATCTATCCGCATCTAGGCCAGATATTATGCTTATTGTTTGCATGTGTGCTCGTTTTCAAGCTACACCGAAGGAATCACACCATAAGGCTGTGAAGCATATTCTTCGATATCTAGCTCACAATCCAACTCTCGGATTATGGTATCCCAAGGGCTCAGTTTTTGTTCTCAGTGGATATTCTGACTCTGACTATGCTAGTGATCGTGTGGACCGCAAGTCAACATCAGGCACATGCCATTTCCTTGGACGATCCTTGGTATGTTGGTCCTCGAAGAAGCATAATTGTTTATCACTCTCTACTACTGAAGCTGAGTACATTGTTGTTGGTTCGTGCTATGCTTAATTGCTATGGATGAAGCAAACCCTCAAGGACTACAACATCAATGTGAAGAATGTGCCACTGTTCTGTGACAATGAGAGTGCCATCAAGATTGCTCATAATGTAGTTTAGCACTCGAAAACAAAGCACATCCAGATTCGTCATCATTTTCTTCGCGGTCATGTGTTGAAGGGAGACATCTCTATCGAGCACGTGAAGACTGAAGAACAGCTAGCTGATATCTTCACAAAGCCATTGGATGAGAAGAGATTTAGTAAGGTGCGGTGTGAGCTAAATATCTTAGAATCTTCGAATGTTCTTTGAAAAGGAAACACATCCTAACACTTATGCAAAATTGATGACTTAGATGTGCAACATACGAAGTAACATTTTTCTTCAATCAATGAAGACTAACCCTCTAAGTGTGAAGAAATTAATGAAGAATTTGATTCTCAGAGCCCTACAACAATTGTACGCGACGTCTGAAATCATCATTCTTATACGGTGGGACATGCCACCAACAAAAGCTGAAAATATTCAATTTGAGTTTTTCTTCCTTTTTGAAATTCCTTAGTTGTTCAAATTCTTCAACTTTATAAAGTCTTCACTTTTTCTGACTGTGTTCTTCATTGACTATATATATATTTGAGTGTTCAGTCCTCTACAGGATTCACTTATTGCTAATTCTTCAAGTTCACTTTTCTGCTAAGTGAATGTGATCGGACCCGTCCCCCTCTATGCTAAACTCAACCCAGTCTGTTCACACATTCTTCATGTGCATTCTGTTTGAAACCCGTTCAAAATCTTCACTGTGTCCTTGTCAGCTGAAGGATTTGCGAACAAAACTTTAAAATATTCTTATCTAAATTTTCGGTTTTTGTCGCTCAAACCTTTCCTCATCCCATGATATGATTATTCTATTCACCCAGGATCTCGCATGATCTCCACCTCACTTTACGTGGGTGACACATGTCGATAGGATGAGAAGGGCCAGGGGCACGTTCGTCCATTTTCCTCGAATGAGCGGTTTATCACCTCGGCTATAAATACCCCTCACCCTCCTCAGACTGCATTTACCCTGCTCGACCTCACCCCCTCGCTTGATCTCTCTGACCTCGCACCGCCGCTACTCTCCATCGTCGCCGGTGAGGAAGAGCTTCACTGCCTCAACCTCATCGTCGTCATACTCGCGCCGACCGCGGAAATCTTTACTCCGCCGCCACCGTAGCTGTCTTCCACCACCAAGTTAGGGCGTGGAAGATCTGAACGGACGAACTTCCCAACTTCAACTCCCCGTTCGTCGTGTTCTTTGTCAAGGGTAAATAAAATCTATTTTTACTTCCCTTGTGGATTCTGATGATTTCCACAAAATCTTCAAAAGGTGTTTATTCTTCAACTTCCACACTCTTAAAACACCTCACATGCATCTGGTTTTTGATTTATTTCTTTAAGCAACGTTTTTCTTCAAGATTCCTCAATTGTGTGGATTTTCAATCTATACAACTCTGGAACCTAAGTCAAAGACCGCTTAGTGAAATTCCTCAAGATAGGCCTGGTCAAATTCCTGAAACTTGTTTCTTTTGAAAAACTTCTGAGAATGTATGTGACCTCTCCAAATTCTTCGCACCTATACTCTATTCACAGGTACACATCTCCACTGCTGAATCTCTAGGTTCTTATCAACTTAACTCATTTACAGCGTTCCTCGAAGACAAAGTGCATACCTCATCATAGAATTCTATTGTTCAAATTCGCCAGCTGAAGAAAATGGCTGATGGCAAGAGACCTCAGCAGGGTGGCAAGAGACCAGAAGTGAACATAACTTTTGAGATCCCATGTGACGTCTATGAGGACTATTGCACTCCTGATGAAGCCAAACATGGCAAGGGAAACAAGAATCAACGCAAGGTGCGCATATAGTGGATAGAACGGAGATGGGCATAGGAATGGAGGGAGTACAGATATGTAACTCCAAAGTATATGAAGAAATTCGCTTTACACCCTCCCTGTCCAAGACCTCCATTGGCACCTGGCCAAATTGCCGATCCCACTAGCCTCAAGCGTGGTGAGGATTATCCAAATGAATGGGCCAAGTGGCCAGCCAAGTTGGCCAAAATGGCCAAACAAGCAGTGAAGAAATTCAATGAGGATTCTGCTGCTGCCGCTGCTGAGGCCTCTGCTAGCAAGCCCAAGAAGGCTATGCCCAAGAAGCCTGCACACAAGCCCAGCTCCTCAGCAATGCCCTCACAGCCAAGCTCAACAAAGCCCTCACGGCATATTCCTAAAGAAGCTCCCGTTCCTACTACTGGAAAACCTTCAGTTGCTGCTGCAAAGTCCTCGGCACCTGCACATCTCGCCTCATGCCAAAGGACAACTGGTATCTCTATTGCTTCAGGAGCATCTGCAAGTTCTTCAGCTCCTCCTCAGTCCTCAACAGGCCCAACTCTACTGAAGAAAAAGGCCACTGCTGGACAAGGCACAAGGCCAAGTCCTCACAAGAAGCAGGTTGCCTTCCAAGTGCCGTTGAGTGAAGATGAAGCGGATGATGAGGAATTAGCTGAAATCATCAGAGACAGACAGCACATGGCCACTAGAGCCAAAGGCAGTAATGTGAAATTGATGCTGTATCCAAAGTTGATCCTAGACTTCATCGACCTATGGCATAAGGACCACAACTCTCCTTTGCCTGAGTTGAATCTCACTCCTGGCGAAAGTCATGTGTTGACGACCATCATTGATGAGGAAAAATGGAAATTTGAACATGGGAGGAAGGTGAAGAAAGCTCAGTACAAGAAAGAGCACTTTATGAAGAAAAATGTTTTGAAGCTATCACCTGATGAACTTGTAGCTCTCCAAACAAAAATCAAGGGACTTAGTGATGAATTTAACCAACACTATGCTGATTGGCTGGGAGCCAAAGTCGGATTTGTCAAGCTGACCAAGACCTTCGCTCCAAATGTTGCAGGCTCATCACAACATGAAATTCCTCAAGCTGAAGCATCTACTCAGCCTACTGAAGAACATGCCAGCACCGCTGATAAAAATCAGGCTGCTGAAGAAAATGAGAGCACCAGGGCTGATGAAGATATTCCAGCCGCTAAAGAAACTGCCAGGGCAACCTCTAGTGTTGCGCCTAAAGAATAAACTAGGCCAGTCGAAGCATCAGCTACTTCGTTGGAGAAACTGAACCTGCTAGGGCTACTGCATCAGTTGCGCCTGAAGAAATTGAACCAATTTTCTGTGCTCCTCCTGCACAGATGACAAGCTCTAACCTACATTCTGCATCAGAAGCGAAGAAAACCAAAGCTGCGGAGCGGGCAACTATGAAGAAAAGGAAAACATCTGCTTCCCCAGAGTCTTCAGCTCCGAAGAAAGTGAAGACTTTGACAAGCTCCTATGAAAATCCCATAGATGTTACTCCCATATCAAGCATGCCATAAAGGAGATTATTCCCTTTGGTGAGGAATATGTGATTCCAAGTGAATATGATGAAGAAGATCCTTCTACTACTACGTCAAAGAAGTTGAATTGAAGAAATTGAAGTGGATAACATCCCTTCAACTCCACTGGTATCATCGCCCATGCCTCAGTTCATAGCTGAAGAGGCAGGCGTAAAAGAAATAGATGATGAAGATGAACATGTGGATAGGTGTACAACTCCTATTCTGAATGATGACTACTAGGAAAGCCATCACCCCAATTCTACACTCTACAGTCCTCTGCACCGGATTCCTCAGTCCCCAGTTCAAACTAAAGAAATTCACATGCGCTCTGAAGAATGTCAAGCTTCTCTTCTCACTGTTCCAGAACAAATTCCAGCCACTAGCACTGATGAAAATGTTGCTGAAGAAATGGAGTCCCAAGCTGCTGCTGATGACATTGCCCCTGAAATTCCTCAGCCTATGGCTCCAGAGACTCTGATTCAAGAGGCTGTGAAGACTTCAACTGCAAATCGTCAGCCCAAGCCACTGAGTCTGTCGGATTTCGGGTTCCGGCAAGACCCTTGAGGTTCGAACACTAGGGTGCGCACAAAGATCTTCCCCCCAACTCACGCTCTCGCAACGATCTCTGAACCTAACTTGCCGAACCCAAAGATCAAAGGACACATGGTTTATACTGGTTCGGGCCACCGATGTGGTGTAATACCCTACTTCAGTGTGGTGTGGTGGATTGCCTCTTAGGCTGAGGATGAACAAGTACAAGCGAAGAATAGCCTCCTGAGGAGAGGTGTTCTTGGGCTCGATGAGCTTGTGTGGTTGAGGATGGGACGGATCCGATCCAAGATCAGTTGTGATCCAAGATGAGTTGCCTCCGACAGTGGTGGCTAGTCCTATTTATAGAGGACCTAGTCCTCTTCCCAAATATAGGCCGGAAGGGATCCAACAACGGCCAAAATTGAAGTGAGACAACTAGTACAAGTTATCCTTACAAAAGGTGGTCTTCGCCTACCAAAGGCTCTTGTGGTGACGCCGTCCTGGGCTCCACGGTTACCTCCGTCCTGCCGTCCTGCTGGTCTTGGTCTTGTTGCACCGATATGGAAACCTTTGCCTGAGGCCTCGGGACTCCTTGCTTGCGCCTTCCCCTTTAGCACAAAAAAGGAAACGAGGACACTGCGCTGGTGCCCGCCTGGCCTTGGTCGTCATGACTTGCGTCACAGGAACCTCGCGAGGTGCCTCTCGCCTTAATCTCTCCGCCCCTCGCGAGCCAGACTAGTGAGGCCACCCCCGAGGAGGTCTTGTGTCGTCCGCCTCGCGAGGCTTGGCCCCTTGCGAGGGTCTTGAGTGTTTGCTAGTGAAGATGGGCCGTACAGGGCCGATGGTGGAGCCACGTCGTGGGCCGCAGGCAGGCAAGTCTGGGGACCCCCGTTCCCTGGACGCCGACTATGGGAGTCCTGGAGGGGTCTTCGGATAGCCGGACTATCTCCATTGGCCGGACGTTAGACTATGAATATACAAGATTGAAGACTTCGTCTCGTTTCCGGATGGGACTCTACTTGGCGTGGAAGGCAAGCTAGGCAATACGGATATGTATATCTCCTCCTTTGTAACCGACCTTGTGTAACCCTAATCTCTCCGGTGTCTATATAAACCGGAGGGTTTTAGTTCGTAAGACAACATACAATAATACCATAGGCTAGCTTCTAGGGTTTAGCCTCTCTGATCTCGTGGTAGATCTACTCTTGTACTACCCATATCATCAATATTAATCAAGCAGGACATAGGGTTTTACCTCCATCAAGAGGGCCCGAACCTGGGTAAAACATTGTGTCCCCTGCCTCCTATTACCATCCGGCCTAGACGCATAGTTCGGGACCCCCTACCCGAGATCTGCCGGTTTTGACACCGACATTGGTGCTTTCATTGAGAGTTCCTCTGTGTCGTCGCTGTTAGGCTTGATGGCTCCTACTATCATCGATAGTGATGCAGTCCAGGATGAGACTTTTCTCCCCGGATAGATCTTCGTGTTCAGCGGCTTTGCACTGCGAGCCAATTCGCTTTGCCATCTGGAGCAGATCAAAAGTTACGCCCCTGGCCATCAGGTTAGGTTTGGAAGCTTAAACTACACGGCCGATGTCCGCGGAGACTTGATCTTCGACGGATTCAAGCCTGTGACTTGTGCATCACGCGGTCACGATGAGTATGATTTAGCTCTACCGTCGGACAGTGTTCAGGACATCGCACCGGCAGCCGCTCCGACCCTCAATTCGGAGCCAGTTGCACCTTCCGCGCATGGGTGGATGGACCCCGCCACGGAGGCCTTACCCTCAGCAACGATCGAGCGGAACATCGACCTTACCTTGCACGAGAGCCATGTTGATAAACTGCCAGATCCTTCTTCCGCCACGGACTGCGAACCGCCTGCGCCCGTTCCCATCAAATCTGATTGGGCGCCGATCATGGAGCTTACCTTCGCGGATAGTTTTTGGCACTCGCCCTTTGGAGACATACTGAACTCATTAAGGTCTCTCTCCTTATCAGGAGTATCCTGGCCGAACTATGTCCGGCAGGGATGGGATGCGGACGACGAAGAAATTCGCGACCCACCCACCACCCACTTAGTAGCCACAGTCGATGACTTAACCGACATGCTCTACTTCGACTCTGAAGACATCGACGGTATGGACGATGATGCGGGAGACAAATAGGAACCACTTCCCACAGGGCACTGGACGTCCACCTCATCACATGACGTATACATGGTGGACACACCAAAGGAAGACGACGACGAGGAACGGAAGGACGCATCGAAGGCTTGTCCCCTCGAGAAGCAGTTAAAGCGGCGGCGTAAGCGCCACCCCAAATCCCGCCTCGATAGAAATAACGATCATACAGACCCAGCGTTAGAGCAGGGCGAACCACTGCCGGACCACGGCAATACGAAGAATCAAACTGAACAAACCGATTCTATCAAAGATAATAGTCCAGATGACATAACACCGGACAGGCACACGGAGCAACAGAATGCCCGTCAAAGGCTTGTTGCCACCGCGAGGAGTCTAAAAAAGCAGAAGCAAAGGCTCAAGGCTACGTAGGACACACTCCAAATCAGATGGAGTAAAGTACTCAACACAGCAGCGAAGTATGGTGGTAATCGCCCCACCAAGAGCTACCCGAAGTGGAAGTTGCTACCCGAATTCGATGAGGAGGCCCTAGATCCCCCACAACCAAAAATTAAAACGGCCACCCGGCCGGATAGAAGACCTCACGGCCAACATGGAGCGGCAAGCAATGCCGCACATAAGCCAATACGTGATCCACGCGAGGGCTCGCATCAAAAGGACGAAGCAACTAGATCCATCTATGGACCACGCAAGCGCACTCCAGCATATGATGCAACACACCAAACATCCGAACACCACGACACTCCCAGATACAGGGGCGCCACACCCCCCTATGTCTCACCGATGAGGTGCTGGACCATGAATTTTCATAGGGATTCAAACCCATAAACAAAGAGGCATACGACGGAACAACAGACCCTAGGGTCTGGATTGAGGACTATATCCTCCACATCCATATGGCTCGAGGAGACGATCTCCACGCCATTAAATATTTACCCCTGAAACTCAAAGGGCCAGCTCGGCACTGGCTTAAAATCCTCCCTGAAAACTCCATTGGAAGCTGGGAAGTGCTCGAAGACGCTTTCCGGGCAAATTTTCAAGGAACTTATGTCCAACCTCCGGACGCGGACAATTTGAGTCATATAGCTTAACAGCCTGGAGAGTCAGCCCGAAAGCTCTGGAATAGGTTTCTTACTAAAAAGAACCAAATAGTCGACTGTCCAGACGCCGAAGCCTTGGCGGCTTCAAGCATAGCGTCCATGACGAATGGCTTGCCAGACACCTCAGCCAAGAAAAGCCGAGAACAATGGCAGCATTAACAAGCCTCATGACTCGCTTTTGCGCGGGTGAGGATAGCTGGCTAGCCAGATGCAGCACCAGCGAACGTAGTACATCCGAAGCTAGAGATGGAAACGGGAAATCACGGCGCAACAACAATAACAAACGCCAGAATAAAGAAGACAGCACGAAGAGCACGGCAGTAAACACCGGATTCAAAAGCTCTCGGCCAAGTTAGCAAAAGCCGCCCTCTAAAGGCGCTAGAGACGAACTGTCCAGCCTAAACAAAATTCTGGACCAAGTATGTCAGATCCATATCACCCCTGGTAAACCCGCTAATCATACCCACAGAGAATGTTGGGTCTTCAAGCAGTCCGACAAGCTCAACGCTGTACACAAGGGGGAGGATACACCAAGCGAAGATGAGTATGAGCCTCTCAAGCAAGACACTAGGGAACAAAAGAAGTTTCCACCAGAAGTCAAAACAGTCAACGTATTACACGTGACCAAGGGAAGCAAAGCGGCCCTCCCAGATAAATATGCGCAAGGGCCTATCACCGCGAAGTCCTGCCACTGGTCGTCTCAACCGATCACTTTCGACCGTGATTACTCAGCAAGTATCCGGCGGGCAGGATGGGCTGCCCTAGTATTAGAGCCAATAATTGACGGATACCGCTTTACACGAGTCCTGATGGATGGTGGCAGCAGTTTAAACCTGATATACCAGGATACAATCTGCGAAATGGGGATAGACCCAACGAAAATTTGCCATAGCAACACTACCTTTAAAGGAGTAACGCCAGGCCCAGGGGCTCACTGCACGGGCTACCTGCTACTAAAGGTTATATTCGGCTTCCCCGATAACTCTCGTAGCGCACATTTAACCTTCCATATTGCTCCGTTCCAAAGCGGTTATCAAGCACTACTTGGACGCTAAGCTTTTGCTCGCTTTAATGCAATACCGCATTACGCTTCCCTCACGCTCAAGATGCCCGGTCCACGTGGCATCATTATAGTGAACGGAAATATTAAGCGATCTTTGCGCGCAGAAGAGAATGCAACTGCCTTAGCAGCCGCACACTAAAAACGGCCTCGCCAACTAAAGCACTCGATAGGTCGTCAAGACCACGGACACGGTTAGACGAGTCCGGCGCAGCTATATGTAATTCTTACCGGATTGATGGCAATACCCCTATTACAAATACAAGGGACTCAACGCGCGCAGACAAGTGGCAATCTTTACTCATTCTTAATTCTACATGGTTTCTTTAAAAACTACCTTTTGGCACGACAACTTTTTCACCTAAGTTCCTCTCTTTTACAGATGACCATCGTGCTACACCCGTCCAGGATACGGCACAACGGAGACACAGGCACAAACGTGCAGCAGGGACCCGCTCCAAGGATTCTTTTTAGATTAAGACCCCACGTAAACCTTTTTTACTGTCTCTTGTTGATACACATCCCTCGAATTCTCAGCACAATTGAGAAGGATGCTGACGTCTTGGCATGTGGCCACGTCAGAATAATGCACGTACCTAGACACAAGGGGCTTCTCACAAAGGGCACTATTTAGGCCCGGTTTATACCATAAAGACCGAATACCTTAGGGAGTGTTCGGCGTCGCGAGTTTGGCCTTATATGCATCAGCTTCGAATCATTGTCTTTGGTCAAATGTTTGGTTTGCCCGAATCCTATGTTTTGGTGCCTTACGTTCCGCTTTATCGGCTAAGGCAGCACTAGGAGAACTACTGCGATTGTGCCCTGGTTCATACGGATGAGCACCTCAGTAGAGAAAGCCGAAAACTGACTATCATGATATAGCGTGAGACTGGTCAACCACTCGATGACCTATCGGAATGTTAGAATTCCTCCACCTTAACGAAGGGCCGTTTTCCGGCCAGTCATGTACGCACCCCGAGATCGGGAGAGTGCGGAACCACCAGGGGCTATCTAGTAGCCCCACTGTCAAACTCCTATGGCTAAGTGAAAGTGTTAAAGCATTATAGTTCAGTTGCCTCGTTCGCTGTGTTATCACCTCCTTAATAGGACCAAGACGTTGGGTTAAGTGTGAACACGCGTTTTTTGTGAGCACCTCCACACTATATGCGTGGGGGTTGAAGCCGACGACTGCAATCTTTCTGGTTATATACATATATAGATAAACGGCCGCACATGAGGCATCACATTACTTTCCGGCAAAAGTATAAATACAACCTTACTATATTTCACAAAAATATTGTGTTTACAATGGGAATACATGTCATTCAAACATAATATTCTTCGAGCACTGGGACTCTATCAAACGAGAACCCTCAAGAACCTCTTCAAAATAGTGCTCGACAGCTACTCGACCTATGGCCAAACCTTGCACCGCAACAGTGGCAGCATCCATCTCCGCCCAGTATGCCTTGACACGGGCAAAGGACATCCGCGAGCCTTCTATGCACGCCAACCTCTTCATCGCGTTGATGCGCGGCACCGCACCAAGGAACTGCTGCACTAAGCTGAAATAGTTGTTCGGCTTCGGCTTCTCCGGCCACAAATCATCTACAACAGACCTCATGGCGAGTCTGGACAACCTATTAAGCTCGTCCTGTTCGGCTAGCTGATCAGTCAAGGGAAGCAGACGCTCTGGAACGTTGAATTGCGACCAGAATAGCTTGTCCACTTCACGACCTGATTGATCCTGGAAGTATTCGACCGCATCGACAGCGCTTGCCGTCAAGTCCATGTATGCATCTGCCGAACTCCACAGCCGATCCAGAGGGGCATATCGCGGATCTCCGAACTTCCTCCGCAGCAGAAAGGGCTTCCCAGCCGCAATATCCCGGGCTTCGCGCAGCTCCTCCTTCGCCCTCATCGCAGAGCGACTGTCCTTGGTCTCCATAGTGGCCTTCTCCAGGTCCGCTGCCTTCACTCGGTTCTCTTCTTCAAGGAACTGGCAACGGTCGGCAGTGCCTTTTACTTCTATGACCATCTTGGCCATCTTTTCTTTGCTTTCGCAAGGGGCAGCCTTCTCGGCTCTTAACTCTTTGGCCGCCTTCAAAGCAGCCGCATTACTAACCCTCGCTTGTTCCTTGGCTCGGGCAAGTTTCGCCCGAAGGGTCTCCACGGTGGCAGCTCCGTCTGCAGTCACAACATATTAAAGATACTGGCATCATGCTGCTCTTACTATGTGACATTCACCAGAAAACATTACTTACCCTGTGATTCGTCAAGCCGCTTGTTAACAAGCTCGATGTCGGCGTCTGCCGCATCCAGTTGCCGCTTTAATTCGGCAAACTCACTAGTCCGGCTGGCCACTGGAGCTTCCACCACCTGCACATAAAGGCAGTCTGGTTATTGCCTGGGACTATGATCCTCTGTTCGCCGCCGTTCTCGACGACAACCAGAGTCTCAAGGGCTACTATCTACACAGGGCACACCTAACATGTGCAGTACTATCAAATATCATTTCACGTACCTCAAAGCCTGTCAGTAGACTCATAAAGGCTTCATGTAATCCCCTTTCGGCGGACGAAATTCTTTCCATCACTATACCCATTAGCATACGGTGTTCTTCTGAGATGGCCGCTCGCCCCAACAACTCCCTCAGAATGTCCGATCGCATACCAGACGGTGCCGGATCCGGAGAGGCCCTCCGTGCCGACACTTCGGGGTCGCCCGCTTCTGGAGTGGAGGAGTCCGAGGGAGGCGTTTCGCTCTCCATCATCTCCGGAAGAAGATCCCCCGAAGACGAGCTCAGCTGAGAAGGGCTAAGACCCGAACTGCAAGGTATATGCGGCGGTTATTTTCCTCAGAAGAAAGGTAGTATACCTTCACTATTAAAGTGTTTTTTGAATCACTTACGACTCGTTGGAGGACTCATCCCCCCGCGGACTTTGTGCGGCAAGAGCACCCCCCCGAGGCAGGACCCTCTGTTGGAGACTTCTTCTCTCGTTTGGAGGCCTCGGCTTCCGGATCCTCAGAAGCAGTCCTCTTCCTCCCCCGGTTATCCTCCTTTATGGAGGCGCTCATTCCCTCGGTTGGAACTGGCAGCGATGGGGGCCCTCTTTCGCCCATATTCTTCCCCCCTGTATCTTCCTTCGAGGGCTCTGGGCAAGGTGCGAGCTCGAGCACCTTTTCCAGCACCTGATTTTCCAAACCCTCAGGGAGGGGGGCCGAACACCGAACCATCTTCGCCTTTGTTAGCCAGTCCTGGTCAAAGAGCGATCTCTCAGAAATGACGTCATGATGAATAAGAGATGGTGTATTCGGCTAGAGGACTACTTACTTGTTCGGCAGCGCAGTTGCTACTCAGGCCCACGTCCTCGGTAGTATCCGGACACTCTATTTGGGGTCCGAAGAATGACTTGAACATTTCCTCGTGCGTCAGGCCGAGGAAATTTTGAATAGCACGCGGTCCTTCTGGGTTGAACTCCCACAAGCGAAGGGGCCGGCGCTTGCAAGGCTGGACTCGACGAACCAGCATAACTTGCATTACCACAACCAAATTAAAATCTCCCTCGAAGAGATCTTGTCAGGACCCCGACTCGATGTCACATCGATCTAGCTGGTAACACCTCATATCACTTTGCGGCCTCACGCACGGTATCCCCACGGGTGTCGTCTTACCTTTTCCCGGGACCGTTTGCGCCTTTTGGCTCACGTATATGATAGTGTCGCTAGCATCCATATGATAAAGAGCCCGGGCTGACATGACTAGTCGTAAACCCAAAGTGGCACAGACTTACAGGGACAGGCATCCATGACCCAGCTTCGAACGTGTCGGTCATCAGCAAGTGGGTCCGGGCTGTAGCACTGGGCTAGCAGGACTCCGGTAAACCGGGCTGTAGCGGGCTAACAGGACTCCGGTACTCAAAGCGTGACATTTCCCCGAAGGGACAGACACAGGAACGAAGAAGGACACATGCCGGCCAGCCTAGGTGTTCCAGAGCAGTAGCAAGCTACCATGGCTCAGCGGTGACACTAGGAGACATTTCCCGGTAAGAGAGGCTACTAAAGATAAACAACTAGATAGTCAGATCCCACACATACCAAGCATTTCAATCATACACACAATATGCTCGATATGTGTAAATACAACGAAGCATCACAACATGACTCTACGACACAAGTACTTTATTTAAGGCTCAGGGAGCCATACATAGCATACACAAAGGTACGGGTCTCACGACCCCACATTCAAGTCATACAGTCATACAAACCAGCAGCGGAAGTAACTTGTCTGAGTACAGACAACTAATAAAATAAAAGAGGCTTGGAAAGCCTAGCTATACTACGTGGTCCATCACAAGCTCAGGGTCACCACCTGGGTCTTTAGCCTACTCGTTGATGTCAACGTCTACATAGAACCCATCAGAAGGGGTTGCAGCGTCTTCTGTAAAAATGTAGATTATAGCAACATGAGTACAAAGGTACTCAGCAAGACTTACATCAGATCCTACATACATGCATAGTATCAAGAAGGGTTGGTGGAGTTATTGCAGCAAGCCAGCTTTGACTCTTGGCTAGGCTATCCTACGATACTCCAACTTGAAATGGTTTTGCGCACACGAGTCCACTACTCACCAATTCAATACACTACCGAGGATCCGCCTCCGTCTTCCTACGGAAGAGCCATCCTCGGCACTCACACTTATCTTGAGGCTTTTAACAGTTTCCATTTACTTGTCTATGAACTGTATAGGCAACCGAGTAGTCCTTTACCGCGGACGCGGCTATTCGAATAGATTATGATAACCCTGCAGGGGTGTACTTCTTCATACATGTTTCCACCACTTAGCGTCTGCACACGACATGTGCTCGGCAGACTTCAAGCGAAAGCCGACGTGGGTGTAGACCACGACCTACCTAAACACTTAAGCCTCTAGTCCAGGTTTATCGCCTATTCAGGTTCCATCCGCAGGGAGTCCGGCCGAGGTTTCCCATACGGCCCCGAACGATGTGAACAGGGTTCCCGAGATACCTAACGGGTATTCGGTACACCGTGCCACGTACCTACCGCATCACAGCCCACCCCTACGGTCAGTGCTGTCCACGGCCTCCAGTAGGCTACAAACACCAGAAACTACTTGCAACTCCTGGACAGAGAGCTAGGGTGAATAAGAAGTCGAGCGGGGTCATATTTCAGGGCCCAATGCATGGTAGTAACTGTATCTTAAATCACACATACAGATCTCAGTGCTTAAGGTCGGCTTCAATGAAACAACCCACCATGTACTCCTACATGGCCTCTCATCGATACCTTTACCAAATCGTGTTCACCACACCACTCTCATTACCGACATAAACATTTCACTCTAGCCCATCACCCAGATGAACCAGACCTGACACGACTCTAAGCATAGCAGGCATAGCAAGGTAGGAACAACACATACATATGGCTCAAGCAACTCCTACACATGCTAGTGGGTTTCATCTAGTTACTGTGGCAATGACAGGTCATGCAGAGGAAATGGGTTCAACTACCGTAGCACACAGCAGTTTGAATCGCGTTGTCTTAATGCAGTAAAAGAGAGCAGGGGCGAGAACATGGGATTGTATCGATATGATCAAATGGTTGGTTGCTTGCCTGATGGTTCGATGCACGGATACGGTTCTTCGTTAGGGTAATCACGGTACTCCTCGGGGACAGAACCTGTCGCAAAGGGCATCGATACACAAGCATCACCAAACAATGTGCAACAATATGATGCATGCATGAAACATGGCAATATGAGTGTATTGGGCTAATGCAACTAAAGCCAGAAGGGTTTGAACAAATTTGAATCAAAGATTCAAATTCCAAATTCAAATATGGCCTTTTTAAGTGCCTTTTCTTGTTCTGCTTAAAACATCAATTTAACTTGTTTGATCATGCATGAAAATAGTACAGATGGATAGATTGGATTTTTCTGATCATTTTTCATATATAATTTGTCCAATTTGGAGTTACAGAATAAAAGTTATGAATTTTTGAAGTTTAATTAATATTCTGGAATTTCCTGATTTAATTTAAATCCAGAAAATCAATTACTGCGTCAGCCTGACGTCAGTGTGACGTCAGCAGGTCAACAGAACTGGTCCAGGTCAAACCTGACAGTGGGTCCCGCATGTCAGGGTGATTATTTTAATTAAAACTTAATTAAAACTAATCCTGTTTAATTAACAGGGCTGGGCCCCACCTGTCATTGACTCAGGGGAGTCAACCAGGGCCCACCCGTGGTCAAAGTGGATGTCGGCTGCCGGCGTTTAGTCACCGGCGAGCCCGACGCGGCGGCGGAAGTGGTTTTGGTCATTTCGGCCACCAGAGGGGCCGCGGAGACCACCGGAGTGGAGCTGAGGCCAACCCGCAGCTCTTGGCGGAGCCCGTTGGGGTCGGGGTGGCCGGAGTCGACGGCGGCGAGCTCGGCTGCGGCCGCCGGGGTTCGGTCGTGCACGGGAACGGTGCTGGAGCTCGAAGTCGAGCAAGCGAGGCGCTAGGAATGCTCTACGGGGTCTTGCGAACTCGTTGGACTCGCCGGGGTGACCAAATGGTCACCGGAGCTGCGTCGACGGCGAGCTCGGCGACGGCGGAGGTTCGGCCGGGGTGGGGAGGTGGCTACGGTGAGGGAACGAGGGGAAGGAGAGGGGGAAACGGTGGCGTAGCTCACCGCGGTTGCAGTGGGCGTCGAAGCGGGCTCGGGGACGCGCTGGAGACGGCGAATTCGACGGCGACGGTGGTCGGAGCCCGAAGAGGGGAACGGCGACGTGGCGGCGGTGCAGGGCTTCCGGGGAGCTGTGGAGCGGTGGGGAGGAAGAGGGAGTCGAGGCGGAGCTCCTAAGCTAGTCGGGGGAGCGAGGGGTGGTCGGAGACAGCGGCTAAGGCGAACGGCGGCGACGGTGGTGTTCGGCCGGGCGAGAGAGAGAGCGAGGGAGAGGAGGGGAGAGCCGGGGGAGAGTGAGAGAGAGCAGGGGGGAGGGCGTGGCGTCGTCCAGGGCGTCGAGCGAGGAGGGGAGGCCAGGCAAGCAGGCGAGCAGGTGGCGTGGCGCGGTGGCGCGCGCGCGCGCCGGCCACACTCCCCTCCCTCTGTCGGGACGAAGACGACAGAGGAGGGAGGTGGGCTGGGCCGGCTGCCGGCTGGGCCAGCCAGCTGGCTGGGCCGCACAGTGGAGGAGCCCAGGTAAGCTCCTCCTGTTATATATTTTCTGTTTTTTAATTTCTGACATTTGTTTTGATTTAAATAATATATTAAATCATTTATTTAACTTATGCCAATTTTTGCAGGAGCTATTTATATTATTCCAGAGCTCTTTTATAATTGGCATAATATTTGGACATATATTTATATATATAGAAATATATTTCCAAAGCAAATATTTATGCATTAATTCCAAATGCCCAAAATAAATGTCCATGAGCCACTAAAAATATTGGTTTGATTTTTATCTCTGTCCAATATTTTCAGAGAGCAACATGAGCATTTTCTTGGACCCTTTTGGAGAAATTTTTATTTGGATCATTTTCAAAATGATTCTGAGGGTTTCACAGATCCCCATTTCAAGTTTCTGCTGAAAGAGTAAACATGATGCAACACTCTAATGCATGACTAGCTAGGGTGTGACAACTCACCCCCACTCAAAAGAATCTCGTCCCGAGATTTGGGTTCCTCCGGGAAGAAGGCGGGATACTCGAGTCGAAGACGATCCTCCCTTTCCCAAGTTGCTTCATCCTCGGAATGGTGCGACCATTGAACCTTGAGAAACTTGATATTATGACGTCGCGTGGTACGTTCGGCTTGATCGAGGATACGAATGGGGTACTCTCGATATGTAAGATCATCTTGGAGATCAAGCGTTTCGTGGTCCACTTCACGGATAGGATCCGAGAAGCAACGCCTGAGTTGAGAAACGTGGAAGACATCGTGAACTCTGGAGAGGTGCGGAGGTAGTTCCAACTGGTAGGCAACTTCTCCTCGTTTGGCAAGAATGCGAAAAGGTCCAATGTAACGAGGAGCCAATTTGCCTTTGATACCGAAACGATGGGTTCCCTTCAGAGGGGTGACCCAAAGATAAGCCTTCTCGTCAACCTCGAAGGTCATAGCCTTATGTTTTCGGTCATATTGACTCTTTTGACGGGATTGGGCTGTTTTCAACTTTTCACGAACGATACGAACTTGTTCTTCTGCTTCCTGAATCATATCCGGGCCAAAGAATTGTCTTTCCCCGGTCTCTGACCAGTTAAGGGGTGTTCGACATCGTCGTCCATAGAGAACTTCAAAAGGGGCTTTACCCAAGCTAGATTGATAGCTGTTGTTGTAAGCGGATTCGGCAAATGGAAGGCACTTCTCCCAGTCCATTCCGAATGAGATAACAGAGGCTCGAAGCATGTCTTCTAGAATTTGGTTGACGCGTTCCACTTGACCGCTCGACTGAGGGTGGAAAGCGGTGCTAAAGGAAAGACGGGTTCCCATAGCATTTTGGAAACTTTCCCAAAATCGAGAGGTGAAAAGACTTCCTCGATCCGAGTTAATTTCCAAAGGAACACCATGGAGAGACACTATTCGGGAGATGTACAAATCTGCCAGCTGACTAGCGGTTATACTCTCACGAACAGGTAAGAAGTGGGCTACTTTGGAAAGACGATCGACCACGACGAAAATAGCATTATTCCCTCTCTTGGTCCTGGGAAACCCGGTAATGAAATCCATACCAATTTTATCCCATTTCCATTCAGGAATAGCTAGGGGTTGAAGGGTGCCAGCAGGCCGTTGATGCTCTGCTTTTACACGACGAGAGACGTCGCAATTTGCAATATACTGAGCAATTTCTCTCTTCATCCTAGTCCACCAGAACCTCTGGCGTAGGTCCTGATACATTTTAGTACTACCGGGATGAATAGTGAGAGGAGATTCATGAGCCTCCTTAAGGATCAACTGCCGTAGATGCTGGTTCTTGGGAACCACTAGACGGTTCTCAAAGTACACAACACCATGATCATTTGTGGAGAAACAACTAGCACCTCCGCTAGCAATGTTCTCCTTGATCTTAGCTATTCCCTTATCTCGCTTCTGGGCAGCAATGATTTGATCCGTAAGAGTAGGTTTCGCCACCAAGGTGGAGAGAAATCCTTGAGGAACAATGTGAAGGTTAAGCTTCCGGAATTCCTCATGGAGAAGCGGTTGACTTTGTTGTAACATCAGGTTGTTACAATAAGATTTACGACTTAGCGCATCAGCCATGACGTTGGCTTTCCCTGGGGTGTAGGTTATTCCTAAGTCGAAGTCGGTGATCAATTCAACCCAACGTCTCTGCCTGAGATTCAAATCCGGTTGGGTGAAAATATACTTCAGACTTTGGTGATCAGTGAATATTTCGCAATGATTACCGAGGAGGTAATGTCGCCAGGTCTTAAGTGCATAGACTACGGCTGCAAGTTCTAGATCATGAGTAGGATAATTCTCCTCATGTGGGTGCAATTGTCGTGAAGCGTAGGCAATTACGTGTCGATCTTGCATGAGAATGCAACCTAGTCCTTGTCGCGAGGCGTCGCAGTAGATAACAAAGTCCTTGGAGAAGTCTGGCGGTACCAGTACGGGAGCAGAAGTCAGGCGTCTTTTCAGTTCCTGAAAGCTGTGCTCACATTGTGGAGTCCATTCGAACTTCTTATCTTTCTTGAGGAGTTCGGTTAGAGGTTTGGCAACTTTGGAGAAGTTCTCGACAAAGCGACGACAATAGCTCGCTAAGCCCAGAAAACTCCGAACTTGCTTGACCGATTCAGGTGGAGTCCAATTAAGAACGGCTTGAACTCGCTCAGGGTTAACAGCAATACCTTTACCAGATATTACATGACCCAGATAGGTCACTTCTGGCAACCAGAATTCACATTTAGAAAATTTGGCATAAAGGCGATGCTCTCGAAGTTTCTGCAACACTAGCCTTAGATGTTCGGCATGTTCTTCCTCGTTCTTGGAGTAGATGAGTATATCATCGAGGTAAACCACGACGAATTTATCCAAATACTCCATGAAGATTGAGTTCATTAACCGAGAAAAGGTGGCTGGAGCGTTGGTTAATCCGAAGGACATGACGGTGTACTCGTATTGGCCGTAACGAGTAACAAAGGCCGTTTTAGGAATGTCCCCGTTTCTGATTTTGATTTGATGGTAGCCCAACGTCAAATCCATCTTGGAGAAGACTGAGGATCCAGCGAGCTGATCATACAGGTCGTTGATCCTAGGAAGCGGATATTTGTTCTTGATTGTGACCAAGTTGACAGGTCGGTAATCTACAACCATCCGGTCCGTACCATCCTTCTTCTTGACGAATAGGACGGGGCAAGCCCACGGAGATGAGCTAGGTCGGATGAAACCCTTTTTCAAGGACTCATCGAGTTGTTTCTTAAGCTCGGCTAGTTCTAGTGGTGCCATCTTATAAGGTCTTCTAGCAATCGGAACGGTTCCTGGAATGAGGTCTATTACAAACTCAACATCCCTGTCAGGTGGAACACCTGGCAATTCTTTTGGAAAGACATCCGGGAAGTCACGGACTACCGGAACGTCCTCAAGGTCTGGCAAAGGGCTGGCGTTAAGAGAATATAATTGTCGCTTAGCTATTAGGGTCAAGACATTGACTATCTTCCCCGAAGGATGGGTGAGTTGAACAGTCCTAGAGAAGCAATCAATTTTGGCTTGATGAGCTGACATCCAGTCCATACCCAGAATGATATTGATATCTGAAAATTTAAGGGCTATCAAAGATGCAAGGAAAACAAGTCTGTCGACTTGGATTTCGTTTCCATGGCTTACTCTAGAAGTTTGCCATTTGGATCCCGGAGTTTGGATTACCATAGAGGTTGGCATATCACCGAATGCGATGTTATGCAAGCGAGCATAATTTTCAGATATAAAAGAATGAGAGGCTCCTGTATCAAAAAGAACAGATGCCGGGTGGCAATTAACAAGAAGCGTACCGAGAACGACGTTGGGATCCTCTTGAGCTTCTTCGGCAGAGATACAGTTGACATGGCCACGTGAAGCGGTGACCGGTTTAGCATGAAACACTTTCCCTGTCGGCTTGCCACGGCCAACAGCTTTAGCAGATTGATTTGGGTTGGTCTGGGGGCATTCACGCATATAGTGGCCAGATTCCCCACACTTGAAACAAGTCACGGAACTGGTACGTGGAGGAGCATTGTTAGTTGGACCCCTATAGGGCTTGGCTGGAGCAGACTGTTGAACGGGGCGAGGCGCCTGGAAGGATGGCCTCGGTGTGAACCTGGGTGGCAGGGCAGTGTTGGGTACCCACACGCGGCGCTTCTGAGGACCAGCACCGGATGAGGAACCCATGTCACGGCCATGCTTGCGTGTTGCGTCATAGTCAGTCTGACCAGTTTCAGCACTGATGGCTTTGTTGACAAGTTTCGAAAAAGATGTGCACTCATGCAGACGGAGGTCGCGGCGAAGCTCAGGACTAAGGCCCTTACGGAACCTTGCTTGCTTCTTGGCATCGGTAGACACTTCCTCAGTTGCATATCGTGCGAGATTACCAAACTCCCTGCTGTAAGCATCCACAGAAAGTCGGCCTTGGGTGAAACTGCAAAATTCTTCACGTTTACGGTCCATGAGACCCTCCGGAATGTGATGTTCACGGAAAGCCTCGCTGAATTCAGCCCAAGTAGTGACATGGCCCGCTGGGCGCATAGCTCCATAATTCTCCCACCATAGACTGGCGGGGCCTTCAAGATGATATGCAGCAAAGGTGACCTTGTCAGCCTCCGCTACCATCGCGGAACGCAGTTTATGAGAGATACTGCGAAGCCAGTCATCAGCGTCGAGAGGCTCGACGGAGTGGTGGAACGTGGGTGGATGCAATTTGATAAAATCACTGAGTGACACCACGTTAGCCCTCTGATGGTGTGCTGTATTCTGCTCAATACGTTCCAACAAACGGTTTGTCTCCCGCTTGTTTCTCTCAGCTTCCATCATCACCTCGGCTAGTGAAGGAGGATGAGGCAGATTTACATCCCTGGCTTCACTGCCTTCGGCCTGCTCTTGAGAAGCAGGGTTAGCGCGCGTGTTGACCATCCTAGGTAAACAAGACAATGATTTAGTCAGGATGGTAAAATTCCGACATAGGATTCATAATGTAAGAAATAACTCGGAATGCAAGATGATCATCCGTATGACATGGTAGATACAGAAACTGCTTCTTTTATTCCATCGTCATACACACCATACAGGGTTTAGTACAAGACCAAACAAAGTACTATTACGGTGAAAAGAGGATTACATCTCATCGGAGACATTCCAAGCTCCTATACATTATTTTTCTACATCTCCGGAAGGAGTACAAACTAGGTCATATCCCACGAGTCACGCGGGACGATAGACGACACGGCTAGTGCGAACTAGTGATACTACCACTAACTCAGACCGATCCGTAGTAGTCCTCGTAGAAGTCACCTCCATAGCCTGGGAGCTCAACATGATCATCTGGAAACAGACGGTCTCGCGGAGCTTGTGGACCATAGGGGCTAGGATGAGGTCGTGGACCGACAAACGGTGGCCTGCGGGGACCGCGAGGTGGGGTGATGCCTCCTACATCACGCCAAACCATCACGTCTGGCAGAGCAGATCTCACAGGATAGAGATCGCGCATATCTGAGAATCCAGCTTGCACCGCCGGTGCGAACCGAGTCAAAGTGGCCCAGTGGTCAGCACGGGTATTGAAGAGCTCTAACCTTAAGGCCCGATTTTCACGGTCCTTATCCTCGAGCATCTCAGCAGTGGTGCGAGTCCGTGAATCCTCCTGAGTGGAGTCAGCATAGATAGCCTGGAGATACCCTTGTGCTCCCGGAAGTGATCCTGGCATATACCGAAAATCAGAGTCCCGAAATATACCAGATCTGACTCGCATAATGGTCATCATAGAGTAGGCGGCGTCCTGCACAGCCATCTCAATGGTAACCCCGAGTCCATAAGAGCAGTGAAGAGGCTCGGTGGATCCAGGATAAGATGGAAATATCCTGACAGTGCAGAGATACTGGCTTTGATTAAAGTCTCGGAATTGCTCTTCGACCGTGTACTCAGGATACCAGCGGTATCCAGCCTCAGTCATTACCCTGACCAACTTAGCAGTATGGCCGGGTACATCTAGGCATCGAGTCAGGCGAACCACTTGATTAAGGTCGCGAGTGGCCATCTGAAAGCACAATCATAATGCAAAGGCATTAGAATTTCTAGGGAAATTTAGGCAGCATAACAGCTGTAAATGCTCAAAAAGGATTTGAGACATTTGACAAAGGATTTCGTACACACTCAACATCACCATATCAAAGTTCTGAAACCATTCTGGCAACATAATGTGGTAGTAGAACTGAACTAGGCTTGTATCCATCAAACTTATAAGGTACTACTGATTAGTAACTCGTGATCCTGATAGAGAGAACAGATCCTAATTCCTTAACCCCCGGTGGAAGAATGGACTGACTCAGATCAGAATGTCATAAGATAAAGGAGTAAAAAGAGCCTTACGTTCCATCCCACAAACAATTCCCCTACATATAACTAAAGAATTTCTAGACTCAACATCGACCAGTTTGGCTTGGAGAACCTACAGGCAGTCCGGCTCTGATGCCAACGCTGTCAGGACCCCGACTCGATGTCACATCGATCTAGCTGGTAACACCTCATATCACTTTGCGGCCTCACGCACGGTATCCCCACGGGTGACGTCTTACCTTTTCCCGGGACCGTTTGCGCCTTTTGGCTCACGTATATGATAGTGTCGCTAGCATCCATATGATAAAGAGCCCGGGCTAACATGACTAGTCGTAAACCCAAAGTGGCACAGACTTACAGGGACAGGCATCCATGACCCAGCTTCGAACGTGTCGGTCATCAGCAAGTGGGTCCGGGCTGTAGCACTGGGCTAGCAGGACTCCGGTACTCAAAGCGTGACATTTCCCCGAAGGGACAGACACAGGAACGAAGAAGGACACATGCCGGCCAGCCTAGGTGTTCCAGAGCAGTAGCAAGCTACCATGGCTCAGCGGTAACACTAGGAGACATTTCCCGGTAAGAGAGGCTACTAAAGATAAACAACTAGATAGTCAGATCCCACACATACCAAGCATTTCAATCATACACACAATATGCTCGATATGTGTAAATACAACGAAGCATCACAACATGACTCTACGACACAAGTACTTTATTTAAGGCTCAGGGAGCCATACATAGCATACACAAAGGTACGGGTCTCACGACCCCACATTCAAGTCATACAGTCATACAAACCAGCAGCGGAAGTAACTTGTCTGAGTACAGACAACTAATAAAATAAAAGAGGCTTGGAAAGCCTAGCTATACTACGTGGTCCATCACAAGCTCAGGGTCACCACCTGGGTCTTTAGCCTACTCGTTGATGTCAACGTCTACATAGAACCCATCAGAAGGGGTTGCAGCGTCTTCTGTAAAAATGTAGATTATAGCAACATGAGTACAAAGGTACTCAGCAAGACTTACATCAGATCCTACATACATGCATAGTATCAAGAAGGGTTGGTGGAGTTATTGCAGCAAGCCAGCTTTGACTCTTGGCTAGGCTATCCTACGATACTCCAACTTGAAATGGTTTTGCGCACACGAGTCCACTACTCACCAATTCAATACACTACCGAGGATCCGCCTCCGTCTTCCTACGGAAGAGCCATCCTCGGCACTCACACTTATCTTGAGGCTTTTAACAGTTTCCATTTACTTGTCTATGAACTGTATAGGCAACCGAGTAGTCCTTTACCGCGGACGCGGCTATTCGAATAGATTATGATAACCCTGCAGGGGTGTACTTCTTCATACATGTTTCCACCACTTAGCGTCTGCACACGACATGTGCTCGGCAGACTTCAAGCGAAAGCCGACGTGGGTGTAGACCACGACCTACCTAAACACTTAAGCCTCTAGTCCAGGTTTATCGCCTATTCAGGTTCCATCCGCAGGGAGTCCGGCCGAGGTTTCCCATACGGCCCCGAACGATGTGAACAGGGTTCCCGAGATACCTAACGGGTATTCGGTACACCGTGCCACGTACCTACCGCATCACAGCCCACCCCTACGGTCAGTGCTGTCCACGGCCTCCAGTAGGCTACAAACACCAGAAACTACTTGCAACTCCTGGACAGAGAGCTAGGGTGAATAAGAAGTCGAGCGGGGTCATATTTCAGGGCCCAATGCATGGTAGTAACTGTATCTTAAATCACACATACAGATCTCAGTGCTTAAGGTCGGCTTCAATGAAACAACCCACCATGTACTCCTACATGGCCTCTCATCGATACCTTTACCAAATCGTGTTCACCACACCACTCTCATTACCGACATAAACATTTCACTCTAGCCCATCACCCAGATGAACCAGACCTGACACGACTCTAAGCATAGCAGGCATAGCAAGGTAGGAACAACACATACATATGGCTCAAACAACTCCTACACATGCTAGTGGGTTTCATCTAGTTACTGTGGCAATGACAGGTCATGCAGAGGAAATGGGTTCAACTACCGTAGCACACAACAGTTTGAAACGCGTTGTCTTAATGCAGTAAAAGAGAGCAGGAGCGAGAACATGGGATTGTATCGATATGATCAAATGGTTGGTTGCTTGCCTGATGGTTCGATGCACAGATACGGTTCTTCGTTAGGGTAATCACGGTACTCCTCGGGGACAGAACCTGTCGCAAAGGGCATCGATACACAAGCATCACCAAACAATGTGCAACAATATGATGCATGCATGAAACATGGCAATATGAGTGTATTGGGCTAATGCAACTAAAGCTAGAAGGGTTTGAACAAATTTGAATCAAAGATTCAAATTCCAAATTCAAATATGGCCTTTTTAAGTGCCTTTTCTTGTTCTGCTTAAAACATCAATTTAACTTGTTTGATCATGCATGAAAATAGTACAGATGGATAGATTGGATTTTTCTGATCATTTTTCATATATAATTTGTCCAATTTGGAGTTACAGAATAAAAGTTATGAATTTTTGAAGTTTAATTAATATTCTGGAATTTCCTGATTTAATTTAAATCCAGAAAATCAATTACTGCGTCAGCCTGACGTCAGTGTGACGTCAGCAGGTCAACGGAACTGGTCCAGGTCAAACCTGACAGTGGGTCCCGCATGTCAGGGTGATTATTTTAATTAAAACTTAATTAAAACTAATCCTGTTTAATTAACAGGGCTGGGCCCCACCTGTCATTGACTCAGGGGAGTCAACCAGGGCCCACCCGTGGTCAAAGTGGATGTCGGCTGCCGGCGTTTAGTCGCCGGAGAGCCCGACGCGGCGGCGGAAGTGGTTTTGGTCATTTCGGCCACCAGAGGGGCCGCGGAGACCACCGGAGTGGAGCTGAGGCCAACCCGCAGCTCTTGGCGGAGCCCGTTGGGGTCGGGGTGGCCGGAGTCGACGGCGGCGAGCTCGGCTGCGGCCGCCGGGGTTCGGTCGTGCACGGGAACGGTGCTGGAGCTCGAAGTCGAGCAAGCGAGGCGCTAGGAATGCTCTACGGGGTCTTGCGAACTCGTTGGACTCGCCGGGGTGACCAAATGGTCACCGGAGCTGCGTCGACGGCGAGCTCGGCGACGGCGGAGGTTCGGCCGGGGTGGGGAGGTGGCTACGGTGAGGGAACGAGGGGAAGGAGAGGGGGAAACGGTGGCGTAGCTCACCGCGGTTGCAGTGGGCGTCGAAGCGGGCTCGGGGACGCGCTGGAGACGGCGAATTCGACGGCGACGGTGGTCGGAGCCCGAAGAGGGGAACGGCGACGTGGCGGCGGTGCAGGGCTTCCGGGGAGCTGTGGAGCGGTGGGGAGGAAGAGGGAGTCGAGGCGGAGCTCCTAAGCTAGTCGGGGGAGCGAGGGGTGGTCGGAGACAGCGGCTAAGGCGAACGGCGGCGACGGTGGTGTTCGGCCGGGCGAGAGAGAGAGCGAGGGAGAGGAGGGGAGAGCCGGGGGAGAGTGAGAGAGAGCAGGGGGGAGGGCGTGGCGTCGTCCAGGGCGTCGAGCGAGGAGGGGAGGCCAGGCAAGCAGGCGAGCAGGTGGCGTGGCGCGGTGGCGCGCGCGCGCGCCGGCCACACTCCCCTCCCTCTGTCGGGACGAAGACGACAGAGGAGGGAGGTGGGCTGGGCCGGCTGCCGGCTGGGCCAGCCAGCTGGCTGGGCCGCACAGTGGAGGAGCCCAGGTAAGCTCCTCCTGTTATATATTTTTCTGTTTTTTAATTTCTGACATTTGTTTTGATTTAAATAATATATTAAATCATTTATTTAACTTATGCCAATTTTTGCAGGAGCTATTTATATTATTCCAGAGCTCTTTTATAATTGGCATAATATTTGGGCATATATTAATATATATAATTAATATATTTCCAATGCAAATATTTATGCATTTATTCCAAATGCCCAAAATAAATGTCCATGAGCCACTAAAAATATTGGTTTGATTTTTATCTCTGTCCAATATTTTCAGAGAGCAACATGAGCATTTTCTTGGACCCTTTTAGAGAAATTTTTATTTAGGTCATTTTCAAAATGGTTCTGAGGGTTTCACAGATCCCCATTTCAAGTTTCTGATGAAAGAGTAAACATGATGCAACACTCTAATGCATGACTAGCTAGGGTGTGACAGATCTTGAATGCGGCTTTGCAATATAGGCACATCCTTGGCTGGACCCCAGCTCAAACCTCTGCTAATCCATGACATCAGTTGTGGTGGGGGGCCCGAGCGGAAAGCGGGGGCAACCGCCCACTTGGCACTTCTGGGAGCCGTGATGTAAAACCAGTCATGTTGCCATAATCCGGACACCTATGGAAAGGAACCTTTTGGCCATGGAGCTCCTGCCATCTTGCTTATTGACGTGCCTCCGCATGCTACATGTTGCCCCTCGATCATCTTCGGCTTCACTTCAAAGGTCTTGAGCCACAGGCCGAAGTGAGGGGTAATGCGGAGGAAGGCCTCACACACGACAATAAATGTCGAGATGTGGAGAAAGGAATCCGGGGCTAGATCGTGGAAATCTAGCCCGTAATAGAACATCAAGCCCCTGACAAAGGGATCAAGAGTGAGGCCTAGGCCTCGGAGGAAGTGGGATATGAACACAACATTCCCGTTGGGTTCGGGAGTAGTGACGACCTTCCCTAGAGCAGGCAGCTGATGCGAAACATCGGCAGTCAGGTATCTGGCCTCCCTCAACTTCTTGATATCCTCTTCCGTAACGAAGGAGGGCATCCATCGGCCTTGAAGGCTGGATCCAGACATGATTGAAGATCCGGAGCACCTGACCTGGGCTTTGGGTGTTAGAGCTCGAGGCGGGGGAAGGGTTCGATTGAGCACGAGAGGGAAAAAGCAAAAACCTTGGCCCTTTATAAAGAGGGTGAATATCAAGCGTCCTCTCCGTGGCCATTTGGACTTGCCTATAATCTAGGAGTCCTAGACACGGTTGGGTTACCCACGACTGTATTAATGAGAATCCCGTAATTAGGGGAACACGATCTCTGCTTTGACAAGACGTGTCAAGAAACCACCTCGCGTTATGTGCGGAGCTAGTTGGGGAAAAAATGGTTCGAATAAGCACCGACCCATGGCATGATGTCATGTTGCCAAAACGTGTCAGCAGATTAAAGATTTGTGGAAATATTATTCTCTCTATGGTGGTATGTGGAACTTATTTTGCAGGGTCGGACACTATCCTTATATTCAAAATTCCTCCATGGTGTATTCGGAGGGGGAACCCGCCTTGCAATGCTGAAGACAATACTGCGCGTCGGACTCATCATCATTGAAAGCATGGTTCAGGGGCTACTGTGGGAGTCCTGGATTAGGGGGTCTCCGGACAGCCGGACTATCTCCATTGGCCGGACTGTTAGACTATGAAGATACAAGATTGAAGACTTTGTCTCGTGTCCGGATGGGACTCTACTTGGCGTGGAAGGCAAGCTAGGCAATACGGATATGTATGTCTCCTCCTTTGTAACCGACCTTGTGTAACCCTAATCTCTCCGGTGTCTATATAAACCGGAGGGTTTTAGTCCGTAGGACAACATACAATCATACCATATGCTAGCTTCTAGGGTTTAGCCTCTCTGATCTCGTGGTAGATCTACTCTTGTACTACCCATATCATCAATATTAATCAAGCAGGACATAGGGTTTTACCTCCATCAAGAGGGCCCGAACCTGGGTAAAACATTGTGTCCCCTGCCTCCTGTTACCATCCGGCCTAGACGCACAGTTCAGGACCCCCTACCCGAGATCCGTCGGTCTTGACACCGACAACGATGGTAGCCCCCTAGCCCAAGGCGCGCTCAGACATGGCTTCGAGGCGAAGCCAAGGGTAAAGTGCGCAATGCCGCGGGCCCCAACAGCCTGCGGCCTCGGTTGACGTGTCGCGGCTGATGGGACTTGGGCGTCTCCGCATCCCCATGCTGCCTCGGCAACTGCTTGATTTGACGAGTCCCTGATGCATGCAGAGAAAACCATCATTACCTGTGACCGTGGAGGCGCCGGTTGGCCTTCTCCTGCTATAAATGAGGAGGGGGCAGAGCCCCCATCGCCCATCTCTTCCTATTCATTTCGCTTCTTCTTCCTTGCTTCATTGCTAGCAGCGATACCCATGGCGCTGGTGAAGAGGTTCTCGGCCGCGGAGAAGGGGAAGGCATGCGAGGAGGGGCCCGGCTCGCCGCCGCCCAAGAGGGGGCGCGGTCGCCCACGTAAGCACGTCGCGACCCCCGCCGTGGCCCCTCACGGCCACGGTGGCGCCTCCTCGCACGATGGGAGCCACCCGGGTGGAGGCAGCCCCGTCGATGAAGTGAGGCGCGCCATGGTTGAGCGGCCTCCCTAGCCGTGCTTCCACTCGGCGGAGGTGCTGCCGGAGTTCGTCGTGTGGTCGGAGAACCCGGCCAGCACCTGGCTTCAGCTCCCACACTTCTTCACCGGCATACTGCCGACCATGGGTCCAGGTGGTCTCTGGCTGCAGGCGGACGACTGCTGCAGCAAGGCTTCATGGGTCGTGGTGGAGGTCTCCATCGCGGGCAACGCAGCCCTGGCCCGCGGCTGGCAGACGTTTGCCCGCTTGCGCGGCCTGGGCAGGCGGTCTACCCTCCACTTCAAGTACGACAGCAACGCGACCCTCTACGTGCGGGTATTCGGGGAGGATGGTCGCCGCATCGGATGTTGCCCCGAGGACAACGACGGTGGCGAGGTGCTGAGCCTTGGCAACGGTCATGACGAGGGTGACGGTGGACTTTCCCTCGGCGCCGGCCGCGGCTCATCCAGCTACAGCGACTCTTCCTCCGGTCATAGCTCCAGCAGCGGAGGCTATGACCAGCCGCCATGCCGCCGTGCCCGCTTCGAAGGCGGTTGCGGGTCGTCTCGTCGCCGCGCCCCAGTGAAGCATGAGGAGCGGTCTGGTTGAGTCCAGGAGGGCGCCAAGGGCCTACCCTCACGAACACGCTGCGGGGGCATGCACCGCTTTTGTTTTGTTCTTTCCTTTCTTCCTGCATTCGAAAAAGAAACAAGTATGGGGCCCTACAATGGCGTGCAACGAACCATGATTTCCAAGTCACTATGTTATGTTTATTGTTCCTGTGTTGTGTTGCATCATAAGTGTTTTATGTAGGCGTGTAGAGATAACTTAGCTCGACATGTCTGAAGTAGTTTCCGCCTCGTGAGGCGCGCATCTCCCAGCACCTGGTGAGACCTCCTTGCCGTAGGCTTGGGAGGCGTCGAGGAATTGCAAAAACTTGTGAAGGAACTCTTGTTCTTCCAAGCCCAGGGCCCTAGGCGTGGCCGGCCATGACCCAGTGCTCCGCGTTGCGGTACCCGAGGGGCACAGACTCAAGAGAGGGAGGTACGCCATCTTGCGATCTCGAGCGAGGGTGCCTCGCGAAGACCAGGAAAAATGCTCATGAGTGCACCTGTCCATCCCCCTCGCGAGGCATGCGAGGGAGATTACGGGCCAAAACAGAGAACCGAGGGAAGAAATAGAGGAAAAGGGTGATCGAACCAAGACAACAAGAAACACCAGAATGCGAATTTCCATTAAAGAGGGGCAAGCTAACTACAGAAAGCAAATGAAAAGCCGCGCCCGACACCTAATCTAGTCTTATCACCAGCGTGGAGCTTAGTGCTGCCACTAGGACGTGCGAGGGAGCCCTCGAGGCCCGAAGGCAGCACTCCTGAGACTTCGGGGCGTGTACAACCCCACTCATTATTACGTGAGAGTGTCACGGGCGGAGACCTTCACAGGCGTGATCCTTGCTTCATATCGCCAGACGAGGGCCCCGCCTTTCGCCAACCTCAACCATCATTGGAGCGTCCGGAAACCAGGACGAGGCCAAGGGGCAGAGGGGATGCCAGTGGCGCCTCGGCGACCCTGGGCCCTCTGCCGGGGGAGGGCTCGCCGGCGCCTCCCCGGCAAAGGACCTACCTCTGGGTGACGCCTTGCCCCGCGCGACATGGGGGTGGGGCTTGCTCTGGACTCCTTTCGCGTAGGCCCCAGTGCGCCGACCTGGCTGCGGTGGGGCTGCAACGCTGGGGGTGCCGTCTACCGACACGACCTGGTCCACCTGCGACCCACGGTTAGCGTAAGCATTCTCATGAGTTATCAGTGGTACCCTGTGGTGGTTGCCATCGGTGGGAGCGGCGAGGCTCCTGGGTGGCTCGTATAAAGCCTCGGCTTCCAACATCTCTTCTTCCTAGCCCGGCTCGTGGAACATGCAGGGTCGTCCTCTAGCGCGTACTCTTGATTCACCATACGGGGCACATGGGCTTCTTGAGCTGCCTCGCCAGAACCTTTGCCAAGGCACCCCACGCCCCACGCTGCCGAGCCCGCCGTGCCTTCCTGGTGGCAGTGGGGTGGCGCTCGATTGGGGTCGTGAGGAGCAACGCCCGCGCCCGCGCCGCCTAAGGGAGACGAGGGCGCGGTCGGGTGTCCGGCACCACCAGTCGTGCCAACGCGGGCGAGCCCTCCTGGTGCACCTAGGAGCGCGCGGGCGCAACGAGGCCCGTCGTGTGAACTGGTTCCGTGCCAGAGTGGTGTTGGAGTAGCTGATGATGCGTGCCGAAGAGTCGATCCTCACGAGCCACCAGGGCCCTGAGCCTCAGGAGGCTCTGGGGGTTCGGTGGTTCCTTCAGGACCGTCGCCATTTTCGTCAGGACTGCATGGTGCCTGGCCTCCCGAGCCGCCAGGATGCTTCGGAGATGACACTGCAAGGCAGCTACCACATTCGGCAAGCCAAACGGCATGCGAACATAGCTGTGAGGTGGACCCTTGCACTGTTCAACACGCGAAGGCCAGAAGCGCTCCTGAGATGCTGCCCTGTTGAGCTCTGGAATGTCGATGTAGACGCGCAGCCTTCCGTCCTCACCAGGATGGGGAGCTGCGCCAGGTGGTGGGCGGCGGTCGCCGCGCATGGTCCTTGCTTCATGAATCTCCTGGGTAGCCTTGATGGTGAACTCCTGAGCGTAGGGCACTCCTCGCCCAGCGCTCTCTTGAGGGAAGCGTGCAGCGAAGCACGCCTCCATGTGGTGCCCGAGCGCCTCCCTCGTGATGTTGGCAAGGTCTGAGGCTCTCTAGAAGAGAGCCCCTGAGCCTTGACCGATGAGGGCGCCGGGCATGCCTTCCTATGCGAGGGAGGGAGGCGCCCTAGGTGCGGGCGCTGATCCTGAGGCGGTGCTGCTGGAAACACCGCTCTCCTAATGCCCTATGCGGAGTAGTTGCTTATTCTTCTTGGGGACGGCCTCAGGAGGGCACTAAACGCCCTCACTGTCGGGGTCTTTGATTGCTGCGGCTTGGAAGGAGCACTCCAGGGAGCACACGACATCTCTTTCTTCGCAGGGGACTATGATGATTCTGCCGCTTCTTGGCATCTTGAGGACGTTGTAGCCATGGTGGGTCACTACCATGAACTTGGTAAATGCTGGGTACCCAAGGATGGCGTTGTATGGCAGACGGATGTGGGCGATGTCGAAGTCGATGAGCTCGGTGCGGTAGTTGTCGCGTTGGCCGAAGGTGACAGGGAGGCGGACCTGCCTTATCAGGGTGGTTGAGCTGTCTGTTACTCCTGAGAAATGGTTGGTAGGCTGTAGCTGATCGTAGGGCACTTGAAGGCTGTCGAACATCTCGACGGACAGGACACTAAGCCCCACGCCACCGTCGATGAGGGTCTTGGTGACTTGGACATTGCTGATGACGGTTGAACAAAGCATCGGTAGGACGCCCGCGGTTGCTGCGCATTTGAGCTGGTTCGCCGAGCTGAAGTTGACGGCGTACTTGGACCACCTGAGCGGGCGCGTGGCCTCGAGCCTGGGGAGGGCCGCGTTCACCTCACAAGGAAACTTCTTGAAGATGCGCTGGGAAGCCGGTGCCTAAGCACCGCCTAGGATGCAGGCGATAGCGTGCATCTCCTGGAAGCCCCCAGCCCCCTCGTCCTGATGATGGTCATCGTTCCTTCTTTCTGATGGCGGCAGAGAAGGGAGGCCGGGATTGCCCTGAGGATGGTCCTCGCGAGGCTGGTCACGCGAGGTGCCCTCACGATGCCGCTCCTACCAGTGGTCCTCACGAGGCCGGTTGCGCCACTCCTGGCAGGGGCCGCGGTCGTCCCAGCGTCCTCCACTTCGTCCTCCTCCTCAGCCATAGCCCCGGTCGTTGCGCTCGGGGCATCGACTGAATCGTCCATCTCGGATGGCCTTGATCTCTTGACAATCATTGGTGTTGTGGCTATGTACATTGTGGAAGGTGTAGAACGGACGGCTGCTTTTGGACGACTTGGGGTGGTCCCGGTCGCGCTTCATGTCCAGCTCCGCCGTGAGCACGGCTACTCCCTTGCACTTCACGTCCTTGACCTTGGCTTTCTTCTCTTCTGGGTCGGTAGCAGGGAGCTCGAGGAGGGAGAAATGCCCTTCCTTAGTTCTTGCGCACTTGGTCGCCATGTTGAACATCTCCAGAGCCGTGCACAGCTCCTCGTGGATGGCGAGCTCCTCCTTCATCTTGACGTAGAGGACGCCATCGGAAAACAGTGAGATGATGGCCTCATCCGTCACCTTGGGGATCTTGAGGCGAACACTAATGAAGCACTGGATGTACTTCTGCAGGGTCTCCCCCGGCTATTGCTTGATGGGGCGTAGGTCACCCGCGGCCGGAGGGCGGTCGCGAGTGCCCTGGAAGTTGGCGATGAAGCGGCCGCGCATCTCACCCCAGGAGGAGATTGATCCCGCGGGCAGGATAAGGAGCCACGAGCGAGCACCGTCCTTGAGAGCCATGGGAAACCAGTTTGCCATGACTTTCTCGTCGCTGTTGGCCGCCTCGATGCTCAGCTCGTAGAGCTGCAAGAACTCCACGGGGTCAGGGGTGCCGTCATAGCGCGGAGGCAGATCCAACTTGAACTTGCCTGGCCAAACGACTGTGCGCAGCTTAGGAGTGAAGGCTCAGCAGCCTGCTATGGTCACCGGAGCCTGTCGTGGTGGTGGAGCATGGTCTTGGAACCCACGCACCGCCATTGCAGGTGGCGCACGGTCTTGACGTGGTGCTGCGGGGAGTGCGGGAGCGTTTCCCTGCGGCCGGGGAACTTCTTGGCAGCTTCTTTCATTGTGCGCGGGCACGCGGCATGGAGGATCACGCGGCGTGGCGGATCACGCCGCGGGACCGCGTGTCTTGGGGCATGGACGCCTTCTTAGGGCGGAGGAGGCAGGGGTGCTCCATGTGCTGCGCGTCTCGGCGCGAGGGTGCCGCCTTGATGCAGGGACGGCGGAGGCGCCCAATGAGCTATGTCTCCCGCTGCCGGAGGCGGGCGAGGCAGCAAGAGGGATGGTGGAGCAGAGCCCCCAGCGGCACTGATGAGCTCGGTGATGCGGTCCACCCGTCCTCATAGAGGTCGTCGATCGGGCGGTAATGCAGGAGCTCGCGCACCATAAGAAACGCGGCCTGCGCATCGGTGGGCGCGCGGCGAGTGTGGGACGATGAACCGGACGAAGTCAGCGACGGGGTGGCGGTGAGGCCATCCCGCCGCATGGAGGGGTGTAGCGACGACGCTTGCTGCTCGTTTGCTGCCGGGCCGGTAGCGGTGTTGGCAACAGGTGATGGAGAACGGTGGGGAGGTCCGCCAACGGGCGCCGTCTGGGCGACGCGAGCGGCCAGGGTGGCTCGGCACTCGGCGCGAGCTCGATGTGCGTCTGCCATGGACGTGGTGCAGTCACAGAACGTGGATCGACGGAAGGTAAGCTTCAGCGCACCCCTACCCGGCGCACCAAATGCCGGATTTCGGCTTCAGGCAAAACCCTTAATGTTCGAACGCTGGGGTACGCATGAAGATCTTCCCCCCAGCTTACGATCTCGCAACGATCTCTGAACCTAACTCGCCGAACCCGAAGAACAAAGGACACAGGGTTTATACTGGTTCGAGCCACCGATGTGGTGTAATACCCTACTCCAGTGTGGTGTGGTGGATTCCCTCTTGGGCTGAGGATGAACAAGTACATGGGAAGAACATCCTCCCGAGGAGAGGTGTTCTTGGGCTCGATGAGCTTGTGTGGTTGAGGATGGGATGGATCCGGTCCAATATCGGTTGCGATCCAAGATGAGTTGTGATGCGGAGCATCCCACGTTCATCCCCATGTACACTCTGACTACTCTCCGAGCCCCAAGAGGACATATGACGAGACCTCGAGCATACGCCATTGGACACAAGGTGAACTCGATCCTCTCTAAACCTTCACTTTCCTCACGTGAGACATGGTTGCTACTTCAAGCGCGGACCTTGTGCATACTCAGGTACACCCGAGGAGACCATGGAGAACCCAAGGACCAAGGCCGAGCGTGCGCAGAAGCATGGAAGAGGAGAAGGAAGAAGAAAAATGGAGCAAGACAGGACTTGCCCGGATCATCCGGACACCCAGCCGAACGATCCGGACCGAGCCCGGACGATCTGGACGACCACCCGGACGATCCGGCTAATTCGACCGAAGACGACAGAAGCCTCCCCCCTGAAGCCGGATCATCCGGACCCCGTCCCGGATCATCCGGACCCTGCCCGGACGTCCGGACCGCCAGCCGGACATCTGGCCCTGCGCCTCCACCAGCCGAGTCTCCGGATCATCCGGGCCTCCACCCGGACCATCCGGACCAGCCCGGATCAACCTGCTTCAGACCCGGATCATCCGGCCAGCGCCTGTGTGCGCGTGTTGGGCTGAGCCCGTGTACCCCTTCGACCCCCTAGCCTATAAATAGGACTCCTCCTCCTCCTTTTGAGACTTAGCATTGGATTAGCTCATATTTGTGTGAGAGCCTTTGCTCATCCACTTGGATACTTCTCCTCGGAGATCACGACCTCTTCGGAGAAGATCCCCCAAGCGGATTCAAGGCCCCCATTGTGGGAAGATCCCCTCGTGGATTCAAGACCTCCTCTTGGAGAAGAACGGTTCCTTTGTATCCTTACCTTTGTTGACTTTGGATCTTGTGGATCTCTTATGTGTGTGGTGATCTAGAACTTGTGTGATCGATTCCTTGTTGGTTGAGTGATTCTCTCTCGTTTTCCCCGTGTTTTCCCTTTGTGCTTCCGCGTGTTCTTCGTGTCTCCCCGTAGGATCCACTCCAAACGTGAAAGATCGACGCTATAGGGTTCCACCCTACATCATCATGGTATCAGAGCCACGTTGATCACGTTTTTGGAGCCCCTACCCCGTGTTTTCTAGCTTGATTTTGTTGTTTTCGTCCTAAATCCGAAAATCCCCACCAAAAATAGCCCCAAAATTTTTGTTATTTGTTGGTTTGATGATGTTTTGTTGATTTTGATCCGTGGATTTGCTTGGTTTCAAGTGGATCTAGCATTTCCCCAAGTTTCCCCACCTTCCATCCACGGAATCCCTCAAATTTTGCCCCGAAAATCATCCATTTCCGCCCAAAAATTCGTCCCCGAGAGGAAATCCCGAGCAGTTTGACCTGCCCGGATCATCCGGACCTTCTCCCGGATCATCCGGACACCTCCCGGATCAGCTGGACCCTCTCCCGGACGTCCGGATACCCCACGCACCCAGAAAACAGAACCGGAGCTGACGAACCCGGATCATCCGGATGTACACCCGGATCATCCGGACCTAGCCCGGATCATCCGGACCTCCTCCCGGATGTCCGGTTAACCCTGACACTGCTTCGGCTGAAATCTTGTTTTGGCCGTAACTAATTCATCCGGAGTCCGTTTTTGACGTTCTCTAGCTCGTTTTGAAGCTATTGACATCCCCCATCCCACAAAAATACCACCAACACCATTTGACACCATCAAATTTTCGGGATTTTGGCATCTTTGCCTAGGGCTTCCACCATATCATCCGCATAGCCACCACCGACTTCCGCAACCTAACCCATTTTGTTCCCCATTGCATATGTGGTTGTTTGAGTTGTGACTAGAGTCTCCTAAGGTGTTTCGGCTACTTAGGGACAATTGCTTCTTCATCAACCACCACCACCACTTCCGCATAGACGTGCCCACCATACATTTCAACCCCAACTTAACCCAATTTTGTTTGAGTTGTGGCTTGTGTCTCCTAAGGTGTTTCGGCTACTTAGGGACGGCAAATTCAACTCCGACTCGTGTATAGCCCATCATTTCACTTCCACATTGCCAAGTGAAAACCACCACCGCATTTCCGCTACCACCATTTTGACATTTGACGTGTGAGATTTTGAGTTCGCGGTTTTTCCGTTTCCTAAGGTGTTTCGGCTACTTAGGGACGATTCTCCATCATCTTGGTATCTACATCAAGAACACCGCTACTCATGATCGTCGGACGGTAACCTCCATATCATGTTGGTATCATGGTATCCCTCCATTGTATTTTCCCTTGCTATTGCATTGTTAACCCCTAGCCTTACTTTTGCGTGGCTTGCCTATCGAGACTAGCCATTTGAGTATTGCCGGCAACATTACTTGTGCACATTAGTGATCATACTTCCCATAGCATACATACCATATCATCATGGTGCATATATTGCTATCATATCTTGTGTCACAAGTTTGTTCCCGCATATACACAATTGCTATCTTGGTTTGTGCATTGTGCAAAGTGGCCATAGAAAAAAAAGAAATAAAGCTTTTAAGCAAAAGAGAAAGAGAGCAAAGAAGCTTGTAAGCAAGTTCCATAGCATCATACCACATTGCATATAAGATTGTCATATCCGATCATCTTGGATAATCTTGAGAGAAACACCGGGAACCATACATACATAGCATACTTGGGATAGAAGTTTATCCATTTTGCATCTTATAGGTTGTGCACAAGTGTCGTATCCGCCTATTGAGCAATCGTGCTAGCGTCTCTCTTGAGTTGTGCAACACGAGCGTTTTCCGTGGATTCCACATTTTGTGCTCATTCCTTGGTTGCACGACCCCATTTATCTATCCGTGTGTGCGTTTCCGTGTGCCTTCCATATTGCTATTGGTCTACTTGTTTCACTTGCGAATTTGTGAATCTCTTTCAACATTATTGACTCTTGCTAACATTTTGCATTAAATTTTTGTACCACTATCCTCACCGAGCTCCACTATAAGCTTTACTTGTGTAGGTGTGAGAACCGACAAGGATTGGTACCAATAGTGCTATTTCATTGTCCGCATTTGAGTGAACTTGATTCATTGTCAACATCGGTCAAGGTACATGGTATAAGTTCTTCTCTTTCTCCCACTCATATTTTCTCGAGTCTTGTGATGGATAGGCAAGGCATTTCCTCTCCGGTCCTCGACAACAACGACGGCGTGAACAACTACATAACCAAAGCGTCTATCTTCGATCTACAACGACAAGTGCAAGGCACACAATCAAGATTGCGAGAGCGCATCGAGAACATCTCCATCGACATTCATAACTCCGAAGCAAGGAGAAGGGACTACTGCGACAAGAAGCTTGCCGCACAAAAGGAGGAGCAAGATGCGAGGATGGAAGAGATTCGGGCCTTGATCAAGTCTTCTTCCACTTCATCATCCTCAAGACGACGACATTCAAGCCACAAGTCTTCGGAGCGCGAAAAAGATGCAAGTGCAAATCGTCCTCGTCCACATCTACATGGCGACCACCATCACGTTCGTGATCCACATTGTCATGAAGGGCAAGTCACCTCCAAGCATCATGTGCACGACGACGACGAACACCTTCGAGCTCATGCGCGACAACGACACCATCATCATGAAGATGCTCCACAAGCGCAAATGCACAAGTCCCAACACGCCAAGTCGAAGCTTCATGAGCATAAAAGAAGACCGCGAGACGACCACCACCAAGACGGTGCTACAGCTACATCAACCACTTCGGCATCTTCGCCAAGTGTTCTCAAGGCATCTTCGCCTATGGACGTACGGCATCTTCGCCTACTTCCCACAAGTACGCCTACATCGACTTCATCAAGTTCAAGGCGACTACCTACAAGTGAGGGTGACACTTCCATCTTCGGAAGCCCCCTAAGGAAGATGGCCGAGCATGGGAAATTCCCTTCGGTCATGGAGACGAGCTATGAGGTGCCACATCATATGGGCCTCCAACACCAAGACGGCGACAAGACAGTCGAGCAAGGGCCATCCCCTTCGACCACGGCGACAAGCGCAAACCTCTTCAACAACATGAAGACGACGCCCACATTGGACTCATCCTCCGAGTCAAGCTACGCGACCACGCATGGAGACATTTGCACCTACATCTCTCCGACACCCACATATGTCGAGATTCCCTATTTGTCATGTGAGGAGAGCCACCACCACATGAGTGACATGAGTGACTCCACCATACGTGACATTGAGAGCATTTCCTATGAGAGGATGAGTGTGACCACCACTAGCCCCACACATGAGAGCATGCCACACATCCTATGTGAGGTTGAGCGCCATTTGAGTGACTCCACCAACCATATGAGTGAGAGCATCCTTGAGGGAGTGAGTGAGCCACAACACTTAGAGAGTGAGGTAGTTGACACGGCATATGAGGCCATTTCGCTTTCTAACAACTTAACCTCTACCTCTCTTGTGTTTTCTTCTTTGGTGCTAGGACCCATATATGATGACGCACCGATTTGCGATGACTACGTCCTCCCTTTGGACACGACGATGGTCATGGTGGATGATGATGCACCCCCACATGGTTCCATCAAGATGACGATGACCATGACTTGATCTTCAACACCTCACCTACAACACATGAGCGACGCTCCAAAGGTAACATAGGTGATGGTGCTTCTCTAGTCCCACTAGTGGACATTCTTGAGATTGATTGCTTGCATGATGTTGACCCACCTATTACCATGCTTCATGCTTTGACTTACCTATTTACGATGAATATGATGATGAGCATGTTGAGTTGCCTAGTTGTGATGCTATGCTCCATAGGATATCATGTGAAAATTCTATTGGTCACATCATGTTTGGCAATCCATTGACCTTGTCATATGCTATGCGTGAGATCTCCCATATTGCTTCATTTCAATCTCAACATAGTAACTATGCATGCCCCATTAAAATCAATCCCATTTGCACTTATGGCATAGATGACGAGATGATGGTCATTGGCTTTTCCTTCTCTTGTGATGATATTGCCATGCTTCCTTTACATGATTTGTGAAATTCATCTACTATGTCATGCCATGATCACATTGTTTTGAATATGCATTGTTTTGGATGTTGTCAATATTCTCCATGTGATGTTGCTACTCATGCTCATGAGGAGACCCCCATAGTTTCCTCATACATATTAGGAGATCTTGATGCATTTCATACTTTGCATGATTCCCATGATTGCTTGCACCATATGCATTCCATGAATAACAATGCTCTAGATATTTCTCATGATGCATTACACAATTTGAGTCTCCATTATGCGATACATAATAACAAACCTATCATGATGGATGACATGTTTCTATATCACGCATCTCATTTATTTGAGCATTGGCTATTTTGTGCTAACCGACACATGCAAGTGCGCATCATGATGGATGATGTGTACATATACCATGCACACACAATTTTCTCTTTGTCTTTGTTTTGTGTAGGTACTCATGTATACTCGTCAACCTCTCAATCCCAAGAGTTGACGAAACGAGCTCTTGAGAGCAACGATGACTTAGGATCCCGTGGACTATCCTTACCACCGTTCCATTCACGCAAGGACTAGGCGCATCTCTTTTACTTGGCTCTCACATGGCTATGGGCTATCTACCACTTGTCACCTTATGCCCATACTATCATGTTCACTTTGCATGTTATGCCTCTTTATATGCCTTTACCATGCAATTGTGACCCTTGCTTGCATATACCCATGCTTCATCATTATGATACTCCTATGTGTATTTGCATGCTTGGTGGAGATCCTTGTTGCTATTTCCATGTTTATCATGTGCCCCATGCTATTGATGCTTGTTGTGTTGGGAGAGTCATGATGCCCCATTGCTATTTACATATGGTCTCTCGCCAATACATTGATGATATTTTTCTCATATCTTGCTTTCATGCTTGTGATATGTCATGTCCATTATTCATGCCCACTATTTGCACACATGACATGCTTGCCATGATTCCTTCTAGTATGTTGCATCTTCGCACTACTAGCTTGCTTGACGTGATTGCTATGATTGCTTGCTTGGTTGCATCACCCATGTTCCACTATCACTTGCCTTCTTGGGTTGATGACATATATGCTCATGCCTCTCATTTGATTTGTCATAATCATTGCCTCTTGTCTCCATTAGTTGCGTCTCTCATATCACCTTGTATTGAGTGCCAACTTGCTATGCTTATTGATCTTGGAGACTTGGACACTTTACTTGTGATGCATGATTGTTTGATTGAGCCTCTTGTATTTGGTTGTTCTTACATCATAAGCCTTCATACTAAGAAATGCTCCCTTGTCCATTCTTATGATGAGCATGATGCATACACTTGTTGGGTATCTTACCACACGAATGATAGGTTTTGCACTTCCGCTAACCTCATTTGTTTTTCCGAGTGTTTGTCATGTTCTTTCATTTTGAAGGATTCACAAGGCGGTACCATCACGCGGCATATTGGTTATGTGAAGGCATACAAGATGCGCAACTACATCATCCTTGTGACACTCCTAAAGGTGACCTCCTTCTCTTTGAGCCATCCTCAAATATGCATATTGCATGGGTCACTCTTTCATTGTTGTTTCCTTCTTGTTGACTACATGATACATCTCGCGACCAGAGGAGCGACATTGGAGATTGGCTACATGGACCTTAACATTGAGGAGCGCTCGCACTTATTGGATGCACTTTCGGTCTTCCACTCATGCCTGGACATCAAGCTTTGGTACACCAACACCTCCATATTTCTTGATTGTGCTCATACATGTCATGCTCGATGGACATTTCATACTCACCACAAGTTTGCACCGTATGCATGGATTGACTCACATTATGCTTGTCTTGTTGCATCTATTTCCATGTCATCCATGATATATGAGCTTGTGCATTCAATTAGCAAATTTGTTGTGATCTTCCTTGATGGCATATTCATACATCATGATCATATTGCCCACCATCAATTGCATGATAATATTCACATATTGAGCATCCATTGCCATGTTCATGCATTTGATAAACCGTCTCACTATGACATCATTTTGCACCGTGGTTGCATTGATCATATTTACAACACATTTGTGTGCACAATGATTGCATTTCCTCCCATGAATGCTTTGCATCTCATTCTAGATCATCTTGATAAGCTTCATGCGCTTTGTCACGGCCAATCTTGCCGCACGGACTCATTCTTGCATGATGGACACTTTGTGTGCGCTAACCATGGTATTTCTGAGTGTTGTTTGTGTTTGTTTCTTTTGCATGTACCACACACTGGAGACAACTTGGAGTACTTGGATTGCGCCAGGCCTTCACCTACGTCCCACTACAAGTCCGTTCACGACAACCGTTTCCATGGTGATGAGGATCACGATCCGAGGTCGGATCTTTCACAAGGGGGGGGGGGAGATGATGCGGAGCATCCCATGTTCATCCCCATGTACACCCTGACTACTCTCCGAGCCCCAAGAGGACATATGACGAGACCTCGAGCATACGCCATTGGACACAAGGTGAACTCGATCCTCTCTAAACCTTCACTTTCCTCACGTGAGACATGGTTGCTACTTCAAGCGCGGACCTTGTGCATACTCAGGTACACCCGAGGAGACCATGGAGAACCCAAGGACCAAGGCCGAGCGTGCGCAGAAGCATGGAAGAGGAGAAGGAAGAAGAAAAATGGAGCAAGACAGGACTTGCCCGGATCATCCGGACACCCAGCTGGACGATCCGGACCGAGCCCGGACGATCCGGACGACCACCCGGATGATCCGGCTAATTCGACCGAAGACGATAGAAGCCTCCCCCCCTGAAGCTGGATCATCCGGACCCCGTCCCGGATCATCCGGACCCTGCCCGGACGTCTGGACCGCCAGCCGGACATCCGGCCCTGCGCCTCCACCAGCCGAGTCTCCGGATCATCCGGCCTCCACCCGGACCATCCGGACCAGCCCGGATCATCCGGCTTCGGACCCGGATCATCCGGCCAGCGCCTGTGTGCGCGTGTTGGGCTGAGCCCATGTACCCCTTCGACCCCCTAGCCTATAAATAGGACTCCTCCTCCTCCTTTTGAGACTTAGCATTGGATTAGCTCATATTTGTGTGAGAGCCTTTGCTCATCCACTTGGATACTTCTCCTTGGAGATCATGACCTCTTCGGAGAAGATCCCCCAAGCGGATTCAAGGCCCCCATCGTGGGAAGATCCCCTCGTGGATTCAAGACCTCCTCTTGGAGAAGAACGGTTCCTTTGTATCCTTACCTTTGTTGACTTTGGATCTTGTGGATCTCTTATGTGTGTGGTGATCTAGCACTTGTGTGATCGATTCCTTGTTGGTTGAGTGATTCTCTCTCGTTTTCCCCGTGTTTTCCCTTTGTGCTTCCGCATGTTCTTCGTGTCTCCCCGTAGGATCCACTCCAAATGTGAAAGATCGACGCTATAGGGCTCTGGTGGTGACGCTGTCCTGGGCTCCATGCTGACCTCCGTCCTGCCCTCTTGCTAGTCTTGGTCTTATTGCACCGATATGGAAACCTTTGCCTGATGCCTCGGGACTCCTCACCTGCACCTGCCCCTTTAGCACCATAGAGGAAACGAGGACACTCCGCGCGCTGGTGCCCGCCTAGTGCCCGCCTAGCCTTGGTAGTCATGGCTTGCGTCACAGGAACCTCGCGAGGTGCCCCTCGCCTTGATCTCTCTGCCCCTCTCAAGCCAGCCTTGTGAGGCCGCCCCTAGGAGGTATTGCATCGTCCGCCTCGTGAGGCTTGGCCCCTCGCGAGGGTCCTGAGTGTTTGCTGGTGAAGATGGGCCATACAGGGCCGTTGGTGGAGCCACGTCGTGGGCCGCAGGTAGGCAAGTCTGGGGATCCCCGTTCCTAGGACGCCGACAGAATCCTCTCACCAAGAAGCATAAGTTCAAGGCTGCTGACTTCTTTGCTGAGCACATTTTTTTCACTGACTACAATCCTTATGACGCTGCTCGACTTTGTCGCAAGCGCTTTTGGACTGCTAGCCAGATGAACTTCTATTCCTCGCTGCTATTTGATATAGGTAAGATCTCTGACCATGAGTAGATTCCTCATTGGACATGGAGTCTCTACCGTGCTTCACCCCAGTCCTCAGTGTTCTTCATAATGCTAGGCTGCTCAACCTCTGCACCGACATCTGCGACTGGAATGAAGAACTCATTCTTCAGTTCTATGCCATGTTGCACATCACTGGCTACATTGAAGATCTGAATTCATGGGTATTGGACTGGATGACAGAAAATACTCACTACAAAGCACCGGCCTCTGAATTGCTTCATGCCGTCCTAGTTAGTCCTCCCAATGAAGGTGCATGGCGCATCTATGATGAACAGGAGTTCTCCAACCATCTGATGCAAGTCTCGGTGAAGCGTTTGAAGCCAGGCCAAGCTCCTAGAACCAAATTCCTCGTCAAGGAACTGCTTTATGTGCGAAGGACTATACATAGGATATTGACCATAACCCTCAGTCCAATCAAGGGCCACAACTCGCATGATGAACAAGTTGTTGGCATCATGAAGAATCTGCTTTTCAACATCATACATGGTATTCCTATCAGCTACCACGATTTCTTCATGAGGACTTTGGCCAATGTAGCCATGTCACCATTTGAATTGAAGCCTTATGCTCCCTGGATCATGAGATTCACCAGATCAAGGTCTTCAATCAACTATAAGGCCGATTGTCAAAATCATCTCAGCTACTTGCCGCCAATTGAATTCCTCAAAAGGACTATTTTCTCAGCTAATGAGAAGGGCAAGGCTGCTGTTATCGATGAAGGCACTCGTCCATTGGATGGAAAGTTTCGCAAAGCTGCATCTTACACCACCAATGATGAATCTGCCACCCATGACACAACCGCAAATGCTTCAAAGAAATATCCTCAAGCCACTGCTCCAAGGGTGATGACTGACCGTGAGCTTCTCCTTAGTCTTCATCATAAGGTGGATCGCAATCACAAGTGGGTCAAGTGTCATTTTGGTTCAATTCTTCAGAGCATGACAATCACGCAAAACACTGTGAAGAAGAACCACTACTACTTGCATGAAGTTTTTGACTGCACTTGGGCTGTATTGTCTCACCTCTATGGTGATGAAGATCTTAAGCAGATGGGCTTCCAACAGGGCTTTGACTGGTCTCAGCCGCCTTCAAAGAAATTCAAGAAGGTCAATGTTCCTCACTTGGTGGCTAGTTCATATTCTTCATCGCGTGAGATAGATGAAGCCGAAGACTTGAACAACACTGCGGTAGGCCCTGCTACAACGGACGCCCCACCAACGCTGGCGCTCCTCCATTGACTTCATGATGATATTCTTTAGGGGCGTTAGTCCTCATTTTTCGTCCCTTTTGGTCATTCAATGAGAAAGGGGGAGAAATTTGAGTTAGTCTTCAAGCGGGTCTATATATGGGTGTTTTTAAGATGCAACTCTCTTTCTTCTAAAGTTTTTGTTGGATCAAGTTGTAAACTTAAGTCCGATGGTGGTCTGATATATTTTTGTGCATGCTATTTCCTCAGATATGTCAATGCATGCATGCTAAATTACATCAGTCACCATATTTCATAATGCATGTCAAATTCTTCATATCATATGTTAAATGCATGTATGAATTACCAGATATAGGGGGAGATCTCCATGATTCCACTCTACAATGTGCATTTGCTATTCAAAGCAAATTCCTCACATATGCACATCTTTAGGGGGAGTTCTTCTATATCTTGCATTCAAATTCCTCAATATCAGTATTTACACTTCATATGTTTATCCCCGTTGAAAACTTAACCTATATTGTCATCAATCACCAAAAAGGGGAAGATTGTAAGTGCATCTAGTGCCCCTTAGTGATTTGGTGTATGGAAGACTTATAGGTTAAGGGACTAATGCGTTTATGAGTGTACACAGGTCTATAAGTCTATTAGGAGTTTGATATTTAAAGAGAATGTCGACCCCTAAAAATGAATGTCTTCAACTAAAGACTTTGGCTTTCTGAGGACTTTGAAAGTGAAGAAATTGGTGTGATCCTGAAGACTTGATATTCATGCAAGGATTATGAAGCGTGAAGACTTTTGTTTTCGTAGTTTTGTTTTTCTCTTTCTTGAGTCATAGGAAACACCGTACTATTAAAGAGGGTCGAGGTAAAACTAAGGAAAAGTTTCCAAGTGATGCTCATCTCTAAATCCTACACCTACCAATCCTTTCGAGTGAAGCCATTGGAAATCTCATATAGTTCGGTCAACTTCTTCAGTGACAGAGATGAAGATCTTCTGCTCTTTGAGGAATTTTTTCTGACCGAGGAGTTATGAATTCGCTAGTGTGGATTGCCTACAAGTGAGGAACATGATAACCCTGAGGAATTTGATAGTCAAATTTCCGCCTGTTGCGGTGCTATGCGCCAGCTGTCCCAAAATATCTACCCACCTAACGGTCATATCATTGAAGGGCATTTATGTCTAATCATGTCGGGCTGCTCCCTAGGCTATAAATAGGCGCCCCCTACAACCACTAGCTGGCTGGCTGCTCCGAGAGAAACTTACACTTGTCATTGAGAGCATCCCATCCTCCGAGGACTTTGAGCGAAAATCATCAAGTAAGGAAAACCCAAACCCAAACACCTACAAACCCAAAGTGATTGAGCATCACTGAGGAGATTGTTCCTATGTGGAACCGACGCTTGTTATCTTTGAGGATTGTGCATCCTCTAGACGATTAGGCATCATGGTCTAGAGCATCCAAGAGGAAATTGTGGATCTCCGAGTGACCGAGTCTGTGAAGGTTTGGAAGTCACTTGAAGACTTACCACAAGTGAATGGGCGAGGTCTGTGTGACCTTAGCTCAAGGAGAATATGGTGAGGACCGTGTGTCCTCAGGTTTAAATACCTAGTCGCTCCAACAAGACGTACGACTGTCACATGAGTTGGAACTGGTTTACCAAATCACTATCTTCACCAAGCTACTGGTTCTATTTCCTGACCCTTTCATTTCCTCATTTCTGTGTAGAAATACTTGATCATTACTGTTTGAAGACTTTGACTGAAGACTTTCTCAATTTCCTCAATCCTAATTCTTCAGGCGCTTTGTCTTCAACCTGCTTATCTTGTGTTTATGCTACTTGTACTTTGTGCTTGTTTTCAACTCATCACGATGACTGTGCTACTACTCTGTTATGCTTGCATCTGAGTACTTATTCCGCTGCTAAGTAGTTGTTGCTTAGGAATTCCCTCACCCTGAAATTTTCAGTGACGAATTTGTAAAAATCACCTATTCACCCCCTCTAGTCAATATAACGCACTTTCAGAGGCTGCCCACTAGGACCCACAAGGTCTATCAGCGCATGCAAGGAAGTGCCTCCTTATTACGCGCAAGGAAATGATTCCTCCCCCGCCAGCTGGGACCCACCAGCTACATCTTCACATGCAAGAAAGTGCCTCCTTATTAAATAGACAAAATGATTCCTCCCCCTGAGAACTATGACCCACCAGGCATCTTCACACGCAAGGTGATAGAGGCAAAGGTGTCCCGTCTTTCGATGAGATGGTGGCTATCGCTTTGGAGGAAGTCGACTTTGACGATCCGACTGCGAACGTGCAAGGACGTCGCACCTTAGCAATCACTAAACCAACTCCGAGAGGTTATTGAGCATGCTGGAGGACGATCAACCTGACCATGAAGGTTTGTTTCCTGCAGGAAAACGAAGAACAAGCAAGAAACTAAGATTGCAATGTGGATATTGCGAATATAAGATGAAAACTTTATTGATCAAGGTAGGGTTTTGTGACGCCTTTGTCTGGTCATTGAACACAAACGAAGTACGCGAAGTTGCAGCTATGATGAACTTTAATCTAAACAAAAACCAAAGTCTAAACGATGCCGGAAGGGCTGTATATATGGAGGAAGAGGGGGTAATTTCGTGGCCATTGGAGGAGGGGTGCGAAACCAACCCGACTCTTGTTTCTACACACATACAGACTCTAAAAATAGCCTATACTTAAGTATTTCGAAAATACATGGGCCAGGCCCAATAATAAGGTGACACAGCACCTAGAATAGTCACTGGACGAAATTTATGAAGTGGCATCTTGTATATTTCCTCCAAGGCTCCATGCACTCCTTATGGTGGCTTCAAAGTCCTGAAATCATCACTTGTAACTCCGTTCTTGATCCCCTTGCGCCTGCCATCATCTCCATGCTTGAACTGGCTCCAAGGTTCATCTTTCTTGTCCAAACTAGGCCATTCATTTGTAAGCAAAATAAATGTATCCAATTTAGGCAGCATCATATTCTCATGAACGTTAGAATCGTTACCAAGAAACGAAACTACCTGATAATTCAATTGGCATGTGCGAGCTCTAGTAATTGGTCCAGTATGTATAGCAACGGGGGTTGTGGGTGTAACAATGGTATTAATGTCCTCATCATCCTCCCCTTCTTGAAATGAAGACGTCCTCGACGAAAGCTCATCCTCCTCACCCACATAAGGCTTCAAATCTGCAATGTTAAAAGTGGGACTAACCCCAAAATCTGCAGGCAGCTCAAGTTTATATGCATTATCATTTATTTTCTCTAACACCTTAAAAGGACCAGCAACACGTGGCATTAGCTTTGATTTGCGCAAATTAGGAAATCTATCCTTACGCAAATGTAACCAGACAAGATCTCCAGGTGCAAACACAACATGTTTTCTACCCTTGTCTCCAACAAGTTTATATTTAGCATTCATACGGTCAATGTTTTCCTTAGTTAACTCATGCATTTTTAAAATCAATTCAACACATTCTTTAGCATCAAAATTAACCTTCTCCAAAGATGGAAGAGGCAACAAATCAATAGGTGCACGAGGTAGGAAACCATACACAATTTCAAAAGGGCACATCTTAGTAGTAGAATGCAATGAACGATTATAAGAAAATTCAATATGAGGCAAGCATTCTTCCCACATTTTCTTATTATTCTTCAAAACAACCCTAAGCATAGTAGACAATGTTCTATTGACTACTTCAGTTTGTCCATCAGTTTGGGTGACAAGAAGTACTAAAAAGCAGTTTAGTCCCCAACTTAGCCCATAAACATCTCCAAAAGTGGCTAAGAAAGTTAGTATCACGATCTGAAACAATAGTATTTGGCATACCATGCAAGCGAATAATTTCACGAAAGAACAAATCAGCAACCTTAACAGCATCATCGCTTTTATGACATGGTATAAAGTGTGCCATTTTCGAGAACCTATCCACGACAACAAATATGCTATCCCTCCCCTTCTTTGTTCGAGGTAAACCTAAAACAATGTCCATAGCTAGGCGACCCCCCCTCCTAGACGACCCCCCTCCGCCGGTGGCCACTCTAGCCCCGGCGGCCACCTCCCCATGCCACTGGCCACTTCGGCGGTTACAGCCACCCACTCCTCATGGAGAGTCTTCTCCATTGGGACTTCTCCCCTGGTCTGGCGATTGAATCTCAGGTACGTGACAAGTTCCAATCTACGGTGCATTTTTCACCGGCCAACCCCAGATCTGCCAAGGAATTCTTCCTCGTGTTTCTTTCTCCTCGGCCTCGTTCCCTCTTCAGAAGAATCTGTGGCCCTTGCCCCGCAATCTTGTATTGGAGGAATCAGTTCGGGGTTTAGGGTTTTGAGGTTAAGTGATCGTCGCTTTTGGTTCTCTATGGCCTCCAATCGAGTTGGTCATTTCATCTATGGCCTTAAGGACCACATTTGGCCTGATTTCATTTGTCATTTTCACCTCTTCCATGGTGATCTCTCTGGTGTGGATCACTCGGATATGAGCTGGCATGTGGATGAACATCTTCCTGAGGTGCGGCTACAACCGATCGCTATAAGATCTAAATGGCTTCGGGACCAGCATCTAATGGTTAATTCTCATTCCACAAAGTTGCCGGCGACGAGTGTGCATACCTCCCCGGCCGGTGAGTGTATTCCGTTTGGCAAGTTCAACTTCCCTATTTTTTCGGATCATGATTTGCATATTTGGTTGGGGGATTTTGTTCTCAATCAGAAGGATTTCTTGCCTAGTGCTCGTACATCTTTTCATGGCCCACAATTCAAGGAATCTTATTGGCAGTCTATCCCGGATGAAAAGTTATTTCACATTATGGATGGTTGGGAAGCTGGGTATTCGGATAATGAGGTTAAAGTTATGGTTCAGATCAAGGATGTGCCTACTCAGGATTATATTGATGCCAGGTTATTGAAATGTTTGAACTGCTCTCGGCATGGCCATTTGGATGGAGATTGCCCCGGTATGTTTTGCCAAAGATGTGTTCAATTGGAACATTGTTGCACCTGCAATATGCCACGTTCGTTGGGGGCTGCATGCACGTTGGGCCATAACCCTGCATGCCGAGCCTGTCATAGAAATGACCACCAAGTAAAGCAATATCCTGGTCTTATACGGTGTGATTCGTGTGGCTCTCTAGGCCACATAGCCCATGGTCAGCAGCAACAACAACATTGGCCCAAGTACAAATGGCAGCCCATATCCGCCTCGGGTACTTCTGGGACTAATGCAAAGGATGGGAATTTTCTGATTTGTTCCCAAAAACAAAATCGTGGAAATCGCAATGCTTTAGAAAATAATCGGAGGTCCGTTTGGCAAGCTAAACAGAATATCCCACCACGTGTTGACGTGGCAACTTCTCATTGCATGCCGCTACGCCTCCCCCCTGCTTCAGCTATCAACTCCACCGCTCGAGGGACCTAATCCTGTCTAGTCTCCTCTATTTCCAAAACCACCTCTGCCTCATCCAAACTCGCTCCTCCATCTCCATCCAAGAACTCTGCTGCACCGGCGATCAACTTCGGCAACAAGATGGCGAACTTTCAGGTCAGGCCGTTCGTGTTCGCCCCGCTCGGTGCCAACATTGAGTGAGGGCCAGATCATCGGCTTCATAGGAGTGTCATGGTGGTGGATGACCCTCCATTAAACCCTGACAGGTATGCTATTATCTCGATTCAGTCCCCTCCTCCTGATCTTCAGAAGAGATTCTGGTTAGAGGAGGTTTGCCACATCATTAGGGAGGATCTAGAGTATCATATTTCAGATGAGTTTGTTTATCCATTTGGCATTGGTTGTGTTGCTTTTGAGGATAATCAAAGCCGGGATGAGGCCATTAGAGAAGGCCCCCATGCTATAGATGATGATTCTTATTTCACCCTCACACCTCATGATGAAGGCATCAATATGCGGATGCCTGCTTTTCAATATGAAGTTTGGGTTATGATGTTAGCCTTTCCGATGGATTACATGACGGAGCACTATGTGCACAAGGTTGTCTCTAACTTTGGAAACTGATAGTTTGGCCGCGGCCTAATGAGAACAAAGCTAGGGTTCTGGTTAAGTGCCACATCAAGGATGTCGCGCAAGTACCACACAGTCTGGTAGTTTCTAAAGTGGGCATGCTTCCTGGATTGGGCCGATCTTGGTTAGTACATGTTTATGTTCTGAATGGCAGAGACACTGTGCCTAGGATGGTGGACAATGAGGATGCTCCACCCCTCCTCAATGCTTCCCCACACCCCTATCAACTTCCTTACTATACTCTGATGCAGCAAGCCAGGATCAATGATATGGAAGCTCAGGAGGCGGCCAACAAGCAGTTGTGGAATGGTACTGGGTAGGTGCAAGATGAGATTCAGGAAAATGGTTGGGCAGCATGGCCGATAGTTCCACCTCCTTACACTGGTTTTAGCTTCAGAATGTTCTTTGAGTATGATGGTCCCTCCCTTATGGATGGTGTGCACCAGGAGCACAACATTGTTGACAACCTGTCAGATGTTTGGTCTGAATTCTCTCAGTTTGAAGAACTGGCTGACAATTTTATCAATGGTGTCCCTTCTGCGCAGTTTGCTTTTGTCAGGGCTGGTGGTGCGTCTGTCTCTTTGCTGATAACTGCAGACGTCGATTTGCTGCGTTAGATTGGAAGTATGCTGAAAAGGATCTACACAAAGTCGCTGTTACCTGCTGTGCACCCTGAAGGAGCTTATTTGCCGCTCAATCCTTTCAATTTCTTGCAGAAGCAACTTAATGTGGTCTGCAATGCTCTGATGAACTCCATCTCCCCTGAGTCAGATGTGTTTGGCCGCATCTTCAGCTCTTCCATTGAGGGTATCATCATTGACAAATGTTGCTTCAACACCGCGGATGTTTCAGTTGAGTTTCCTTCTTATGATGAGCAGAACATGCCGAGATCTTGCTCTGTTGCCTATCATATTAGCTCTTTGTTATCCAATGAGCATGCACATGTGGATACTGTTATGTTGCGCCGGAGTGCGCGCTCTAACAAGTATGATGGGTTTAAGGTGCCGCCGATGTCTGATAGAAAACTTGTGTTGTCCAAAGTGAAGCCCCGGAAAGTTCCTGAAGTCCAGTGCTCTTCCTCTGCTACCTTGCCATGTGTTTCAGACAAAATAGACAAGGTACATAGTGAGATCCCTCCTCCCACACCTATTTCTACCATACAATCTATTGGTACTAATATGTGTGGCTTGCGCCCAAATCAGCTAAGCAAGCAGAAACTGCTCTCGTCCTCGGTGGCGCAGGAGCGTGACGTTCACAAGTCTGATGCATAAGGCATGGAAGTTGTTGTGCTGGAACGTGCGGGGGATCAACTCCGACCAGAAACTTTTGGCTTTGCGAAATGTAATTGATAGTAGTGGTTGCTCTATTATTTGCCTTCAAGAAACTAAGCGTGCCTCTTTCGATAAGTCTTTTGTAAGAACTTTCTGTCCTAAACGGTTCGATAAATTTGAGGTGGTGCCCTCCCAAGGGGCCTCGGGGGGTTTGATCATTATATGGGATAGTTCAATCTTTGTTAGTGATCTTATCTATTCTGAATCATTTGCTCTGGGCATTAAGTTCACTTCGTTGCAAACTGCCAAATCCTAGAATATGTTTAATGTGTATGGCCCATGCGATGGCCCTGTTAGAGCAACTTTCACCTCCTGGATGTTTGATCTTGACATACCAGACGGCGAGGACTGGTTATTATGTGGTGATTTCAACTATATCAGGGCCCCTGATAATCGCAAAAAGCCAGGAGGGAATGTTAACGACATGTTAACTTTCAGTGATTTCATCCAATCGCAAGCCATAGTGGAACTACCAATCAAAGGGAGGAGGTTTACATGGAGTAACATGCAGACATACCCACTTTTAGAGCAACTTGATTGGTTCTTCACATCGGCCAATTGGACCTCTAGCTACCCCAATACGACAGTGGCACCACTCCCAAAACCGGTCTCCGATCATGTGCCGTGTGTGATCTCTATTGAAACTTCTGTCCCTAAATCTAAAATCTTCCGCTTTGAAAACTTCTGGATATCACACCCTGGCTTCTTTGAAGTTTTTTAATCCACTTGGAACAAAAGTTGTTTTGCTCATAACTCGGCTGCTCTGCTCTGTAAAAAAATTAAACATCTGAGATATGCTTTGAAGAAGTGGAGCAAAAACATCTCCAGATTGAATTTGTGCATTGATAACTGTAATTGGGCTCTTCTGGAATTGGATGGGATTGAGGACTTGAGGCCTCTCACAACCTCGGAGAAGAACTTCCGTGTAATTCTTAAAGAGAATTTGGTTGTACTCCTTGGTTATAAACGGGAATATTGGAGGAAGAGGTACACAGTGCGCTGGTTTTAGTGTGGGGGGGACAACACTAAGTTCTTTCACTCGGCGGCGAGTGAGCATTTCAGAAGAAATTCTATTGCATCTCTGAAACTGTCTGATGGATCGATCGTTTTTTGACCATGCAGGGAAGGCACTTGAGCTATATCAGACATATAAAAACAGGTTGGGCAGGTCAGAACCGCACGAGATGAAATTTGATGTTGCTCGGCTAATTAAAAAGGTGGAAGGGCTAGAGGATCTGACAAAACCCTTTACGAATGAGGAGATCGATAAAGTGGTCTAAGAAATGCCATCAGACCGTGCCCCTGGCTCGGATGGCTTTAATGGGTGTTTTTTAAAATCCTGCTGGCACATTATTAAGCATGATTTTTACACCCTGTGTGCTGACTTCTATGATGGAAAGTTGGATCTGTAGAGTCTAAATTCAGGGTTTATCACCTTGATCCCGAAAAATTACTCACCTGAGACTACAAATGATTACAGGCCCATTACCCTCCTCAACTGTTGCCTAAAGTTGATAACCAAGCAACTGGCTAATCAGTTACAGAAAGTAATTCTCAAAATCATCCACAAGAACCAATATGGTTTTCTCAAAGGGAGATCGATACAGGACTACTTAGCTTGGGCTTTCGAATACATTCATCAATGTCAAGCTTCTGGATGTGCATGTTGTCTTCTCAAGTTAGACTTTGCCAAATCTTTTGACACGATACAACATGAACCTATGATTGAGATCATGAGGCACATGGGGTTTGACGAGAATTGGATTGGATGGATCAGATGTATTTTCTCCTCGGGTACTTCTTCTGTGTTGCTCAACGTCACCCCGGGGAAGCAGTTCTCCTGCCTATGTGGAGTGAGACAAGGTGATCCACACTCGCCCCTCATCTTTGTTCTCGCTGCAGACCTATTGCAAGCAGCGATTAACGAGGCCTGCAGAGCTAGGCAACTTCTACTACCGATTCCATCACACGATAATAACTACCTAGTTATTTAGTACACTGATGACACGATTCTGGTATTCCCGGCCTGCCCTAACCAAGCCCAAGTCCTCAAAGGACTTCTGTTGGACTACGCCACGTCTATTGCTCTGAAAATTAACTTCGACAAATCAACACTGGTTCCAATCAACTTGGAGCTAGCAACGGCGACAGAAATGGCAGCGATTTTTGGTTGTGTCGTGGGACAAATGCCTTTCACGTACCAAGGGCTTCCTATGGGGACAACCCGCCCCACGGTAACTGATCTGATGCCCATGGTCACCGTAGTACAGAAAAAAACTCCAGCAGCAATTTCCTTGCTCGATTATGGCTCTAAGCTGACTCTTCTAAACTCAGTTGTGACCTCGCTAGCGATATACGCAATGTGCTCCATCAAGCTAAACCCCAAGATCATTGAACATCTAGACAAGCTTCGCAGATCTTGCCTATGGCCGAAGAAAAGTGAGGATGGTACTAAAGGCAACTCTCTCGCTGCTTGGGACCTAGTCAGTAGGCCAAAAAACAAAGGAGGTTTAGGGATCATAAACCTCAGAATCCAGAACCAGGGGCTTTTATTGAAACAACTTCATAAATTTTATAACAAGCAAGATGTTCCATGGGTTCATCTTTTCTGGAGATCGTATTACAATGGTCAAACCCCACATGCAATGGACCCTTGTGGCTCGTTCTGGTGGAAAGACCCCATGCAACTGTCTGATATCTACACAGGGGTTACCAAGGCGTCTGTTGGGACAGGTGACTCGATCCTTTTCTGGAAGGATGAGTGGAAAGATGGGTTGCTTCAAGACACATTCCCGAGAGCTTCTTCTTTTGCCAAGGAACCAGATATGTCAGTCCAATCCCTACTATCCTCGGAGAGATTGGGTGATGTGTTCCATCTCCCCCTCTCGGTGGAAGCTCGGCTTGATGTGACTAATCTGCAGCTGGCCACGTCTGATGTGCCTCTTACTGACAGGGATGATATATGGAAATGTGTTTGGGGGTGGAAATGGTTTCAAAGCCACCAAATTTTATGAACACTGCTTCAGAAGTATGCAGGTGGACGAGGCCTTCTGTTGGATCTGGAAAACCAAGTGTACAATGCAATGGAAAATGTTTGCATGGCTGCTGTTGACTGATCACCTGAACACCAGAAATATGCTGAGAAGGAGACACTACAAAATCCAAAATGACGATTACACCTGCCTGCTCTATCAAAACCCACCGGAGTAGGACATTACTCACCTCTTCTTTAAATGTCCTTTCAGTAAGAGATGCTGAGATAGTATTGGGATATAGTGGCCAATTGGGGAATGTAGGCTCACATTATTGCATGCTGGTAAAAACTCTTGGAATGGGCACATGTTCATGGAGATGTTCACGGTGGCAGCATGGGGGATCTGGAAGGAAAGGAATGACAAACACTTCAGAGGGATCCAGCCAACCTTGAGATCTTGGAAGGCCAGATTCAAGTATGATTTTTACTCTGTTGGTCCATAGGACCAAACAGGAGCTTGCCCCTTATATCTTGTCACTAGTAGCTGCTTTGTAATTAGGGGTGTCACCTTCTGTAATCTTCCTCTCACCCCTCCTTCTCCACATGTAATTTTGACTTGTATTGTAGGTTGTAGGATGACTGGACTATACTGGACTGTACTAACCCCTTAACTTTTTAATATAAAGTCAGTGGGACCCTCTCCGACTGTCATCAGTTCTCAAAAAAAGGAACACTAGGTACAGGCAAAGGCATATATAAACCATGAGGATTGAGTCATGACTTAGCTTTTTGACATGTAGTGCAGCGAGCAACAAAACGCTCAACATCCTGTCTCATCTTTGGCCAAAAGAAATGTGTAGCAAGTATATCCTCTGTCTTCTTGACGCCAAAGTGTCCCATTAATCCTCCTCCATGCGCCTCCTGCAACAAAAGATGAACGGAGCTAGCTGGAATGCATAGCTTGTTAGCACGAAACACAAATCCATCGTTAAGAACGAACTTGTTCCAAGTTCTCCCTTCCTTACAATTCTACAATACATCTTTAAATTCAGCATCATGCACATATTGTTCTTTGATGGTCTCCAAAGCAAATATTTTAAAGTCAAGTTCTAAAAGCATAGTATAACGATGAGACAATGCATCAGCAATAACATTTTCTTTACCTTTCTTGTGTTTAATGACATAAGAGAAAGTCTCAACGAATTCAACCCATTTAGCATGTCTATGGTTCAGTTTTTCTTGACTTTTAATGTGTTTCAAAGATTCATGATCAGAATGTATAACAAATTCCTTGGGCCATAAATAATGTTGCCATGTTTCTAAGGTCCAAACAAGAGCATATAATTCTTTATCATAAGTAGAATAGTTCAGACTAGGCCCACTCAATTTTTTAGGAAGTATGCAACAGGTTTGCCATCTTGTAATAACACACCTCCTAATCCAATTCCACTAGCATCACATTCAAGCTCAAAAGTCTTGAAATCATCACTTGTAACTCCGTTCTTGATCCCCTTGCGCATCCATCATCTCCATGCTTGAACTGTCTCCAAGGTTCATCTTTTTTTTGTCCAAACTAGGCCCTTCATTTGTAAGCAAAACAAATGTATCCAATTTAGGCAGCATCATATTCTCATGAACATTAGAATCATTACCAAGAAACGAAAGTACTTGATAATTCAATTGGCATGTGCGAGCTCTAGTAATTGGTCCAGTATGTATAGCAACGGGGGTTTGTGGGTGTAACAATGGTATTGATGTCCTCATCACAAGGAAGTGCCTCTTATTGCATGAAAAAATGAATCCTCCCCATGATAGCTGGGATCCACCAGCTATATCTTCACATGCAAGGAAGTGCCTCCTTATTTCCTGCTGATAGTTGGGATGCACCAGGTCAAGGTGTATATAGCGTTATGCACATGGTCGTAAACATGTAAGTACATACTGGTCGATCGATCTCTCTCCAATGATGAGCCAGGGCTGAGTAAGGATTGGCACGTGCTATAGTAGAGCCCCCGACGTAGCAGTTCAGGCAGTCCTGTCTAAATCGTGTACATGTACGTATAGAAATGCTTCAAACAATACATCCATGTATGTAAATACGAACGGGGTCTCGAACGCGTACTCATGCATACTACCAGGGATCATGTACATAGAGAGCCAACATACGGAAGAAATGATGTCTTGTTCATCGGTAGCCAACCAGACGGGTCAGAACGGAGAAACATCATCGTGTTCATCGGGAGGCAACCGATTGGGTCAGAATGTGTCATGTTCATGAAGAGCCAACTGGCTTGGACGGAACATCCGAAACAGGGTCCTGCTGATCGACCCCACCCCCACAAGGTGGGGGTCTAGCGTACTGCAAAACGGACAAAATGGAGTTCTCCTCAGCCGCCTACGGTCAAAATGGGGTCCTGTTCATTTGGAGGGGTCTGCCGTACCGCAAAATGGATGAAACAGACTTCTGTTCAACCGCATTGTAAAAAAACATTTTGCAGTAAAAACATTTCACCTATGATTTACCAAGTGGGAATTTAATTTCTTTATTTCCTGTTCAAAGCAGTTAAACAAACAAGTTTTGCAAAAGGTACCTGTTGTGGCATTGGAGTTTCTGTTGGATCCTGAAAAGTAGAGTAGCCAGTAACATGATTAGAGCAACCATTTGATGTAGCAAAGCAGTTAAACAAACAAGTTTTGCAAAAGGAACCTATTATGGCATTGGAGTTTCTCTTGGATCCTAGAAAGTAGAGTAGTTAGTAACTTGATTAGAGCAACAAGTTACAACAGCAAACCTGTTACACAAATAATTAAGCTACAATAATCCCATGTTAATGATGCCATGTCACCACGATCACTGTTGTTAACCTCCCAATGAATCAATTCCATTGGAATTCAAATTTGAAAATCAAGTCAAACGGTAAAAGTTTTCAAACATTAAAACTAAGATGTTCTATGTGTGACAAATAATCCCTAGATAATATTGTCGGAGAACCAACATTTTTAAAACTGAATGTCCTAACGTAAATTAAAATAGTAGCAAAACAATTAGTTAAATGCCTTTTCCAATTAATAAAATATTAAACAATTTTATTTATACTAAAGTAGGGACTACTTTTATAATTTATAAAACTAAAGAAATTAAAAATAAAATAGAATAGAATAAAAGAAAAGGAGAAAAGGAGAAAATAAAACTAAATAAATAAATAAAATGGGAGAACCCCCCCCTCGTTTGGCCTCGTCCTAGCTGGCCACTGGGCTAGCCAGACCGGCCCAGCCGCCCACTTAACCCGCCCCCCATGCCCGAAACCCTATCCTACCTCCTCACCACTCACCCCCACTCCCCCCATGTTTCCCTGACCCCTCCTCTGTTGAAAGCGCAAGTACTCCCTGGGTGATTTTGGTAATTAATGTCAACATATCTCTTGTTGGACTAATGCCTTTATCTAGTGTATTTCAGACAAGTTCAACAATGGAGTGGAAAGGACAAGAGGATGTGGAACCCCTTCAAAATGCTAAGGACGCATATTCGCAAAAGCACAAGATTCTTCATTTCTATTTTAGTGATCCAAGATCACATTGAGTCCATAGGAAAGCCATTAGTATTAAAAGGGATGATGTGCTGCTTAATGGCTTGCTTGCTCAAATGCTCAGTGATATTGCTCCAAATACCTCAACCAATTTCTCATTCCAAATATGTCAAAACCCTAAACACCAATCAGCCCCATCGATTCTTTCTATCTAGAGCCACCGAGTTCTTATGACATAGCCACTGCTAGAAACCCTAACAGTTCGGTCACACTGATACGGATCTTGGTCTCACCGAGATGGCCTTGCCAATTCTCCGTTGCCGGTTGCAATTATTTCGGTCTCACCGAAATAGCGATCAGTCTCACCAAGATGGCTTGACCAATTCTCTGTTGCCCTATTGCTTCACTTCGGTCTCACCGAGTTGACGCAAATGGCGCCACCGAGATGAGGTTTGCCCTAAGCCCTCACACATCAGTCCCACCGAGTTGTTCCAGTCGGTCCCACCGAGATTCCTAACGTTCACATTTTGAACTAAATCGGTCTCACTGAGTTTGTCTACTCGGCCTGACCGAGTTGGGTTAAATGTGTGTAGAGGTTGGATTTTGTGTGGAGGCTATATATACCCCTCCACCTCCTTCTACATATGTGAGAGAGCCTGAACATGCCAACACTTCCAGCATACATTTTCCAAGAGAGAACCACCTACTAATGTGTTGAGATCAAGATATACCAATCCTACCACAAGAATCTTGATTTCTAGCCTTCCCCAAGTTGCTTTCCACTTAAATCGTCTTTCCACCATATCCTAATCTGTGTGAGAGAGTTGAGTGTTGGGGAGACTATCATTTGAAGCACAAGAGCAAGGGGTTCATCATCAACACAACATCTATTACCTGTTGGAGAGTGGTGTCTCCTAGATTGGTTAGGTGTCACTTGGGATCCTCTGACAAGTTGTGGAGTTTAACCAAGATGTTTGTAAGGGAAAGGAGATTGCCTACTGCATGAAGATCTACCCGAGTGAGGCAAGTCCTTTGTATGCGATGGCCATGGTGGGATAAACAAGGTTGCTTATTCGTGGACCCTTCTTGAGTGGAGCCCTCCGTGGACTCACAACCGTTACCCTTCATTGCTTGAAGAATCCATCAATGTGGATGTACGATAGCACCACCAATCGGAACCATGCCAAAAATTTCCGTGTCTTCATTGCGTTTGCACACTCCAATCCCATCCCTTTACTTTCTTGCAATTCACATGATTTACTCTTTCCCCTGCATGTACTCTTGTCACGCTTGCGTGAAATGTAATGTGAATGCTTAAACTTGTGCAAAAACTCCACTTTAACTTGAACAACTTAAAAACTGCCACTTTTGCTTGACGGTCGCCGCTATGCTCAACGCCAACAACTTCTCTGGTCGTCAGGACGAGCCACTGCCACTTCAGGATGTGCCGCTCCAAGGGCCCTCCAATGCGCCCTCCCGCATGCCAAACCATCACTGGAGTTGTGCTCTGGAGCACCTCCGCCATCCCCTGTGCCTTGCCGGTGTTCACAACACACCCACACATGCTTAAACCAACTGTTTCACTGATGTGTGGGCCGGCCAAGTTTAATTAAGTCCTAAGCGCTAATTAACAGTAACCTATTTTACCAAATGACGCTGACACTGGGTCCCAACTATAAATAATGCTTCACTTAAAATGTGACACTGGCTGGTGGCCCCCACGTCCTAATTAGCCTAAACTAAATAAACCTATGTAACTCTAGGCTACGACATGTGGCTCCCATATGTCAGTTGGACAGGTCAATTGTGATTGTTTACTGTTGACTCAACAGTCAATAGGTCCCACCTGTCATACACACACAGGCACTGCTAGGTACACTTATGTGATGCAGAGCATCCTTCCATCATCCCCATGGACTCTACACCAACACATCAAGCCCCACGTGGACCTATGACAAGAGCAAGAACACATGCTTTGGAAACCGAGGTGAACTCCTTCCTGCTTAGCTTGCATATGGATACGAATGTAACATTGTTGCTACCTCCCCAAGATACGCTATGTCTCATTAGGTACGAAGAGGAACACCACCAGGAGGCTTAGGAGCACCCCCAAGGAGAAGAGGAACCACCCCAAGGCCACGCGGACCAAGACGAAGTGCAACACCAGCAAAACTGGAAGTCCCAGGTGACCCTGTGCGCATGGGCCCCCGAGACCCCGTGCCCACGGGCTAACCAGGAAGTTGGCGCTGGAGCACCCCGTGCGCACGGGCCTGTACCGTGCCCATGGGACCCCCGTGCGCACGGGCCCAACTTACCCCGTGCGCACGGGCCTCCCAGGATGGACGGCTGGGATCCCCAAACCGAGCACCTCTAAGTCTCTTTCGACCCCAAGACTATATAAACCGTACCTAGGGCTATGTTTAGGGTTAGCAAAGTATGAGATGAGATATTTGTGAGCTTTGCTCCTTCTACCTTCCCATTTGTGGAATCAAGGCCCCTCTTGGGAAGAATCCTAGTGGATTTCAAGACCTCCTCTAGGAGAAGACTATCTTCAAGATCTCATCTCCTAGGAGTGGGAAGAACTTTGCCATTGTATCTTTCCTTTGATTGTGTTTGTGACATGTGGATCTTATGTTGCTATCCTAGTGGATGTGTGATTGGGGAATTTTTTGAGTGATTTCCTCTTTGTGTTCTTGAGAGATTGCCCTTTTCCCCCTCCACGTGTGAAAAGATCCCCCTCTAGGATCTCATCCTATATCATTTTGGTATCAAGAGCAAGGTTGATTCACATCTTGGAGTCCCATCCCCCCATTTGCTAGCTTGATTTTGTTGTTTTTCGTCCAAATTCCAAAATCCCCACAAAAATAGCCCCCAAAAAATTTTCTTGCAATTTGTTGGATCTTGTGAGATTTGGTTGTTTTGATCCACAAATTTGGAATTTGGCAAGTGGATCTACACATCTTCCTTCTTCCCCACCTTCCAAATCCTCGAAATTGTCGTTAATTTGGAAAATCCCCACGGATCCGGAGCTGTTCATCCGCTCCCAGCACACCCCGTGCACACGGGCCCTTGAGACCCCGTGCATACGGGCTTCACTTACCCCATGCGCACGGACCTTCCAGAAACTTTCGGCCACTTTTTTTTGCACCATTTTGCATCCATACCAACACTCATGTTCTTCCGCGCCATTTCTCGTGGTTGTTTGAGTTTTGGACCGCGGTTTCTCTTGTGTCCTAAGGTGTTTAGGCTACTTAGGCGCATTTGGACATCATCATCGCCGCCACTCGTTCATCAACTCGGACACCACACCGGCTTCACCAACTTCATTCTTACCGTACGATCATACGGTAACCTCGACGACATCTAACCCTTGCTTTTGCATTGATAACCCGAGCCATTTCGCGTCGCTTACCCATCGAGACTAGCAAGTTGAGAATTGTCGGGCCACGCTATTGTGCACCATAGTCATCGTGTTAACATCTTAGTGCCATAAGTCTCTCCCGTGCATATCTTACACACTTGTCTCATATCATACTTGGCTCTAGCTTCAAAAAAACAAGAAAATCTTTTAAGGAAAATAGGAGCAACAAAGAGCTTGTAAGCAATAGCATCGAGTCATTTGCATATCATCTTTGACACCTCATACGTAGCATAGTTGGGATTGAAGACGACACGTTTCTCTTATAGGTTGGTGCACATGCGTATCTAGCCCATTTGAGCAATCGAGCTAGTGTCTCTCTAGTATTCGCACAACAAGAGCATTTTCCGTGGTTGCACATTTTGAGCTCACCCCTTGGTTGTGCGGATCCCATCTATATTTCGTGTGTGTGTTCCTAGTGATATCATTGGGTTTGATCTATTTGTTTTTACTTGCATTTTTGTCAATCTTCTCAACCTTATGAATATCTTGACTAACATTTGCTTAAATTTTTTGCCACAATCCTAACCGAGCTCCTCCATAAGACTTTTACTTGTAGGTGTGAGAAACAATTCCCGGCACCAATTCCCCTGTTATAGCATCGTGAGATCGTACTTGTTACATCCACAATCTTCGGAAAAGTTAACTTTGGTTTTGTTCTCTCATTTGTCCTACTCACCACCACTTGCTCATGATGGATAGGCCAAGTACTTCTACCAACCCACTCTTCATGGAGCAAGATGACGACATGAACTCCTTCATCACCAAGAGTCACCTCTTTGGTGCACAACGTGCTTTGCATCAAGAGCAACAAGCTATGAGTGACCGCATCGACAACCTAGCCGCCGACTTGCGACTTTCCGAGCAACGTACAAGGGATTACTTCGACCACAAGCTCGACGATCACAAGCAATAGAATGATGCAAGGATGGACGAAATTCATGCTTTGTTGCTCAGCCTCTCGTCTTCCCCTTCAAGAAGGAGCCGTTCAAGCCGCCACTCCGACTTCACCCTCTCTGGCTCAAGTACACCCACATTGAACACTCTTCGTCGAGCCGCGCACACTGACCGTCAAGCAAGCCTCAATCCACTTCGAGACACCAACTCTCAAGAGCGCCGGCAATGTCAAACTTAGGAGGCCTTTGCACTAACACGAGAACGGCAACAACAATGCCAACATGAAGAGGAAGAACGTGCGTGTCTACACCAACATGCACAAGATGCCGAGACACAATGTCAAGAACAACAACTCCGTGACGCTCAAGCACTTGCGGCGCAACAAGCTCTACGCGATTCGAGTCGAGCCGTTGCCGACCGAAGCCGTCAAGCCCGTGAACAAGAGGAAGCACTTCGCAAAGAAATTCAAGAACAAAGATTTCAAGCTCGCGTGCATCGTCAAGTTCATCCTCGAGCTCACGAAGCTCCCCCACAAGCTCGCCAACACCATCAAGTTCATCGAGAGCATGAAGACAATGGAAATCCTCCACGACATGAGCAACATGAGGTTGACAACCCTCCGCGTCAAGAGCACCACGAGTTGAACAATCATCTACAACATGGGCGTCATCATTCCCATCCCCAATACAATGAAGAGCAACGCTACGCCAAGCTCAAGTTCACCATGCCCAAGTTCAACGGAAGCAACGATCCCGAAGAATATCTTTCATGGGCATTGAAAGTTGACAAGATCTTCCGTTTGCACAATTATGAAGAAGAGAAGAAGATCGCGATGGCATCCCTTGAGTTCCAAGACTATGTCCTTATTTGGTGGGAACAAGTCATTGAGCGCCGAGAGGCAAGAGGTGATCCACCCATCACTACTTGGGCGCAAATGAAATATGTCATGAGAGCATGCTTCGTTCCTACCTACTACAACCGCGACCTCTTCAAGAAACTCCAACAACTCAAGCAAGGAACCAAGAGCGTTGAAGAATACTACAAGGAGATGGAGATTGCAATGATAAGAGCCAATGTCACGGAAGATGATGAGCAAACAATGGCACACTTCTTGAATGGCCTCAACCATCCCATCAAGAAGATCGCCGACTTCCAACCATACTCAAATCTCATCAAGCTAGTGCACCAAGCCACCAAAGCGGAACGCCAAGTGCAAGATGACTTCAAATATGCCAAGTAATCGTCCAAGACCTACGGCTCCTCTTATCAAGCTCTCGCGACTTCGGCAACTCCTACCTCAACCAGAGAATCACCAAGTACTGGCGACAAGTCAAGTTCCAAGAAAGCTTCGTCAACTACAAGCGATCCTCCTACGAGCAACTTCAAGCCGAGAGCTTCATCATCATCAACCCCAACCGATGAGACCGTCAAGACGAGTTCCTTCAAGTGTTTCACTTGCAGAGGCCGAGGCCGAAAGTCCTACGAGTGCACCAACAAGTGAACCATTGTCTTCAATGACGATGGCACTTATGACTCCATGAGCGAAGGCGAAATGGAAGCCCTCGAGCAAGTCGCCATGCACCGCCAAGTGAACAATGAAGAAGAACAAGTCTTTTGTGATGAAGACTCAAGTACCGCACTTGTTGTCTCCAAAGTCTTAAACCTCCAACATCACCAAGAAGAAGACCAAAGATGCAACATATTCCACACCAAGGCCGGCATCAATGGACGATCCGTCAAGGTCATCATCGATGGAGGAAGTTGTCATAATCTCGCAAGTGAAGAACTTTGCTCCAAGCTCCAATTGCCCAAGAAGAAGCATCCACATCCATACAAAGTGCAATGGCTTAGTGACTCCGGCACTATCCAAGTCGAGCACCGAGTACAAGTCTCCTTCAAGATCGCCGCCTACGAAGACATCTTGGAGTGCGACGTCGTGCATTTGCTCCTTCTACCTTCCTATTTGTGAAATCAAGGCCCCTCTTGGGAAGAATCCTAGTGCATTTCAAGACCTCCTCTAGGAGAAGACTATCTTCAAGACCTCATCTCCTAGGAGTGGGAAGAACTTTGCCATTGTATCTTTCCTTTGATTGTGTTTGTGACTTATGGATCTTATGTTGCTATCCTAGTGGATGTGTGATTGGGGAATTGTTTGAGTGATTTCCTCTCTGTGTTCTTGAGAGTTTGCCCTTTTCCCCCTCCAAGTGTGAAAAGATCCCCCTCTAGGATCTCATCCTATATCATTATGTGTACCCATAGTAGTTTCTGTATTTAATATTTTCGAATTAAAAGAATTCCAGTAATTTCAGAAAATTGTTTAAACTTCAAAAATTAATAGAAAATAAACCGTAAGTCAGATGAAAATAATTTATATATGAAAGTTGCTCAGAAATATGTGAAAATTCCGAATACCCTCTTTGTTCGTCTGCACACGTCCCTAGCATAGCAAACATGGAACCGTTCCCCTCTGTTTCATCTGTCCAAAAATGTCTAACACTTGCCAGGTGTTTTCCCCCTTCGCCGGTATAACCTAGTACCGCGTTAGTTCACCTCTAGCACCGCATATTGCCATGTCTTGCATCATGTTGCATATATTTGCATTGTATTTATTGTTTCATCCCCCTCTTCTCTCCGTTAGACATAGAGAACGATGCTGCTGCTACCCAGTACGACTACGATGTTGACGACCCTCCTTCTCGACAGAGCTTCCAGGCAAGCAAAACCCCCTTAATCATCCCGATAATGCCTATTCCTTCTCTCTACTTCTTGCATTAGAGTAGTGTAGTTGTTACTACTTATCAGTTTGGTCCTATTATGTTGCATAGCGTGTCCTTGTTGCTACTATTGTTAATACTTTACCTGCATACCTAAATGCTTAGTATAGGATGCTAGATTATCATCAGTGGGCCTACATTCTTCTCTGTCTGCCATGCTATACTATCGGGCCATGATCACTTGGGAGGTGAACATGGGTATATACATACATACTATACTTGATACATGTTGTGACTAAAGTCGGGTCGGCTCGTAGAGTACCCGCGAGTGATTCACGGACTGGGGGCTGAAAGGACATGTTTCTCGACGACCCTTTGAGTGGATCTTTGTGGTGGAGCGACATCGCAGGTTGTGACCACCTAGGTGACAACTGGGCCTCGTCCCTGGTCGGTGTGTGCGGATACTTCAAATAACACACTTAACGAGATTGGTATTTGATCTGAGTTGATATTGACCTATACGCACTAACCGCCAAATGGGACAAGATATGGGAAACCAGCGTCGTAGTATCAGTCTAAGCTCTTCGTACGTCAAGGACTGAGCGGCATGCGCGGGACTGGACTGGAATGCATGCGCTTGTATTAGGAGGCTAGGTCTGCTTTCGGCCGCCCACACAACATGCTGGAGTGCAAAGGGCGATGGGCCCATGACCCATGTGCGCTTAGGATTTAGACCGGTGGGCTGACCTCTTTGTTGGGCCTACGTAGGGCTGCGACGTGTTGATCTTCCGATGCCGGACATGACCCAAGAAAGTGTGCCCGGCCAGAGGGATCGAGGGTGTCGGGTAATGTGGTGCACCCCTGCAGGGAAGATTGATCTATTCGAATAGCCGTGTCCACGGTACCAGGATTTGGAGTTGTATTCGGACCTCATGACAACTAGAACCAGATACTTAATAAAACACACCCTTTCCAGTGCCAGATACAACCTGGTGATAGCTCTCTCGCAGGGTATCGAGGAGAGGATCATCTGGTAGGATTATACTATACGTTGTCACTTTATATTATACATGCTACTCTCTCCTATATGCTTCAAGATGGAGGCTGCCAGAAGTGTAGTCTTCGATAGGACTACATTCTCCCCCTCTTATTCTTGCATTCTGCAGTTCGGTCCATAGATACTACCCATTTATTGATACTGATGCATATGTAGTGTAGATCCTGGCTTGCGAGTACTTTGGATGAGTACTCACGGTTGCTTTGCTCCCTCTTTCCCCTTTTCTATTCTTCTCGGATGTCGCAACCAGATGCTGGAGCCCCGGAGCCAGACGCCACCTTCGATGACTCCTACTACACCAAGGGTGCCTACTACTACGTGCAGACCGCCGATGACCAGGAGTAGTTTATGAGGATCCTAGGCAGGAGGCCTGCGCCTCTTCGATCTATATCCCAGTTTGTGCTAGCCATCTTATGGCAACTTGTTTAACTTATGTATGTACTCAGATATTGTTGCTTCCGCTGACTCGTTTATGTTCGAGCACTTGTATTTGAGCCCTCAAGGCCCCTGGCTTGTAATATGATGCTTGTATGACTTAATTTGTGTTTTGAGTTGTGTTGTGATATCTTCCCGTGAGTCCCTGATCTTGATCGTACATGTTTGCGTGTATGATTAGTGTATGATAGAATCGGGGGCGTCACAGCTAGCATCCGTATGACACACGCGACCACCATGACACGACACTGGTCTGCCTGGTGCGCCTACATTTGAGAATGCAAACGAATCTTCTTTCATTGGCAAACGAATCTTGTACTATGTATTACAATGCCCATGTTTTCCTTGCAGATAATTAGTCCTTCAAAACGAGATACTATGAATTAATTAATGAGGAGTTCTTTAAATTAGAGTGTGTTTGTCACATAGCGATCTCCCATTCTAACGTGGACTTCACATTTCATGGTATGCACGCTACTTTTTTTAAATACAAATCCATATATCTATAAGATGAACACCATGGTAGTGAGAAAACTTTGGATGGATTCAAGTATATGACCACACACATACAAAATACCACAACAATCAAGTCAATATCAACTTTTCCAAACCTAGTATGGCACGAATTCGAAATCAATATGGAAGCCATATGCATGGTCCTAAATTCAAATCTTACAATGTACACTAGATTGAAACATCAATATTAAGTATAGTACTATCTACATTCAAATGTTGTTTTTAGGTCC
>NC_041384.1:311491006-311554607 GCF_002162155.2 Triticum dicoccoides
GCTACATACTTCCTCTATTGATCAATTTTCCTCTCCTAACCACCTTACAAAGCTATTGGTTGCCACACATTCATTCTTTCTCTCCATGTTTCGATCACTAACTATCACACACCCGCCATTGCACTCCATGTCGAGCTCTCTCTCCTCTCCCCTCCCACCCTCTCTCAGTAGATACATGCATTGCCTGTCTAGACCCCCCTCCCTCTTGTGCGCACACACACACATTGTCTATCTAGGTCACTCTCGAGAGACTGTCTCACTCTTTCTTCCTCAAAGCGGCCCGCACTCGCTTACTATCTCTCTCTCTTTATCTAAGTCTCGATTAACCTCGCTTTATCTCTCACACAAACGATATATCTCCCTGTTCGGGCCTCGATCGACACACTCCATACTCTCTCACGCAGATTGTCTAACTAGATCAGTCTCTCCAAGCCGTTCCACTCTTTCGACCTCATGGCGGCCCACACTTGCTCAATGAATCAATCTCTCTCTCACTCTCTCTTTATGCATGTCTCGATTGACCTCACTCTTTCTCAGACACAAATGATATATCTCCATGTTTGGCCCTAATTTGACATATTCATAGTGTATACTCTCTCATGCACATTGTCTATCAAGGTCACTCTCTCCAACCTGTCTCACTCTTTCGATCGCATGACGACCCACACTCGCTCAATCTATCTCTCTATCTATGTATCGATTGACCTTGCTTCCTCCCATGCACAAACGATATATGTACCTGTCTGTGACAGGATCGTCTCTCAAGATCTCTCTTACAGCCTCACCCTTCCCAAAAGCTCAATCAGACAATATCTATCCTCAACATATATATCTTTTCAATCAATGTCGGGGCACACTCACTACGTCTCTCTATCTATGTGTCGATTGACCTCACTCTCTCAAACCGTCTCTTCCACACATCGAAGCTACCTCTCCATCCATCGCAGAGCCGGAGGTATTTAAATTGCGAGAGGGACTCCAACCTTTGATTACTTTGTGAAGGCCTTTATTCCGGTGGGTTTAGATTATATTTTTCTAGCATTCGCCCAACAACTACTCCAAACACCATTGCAACCCCCACCCCTCCCCCAATTGTTTTCCCTCTGGCTTGGTCACCGCTCTCTCGCATGCCCTTTCTAACCTTCCACGTCGCACCATGGTATTTTTGCAAAAAAAACTCTGGTGTTCTCTTTAATTATTACAAATAAGCTACAAACTAGACACCCGGAGTCCACCTGTAATTGAACTAATTTCGACCCAGAAATTAAAGAGCTACGAACTACACATGGGGGGGGGCAACTGTCATGGAACAAATTAGGACCCATATCTACACCCTTATATAGTGTGCAAATAACTTTGAAAGATGGTCGTCGGATGAAGCCAATCCGACGGTGCAGAGATGGCAAATCCGAGCACCACTGGCCGTTGGATATCTTCTACATTCCACCACATCATGCCACATGTACAATCTAGAAGACTGCATGGTTGAACATAAGCATAATGCACAAACCTCAAAACACAAGCACTTCTCCTTTGTTCTAGAATCTTTTGTATCATAATTGCTCAATTTTTTCTACATGAATTGTCATCATTTGTTTTTACTTTATGCTCTACAATGCACAATTCCATGAATCTTAAAATAGATTAACTTTTTTTATAAAACTTATCGATTTTGAATGAGATGAACTATAAGAATTAAACGAACATCTACATCATGCATATATGAATCAAAGCTTACATGCTATGGTGTGATATTTATTCATAATTTGGTTGCCAAATCTCATGTGTGCAATTGATACGTCCATTTTGCATCATGATTTTATATTGACATTTATAGCATTATGTGTTGTTATTACACATTATATCACAATACTTATGCCTTTTATATCTTATTTTACAAGGTTTACAAGAAGAGGGAGAATGCCGGCAGCTAGAATTCTAGATTGAAAAAGGAGCAAATATTAGATACCTATTTTGCATAGCTCTAGAAGTCCTGAAACTTCATGGAGAATATTTTTGAAATATATAAAAAATGGGCGAATAAAGTACCAGAGGGGGGCCACCTGCCATCCACAAGGGTGGAGGGCGCGCCCTAACCCCCTAGGCGTGCCCCCCGTCCTTGTGGGCCACCTGGAAGGCCCCTGACGCCCATTTTCCTATATGGTGTGTTTTGACCTAGAAAAGATCATAAGGAAGCTTTCGGGATGAAGCGCTGTCGTCTCGAGGCGGAACCTGGGCATAACCAATCTAGGGCTCCCACGGAGCTATTCTGCCAGGGAAACTTCCCCCCGGGAGGGGAGAATCTAAGCCATCGTCATCACCAACGATCCTCTCATTGAGAGGGGGTCAACATCCATCAACATCTTCACAAGCACCATTTGCTCTGAAACCCTAGTTCATCTCTTGTATCCGATCTTTGTCTCAAAACCTCAGATTGGTACCTATGGGTTCTAGTAGTGTTGATTATTCCTTGTAGTTGATGCTAGTTGGTTTATTCGGTGGAAGATCATATGTTCAGATCCTTAATGATAATTAATACTCCTCTAATTATGAACATGAATATGCTTTGTGAGTAGTTAAGTTTGTTCCTAAGGACATGGGAGAAGTCTTGTTATAAGTAATCATGTGAATTTGGTATCCGTTCGATATTTTGATGAGATATATGTTGTCTTTCCTCTAGTGGTGTTATGTGAATGTCGACCACATGAGACTTCACCATTCTTTGGGCCTAGGGGAGGTTATTATTGGGAAGTAATAAGTAGATGATGGGTTGCTAGAGTCGCAGAAGCTTAAACCCTAGTTTATGCGTTGCTTCGTAAGGGGCTAATTTTGATCCATATGTTTCATGCTATGGTTAGACTTATCTTCATTCTTCTTTCGTAGTTGCGGATGCTTGCGAGAGAGGTTAATCATAAGTGGGGATCTTGTTCAAGGAATGGCAGCACCCAAGAACTGGTCTACCCACATATCAAATTATCAAAGTAACAAACATGAATCATATGAGCATGATGAAAACTAACGTGACAACAATTCCCATGTGTCCTCGGGAGCGCTTTGCTTTATATAAGAGTTCGTCCAGGCTTGTTCGTTGTTACAAATAGGACTGGGCCACCTTGCTGCGCCTTATTTACTTTTGTTACTTGTTACCCGTTACGAATTATCTTATCACACAATTATATGTTACCGATAATTTGAGTTCTTGCAGAGAATACCTTGTAGAAAACCACTTGTCATTTCCTTCTGCTCCTCGTTGGGTTCGACACTCTTACTTATCGAAAGGACAACGATAGATCCCCTATACGTGTGGGTCATCAAGACTCTTTTCTGGCGTCGATCCCGGGGAGTGAAGCGCCTTTTGTAAGTAGAATTTGGTAAGGAAACATTTATATAGTTTGCTGAAATTTACTGTCACTTGTTACTAGGGAAAATAATCCTCTGAGGGGCTTGTTCGGGGTATCTTCAACCTAGCCGGAATAGCAAAGAGTTGCTCCTCAACCTACTGCACCTATGGAAAACATTTATTATTATATTCCTTCGGGTATGATAGAGAAACTGCTAGCTAGTACTTATGCAGGAGATGGAACATTACATCCTGATATGCACCTAGTCTATGTGGATGAAGTTTGTAGATTATTTAAGCTTGCAGGTATGCCCGAGGATGTTTTCAAGAATAATGTCTTCTATTTATCTTTAAAGGGAAAGGAATTGACATGGTATAGGCTATGTGATGATATTGGATCATGGAACTACAACTGATTGAAATTGGAAATTCATCAGAAGTTTTATCCTATGCATCTGGTTCATCGTGATCGGAATTATATATATAATTTTGGGCCTCGTGAAGGAGAAAGTATCACCCAATCTTGGTGGAGGCTTAAGTCAATGTTATATTCATGCCCCAATCATGATCTCTCAAGAGAAATTATTATTCAGAAGTTTTATGCTCGACTTTCTCATAATGATCGATCCATGCTTGATAATTCTTGTACTAGTTCTTTTATGAAGAAGGATATTGAATTCAAATGGGATTTATTGGAAAGAATTAACCGCAACTCTGAAGATTGGGAACTCGATGAAGGTAAGGAGTCAGGTATAAACCTTAAGTTTGATTGTGTTAAATCTTTTATGGATACCGATGTTTTTCGTGATTTTGGCACTAAATGTGGACTTGATTATGAGATATTAGCTTCTTTCTGTGAATCATTTTCTACTCATGTTGATCTCCCTAAGGATAAGTGGTTTAAATATCACCCTCCCATTGAAGTTAAAGAAGTAGAATCTATTAAAGTTAAATAAGAAACTATTACTTATAATGTTGATCCTATTGTTCCTACTGCTTATATTGAGATACCACATTTTCCTGTTAGAATAAAGGATCATGCTAAAGCTTCAACTGTGGTTTGTAAGAGTTATACTAGAACACCTACACCCCCTGAAAAAATTAAAGTTGAACCTAGTATTGCTATGGTTAAAGATCTCTTGGTCGATTATATTAAAGGGCATGCTATTTATTTCTGTGATGAAACTGCTAGGATTGCTAAACCTGATATGAAAGATAAACATAGACCTGTTGTTGGCATGCCTGTTGTTTCCACTAAAATAGGAGATCATTGTCAGCATGGCTTATGTGATGTGTGTGCTAGTGTGATTGAAATTCCTTTTACTTTATATAAAGAAATTATGAATGATATTGCACCTGCTGAGATAGAAGATATTGATGTTACTATTAAGCTTTCCAGTAGAGATACTGTATCACCGATTGGGATTGTTAGAGATGTTGAAGTCTTGTGTGGGAAAACTAAATACCCTACTGATTTTCTTGTTCTTGCTTCCCCACAAGATGATTTTTCTCCCATTATATTTTGTAGACCTTTCTTGAATACTGTTAATGCAAAGATAAAATGCGAGAAAGATATTGTTATTGTTGGTTTAGGGGATATGTCTCATGATTTTAATTTCTCTAAATTTCGTAGACAACCCCATTATAAAGAATTGCCTAGTAAGGATGAAATTATTGATATTGCTTCTATTGCCATGCCCCTACTGATCCTTTAGAACAATATTTGCTAGACCATGAAAATGACATGTTTATGAATGAAAGAAGGGAAACAGATGCAATATTCTTTAATCAAGGGCCTGTTTTGAAACACAATTTTCCTGTTGAAATTCTTGGGGATCCTCCTCCAACCAAGGGTGATCCCGTGTTTGAGCTTAAATGATTACCTGATACTTTGAAATATGCTTATCTTGATGGAAGGAAGATATATCCTGTTATTATTAGTGCTAACCTTTCAGAGCATGAAGAAAAGAAATTATTGAAAACTCTGAAGAAGCACCGTGCCACTATTGGATATACTCTTGATGATCTTAACGGCATTAGTCCCACTCTATGTCGGCACAAAATTAATTTGGAGCATGATGCTAAACCAGTTATTGATCACCAACGACGGTTAAATCCCAAAATGAAAGAAGTGGTAAGAAATGAAATACTAAAGCTTCTGGAGGCAGGTATAATTTATCCTATTGCTGATAGTAGATGGGTAAGTACCATTCATTGTGTCCCTAAGAAGGGAGGTATTACTGTTGTTCGTAATGATAAGGTTATAGAATGATAATTGATTTTCGCAAATTGAATAAAGCTACCAAAAAGATCATTACCCTCTACCGTTTATTGATCATATGCTAGAAATTCTATCCAAACATACACATTTTTGCTTTCCAGATGGTTATTCTAGTTTCTCTCAAATACCTGCTTCAAAAGATGACCAGGAAAAGACCACTTTTACTTGCCTTTTTGGTACCTTTGCTTATAGACATATGCCTTTTGGTTTATGCAATGCACCTGCTACCTTTCAAACATGTATGACTGCTATATTCTCTGACTTTTGTGAAAAGATTGTTGAGGTTTTCATGGATGATTTCTCCATTTACAGAACTTCTTTTGATGATTTCTTAAGCAACCTTGATCGAGTTTTGTAGAGATGTGAAAAACTAATCTTGTCCTGAATTGGGAGAAGTGCCACCTTATGGTTAATTGTGGGGACCCCGACTCATAAGTCGAGATCACCAAATGCACATGTACAGTGTTCCCAGAGATCAATGCTCACTGAACACACAAAAGCTGAATAACAAGAGTCTTACATCCATGCATACCGTCTTACACGAATAATAACCATTATGGTCAAGTCTTACATAGATAAAGCCTTAAGGGCTAAACATCAAATAAAACACAAGCAACGGAAATCTTTGTTGATAAGTACAACCCATGCCATCTACCTTAACCCTACAGGCATTCTGACTAGGAAAGCCTCCTAGTTCGCATGTTCGTCTCCAAAGAATTCTTCTACGAACTCCTGCTCTTCCATGCCTGACCAATTAAATAACCAGTGGCAAGCCAATGAGTACTTTGAATGTACTCGCAAGCAACCAATGTTTTGGATCAAGGTAACAATGCATTGCAAATAACTAAGTAACTTGCCAAAATGCTGGATGACACATGATCAAGCCTCTAGTAAAGCGTGCGTCATAAGGATTCAGATATCCGTGTGAACAGGTTATAGATATCAACATAAATAGAGTTTAGAACAACTCCACCTTAGTCAACATGTCTAGTCTTTACTTGACACAAGTAACTTACTCATACCAAGTTCGTAAAAAATCTGGACATAGCTTAAGTAGCACCACCCAACTATCCATGACGGTGGACTCAGCAATTCGAATAGTTTGACACTCTGCAGAGTTTGCGCACTTTACCCACAAGATCCGGGATGCTTTCGTGTCACCCACGAACCCGCAGTACCTCAAGTACTCGGGGGTAGGACCCGATCATTATCTTTCCCTAGGCGACACTAACATAGGGTCGACTCGTTGGTACACGGCCCTCGTGTATAAGCATAAGATTCTAGGATGCTGCCCTTTTCATTATCACACATACACGAAGGGACCAACGGTGTGTCTGGTGCCCTTTGAAAATAGTCATGGCCGCCTATCCAAGCATGACCATGTACCGAGAGTGAGCTCATGTCATCACCGTCACTAGTAATCTAGGCACCATGCTAGTATCGGACTAGGTAATTAATAATGCCCCGTCCCATAAGGGGTAGAGTGGTTGCACATGTTTGGTTGGGACGGTAATCACACCTTAAATCCAATCCATCATTTTACCCACACACAAATGGTTGCCCTGGTACACCACCTCTTCCTCAAGTGGTGACCTTAGTTCAACATCACCCACGGGCATTAGGGGCACCCGATGTTTTTTTTGAAAGAATGCAACCACAAGATGATGATGGACTACATGCAATATCATGCGTCAATAACTAAACTTTTGACATCGTATCTCTAAACACAAGATAGAGCTATGAGTATGGGCACGCACAATCTGGTCGTTCACAATAAGTTCTTCACCGTCACTTTCATCATCATGCAATCGGAAGAAGGTACCGATGAATAAGTGAGGTATCATGGTCAAAGGGCTTCTTGCCTTGGTTGGCTTGATTGTCAGAGTCTTCAAGTCCTTCTCCTTCTTCTTCTCCAACTACCTCGTCAAACACAGGATCTATTCGTCGCAATGTAACAACGAGAAAATAAGGCAATAGCAAAACAGAAAAATAAAAGTGCTCATAAAAATGTCCTCCAATTTTTGTTAAATAATAGGATGAAAACTAAGAATGCAAAAATTCTTAGTTCTGTACTTGGGGCTTTAGAAACAGAGAGAGGGATTTTTAGAGAGGAATTTAATTGCTCAAATTTGAATAGTACAGAAAAGTGTGATGGATTTATAAGATAGTCACACCATTAGATAGCGTTTTGGGGCACTTTTGTGAACCAAAATGATTTTGATTGAGATGAAACTTTGCAAGATCATCACACTATGCATATGTGACTTGATAGAATTTTCCTGGATTTATTTGAAAATATTTCTTATAGAAATATTTCAAATGCTTGAAATGAGCAGAAATGGTTTTGGAGGGTTTTGTCCAATATTTTGAACATGACCATGTGTTGAAACTCATATATATGGAAAATATATGTCCATTGAGTTTCTCTAAATTTTCTCAATTATTTTTGAAACATTAAAGTAATTTTAACCTATTAAAGACCATTTCTGGCTTAATAAAAAGCCTTTAAATAAAATAGAAAAATAACTTTTAAAATATTTTTTTGTGGTTTTTGGAAGTCTTATATCTAATGGAATTCAAATATAATTTTTGAAAGATTTTTCACATCCCAGATTAAGTACTTGTAGTTCAAGCCTTAACTTAGGGGTTTTTGGAAAACCTAATTTAGAAAATACTTTTTGGCCAAATTATTTTTGGAAGAAAATACTATGTTGTCCTATACACATGGCATGATCATTGGGCAAAGTTTTGGATCGAGGAGAGGGAGTATAAGAGTTGGAGGTTGTATTTGATTTTTAGGGCACTTGCAAACAGCAAACAAAAATTCAATCAAGCAAAGTTCAAAACACACAAAAGTTTTTGTCAAACCACATTTTGTCATGATTTATTAGCTTAAGTGTTGTGGCATGAAACTCACGGTGTGGCAGACCTACCCCTTTTACAAGAATCTCGTACCCGAGATTCCCAGACAAGGCGCGGAATGGGATACAAAAGCTTGGATTTGTGGTAGTCTTCACGTCCTCATGTTGCTTTTGCTTTCGTGTGGTGCCCATTGAACTTGAAGTACTTGATGGTGTGGCTTCGTGTATGACGTTCTTCTTGATCTAGGTTGCTAATGGGTAGCTCGCGATAGGTCAGATTGGGCGGGGTGTCGATGGCTTGGTGATCGATGTCCTTGTAGAGATCGGGCTAGTTAGGAAGTTGGAAACACTTCTGGGGTTGTGACACGTGGAAAATGTTGTGCACTTCGGATGACTCTAGTGGAAACTCTAGCCGATAATTGTCTTCTCTTTGTCTTACAGTGACCTTGAAGGGGGTCGATAAGGCTTGGTGTGAGCTTTCCTTTGACATGGAAATGTTTGGTTCTGTTGAGAGGAGTGGCTTGCAGATACATGTGGTCATTGACACGGAAGTTTACCTCTTGACACAGGTGGTTGGTATAGTCTTTCCTTCTTGACATGGCGGTCTTCAGATGTTCCTTGACCAGCTGAATGACTCTTCTTCCATCTTTGGGTCGACAAGTATCTCATGAAATAAAGATGACAACTAACTTTTCCAAGTACTCCATGAAGTCTATGGGGCACGTAAGGTGGTCTGAGGCTTTTGTGGTGGTCACGGTTGAGTATTGGCCAATGTCTTCTTGAGTCAAGGCCCATGGTCATGATCCAACCATGTTGTGGCTTGGTAAGTCTTAAGGGTTTCAAGGATTCTAGGGTGCGAGTGAACATTTATCATCTATCCTTGAGCACAGTTCCTAAGATACCAGTTGTTCTATCTAGTGCTCTAAACAAATCACTTTATACCACCAAAAGCATCATCTTGTATAGGTCAACTCCAATCATCACTCATGTTATTCATGTCCTTGTGACTCCCCGAGGGGAGGTCTAACAAAATCATACATGACAACTATCCCCAAACTCATATCTATGCAAAAATACATGGGTAAAACATACAAGCTGCTAAGCTTGAATGAAACACCACAATCCAAGTGTTCAGCCTACTCTTCCAAGGTCCAAGATAGTGCATCTCTATCCTAAGGAAATACGTCGTATGCCACTCCAAGATCTTGTTTCCTTCCTATGAATCAACTCCAAAAGCCCATTATGTTTTATCAACCACTACATAATTCATTAATTCTACAAATCCAATGTCTATGGTGTTCCACATGATCTCCTAAAGTCCTATAATCCCCAAATACTTGAAAGGGCTATCTTTACTATAGTCAGTCCACCAATTCCCATTATCGGGGTCAATTAACTTCCAACCTCAAGCTTATATAGATTCCCTAATTCAACTTTGACAATTAATCCAATCTCCTAGTAAATGGTCAACCGAAAAACATGGTATCATGATCGAGATCATCAGTCTAAATCCAATTTACTCCGAACCATGTAGACTTACTCAACATCTATACTCCACTAGTATCACCTATTTAATCCAAATCTCATGTCACACGAGATTTCCTACATGTTTCCTCCAAGTCATTATCGTAATGTCAACTATCTTCTATCAATATCCCCCGGCTAAGCCAAATCATTATACTTCCAAGAATTTCAGCTTGCGATCATACTTGTCCTACAAAATCCAGTTTACCAAGGGGTAATCAAAGTTATGCTATTCTATTACCATGATCCCACGAAGTTCATCTACCAATGTAAAAACATCATAATCCACCAAAGAGTCTCAGATATTTCCTCAAGGCTACTAGTATAGCCTCATCAAGTCATTTGTCCTCAAATTGGTCTTCCCTATGGCATCGTCAGTTCTGGTGCTATGTTAGGATGATAATGTGTTTGTTCACTATGTCCACTAGTTCCATAATGAACCCATTGATGAGCAAAGGTTACTGAAGCTTAACTGGTTCTCTTGCATTTTTTGTAGGTTAAGCACCCGGTTAGGGGTTTGAACCGGGGATAACTGGTGAGTCTAGGTTAATCTAGGGAAAGGTTTTCTAGCCTTGAGGGTTAAAAGTAACTCTAGGGGGTTGCACTTGGCCGAGGAGGCTATAGCAAAACTCTTCAGTGCTAGTCGTTGGTTGCCGAGGCGAAATCCTTGGTGCATCTTCTCTTGCTGGCCTTCAGTTGATGAGAGGAATGAGAAGGAAAGCATCATAGATGGAGGGAATGCCTAAAGGGGGTGGTATAGTGCAAGTGTAATCAAATAGGTGTCGTAAAGACCACACACATTCACTAAGATAACATAGGTGATCTAGTCACGTACACATTGGCTAGGGCAAAAGTGTGACTTATATCGAAACACAAACAGATAAAAACAAGCAACACACAACATGGTTTCAGTTGATCCATCATATGCACTCGACTTCACATAGGGGTACATGACTCATCCTACCCTAGGGGTTCTCGGATTGAGTAGCCATGCTTGCTTCATTACTCTATGAGAAGGGTGCCCAATCTTCAGCTTCTGGGTTCCCCTGTGGTGCCAGTGGGCATGCGACAGTCGGCTGCTTGTTGGGACACATCCGATTAATATGCCCAAGTTCTCCACATCCATGACATGTGACGGAAGTAAAAAGGTTGTTGTTCAGTCTTGGGTTATATTGTCGGGGGCCTGACAATGATCCTCTACGAGGTGGATATGGAAATCCATTCCTATGCCTCCTCCAAGGGGTTCCATTACGGGCTTTCTAAAGTTCCTAATTTGTTGCTTCTGATTGGCAATGTGGACTTGTAGGGCAGTGATCTGTTGTTCTCGGTCGACCACCTTCTTCTTGTTGAGGCAGTGGAGGTGCAGAAGCGAAGGGACGTCTTGGCGAGCACTAAGGAATGCTTTAGCGAGGTGATGTAGAAGGTAGTCTCCTGCGTTGATGAAATAGATCTGGTACTTGAGGGTTGGATCCTCGTCTTCTGGGGAAATCATCACTTGAGTCAGGGCTCCAAATCCGCTCTTGCCAGGTAGGTAGTGGGTGGCATGTTCTTCCAACAATTATGGAGGGAGGTCTCGAAGACGGAGGAGCGCTTCGTATGCCACCTGCTGAATGGCCGGGTCTCTTATTGGCATGGGCGGTCCAATGAAGAACCATCGCTGGGGTGAGGTTTCGGCAGGCACAAAAATCTTGGCGTAGAACTCCTTCCCGAACACATCATTTTCCAGTTCATGCAGCGTGTACATGGGCAGCAAAGGATAGTAGCATTGTTGGAGGCAATCTCTTAGGAGTGATGGAAATCCTGTCATAAGAAGTCTCAAGGGGGCGACGGCCATCTACAAAAGTTGAATAGGAGAGGTCAATAAGGAAAATATCCCTTAGGTTTGGGAAATCTCAGAAAAGGGGCCACGTATAGATAGTGTGAAAATTTGTTTTACCCTAACTAACGACCATGCTAACTAAGTTTTCCTACAGTCAGGATAGTTCTGATACCAGCTCTATGAGGACCCCGACTCATAAGTCGAGATCACCGAATGCACGTGTATAGTGATCCTAGAGATCAATGCTCACTGAACACAAAAAGCTGAATAACGAGAGTCTTACATCCATACATACTATCTTACACGAATTATAACCATTATGGTCAAGTCTTACATAGATAAAGCCTTAAGTGTTGAACATCAAATAAAACACAAGTAGAGGAAATCTTGGTTGATAATTAGAATCCATGTCATCTGCCTTAACCCTACATGCATTCTGACTGGAAAAGCATCCTAGTTCGCATGTTCGTCTCCAAAGAATTCTTCTTTGAACTCCTGCTCTTCCATGCCTGGCTAATTAAATAACCAGTGGCAAGCCAATGAGTACTTTGAATGTACTCGCAAGCAACCCATGTTTCGGATCAAGGTAACAATGCATGGCATATAACTAAGTAACTCGCCAAAATGCTGGATGACACATGATCAAGCCTCTAGTAAAGCATGCGTTATAAGGATTTAGATATCCATGTGAACAGGTTACAGATATCAACATAATAAGAGTTTCGAACAACTCTAGCTTAGTCAACATGGCTAGTCATTACTTGACCCGGGTAGCTTACTCATACCAAGTTCGTAAAAATTCTGGACATAGTTTAAGTAGCACCACCCAACTGTCCATGACTGTGGACTCGGCAATTCGAATAGTTTGACACGCTGCAGAGGTTGCGCACTTTACCCACAAGATCCGGGAAGCTTTCGTGTCACCCACAATCCCACAGTACCTCAAGTACTCGGGGGAAGCATCCGATCATTATCTTTCCCTAGGAGACACTAACATAGGGTCCCCTTGTTGGTACATGGCCCTCGTGTATAAGCATAAGATTCTGGGATGCTTCCCTTTTCATTATCACACATACACGAAGGGACCAACGGTGTGTTCGGTGCCATGTGAAAATATTCACGACCACCTATCCAAGCACGACCCCATCCTGGAGTGACCTCATGTCACCCTCGTCACTAGTAATGTGGGCGCCATGCTAGTATCGAACTAGGTAATTAATAATGCCCCGTCCCATATGGGGTAGAGTTGTTTCACATGTTTGGTTGGGACGGTAATCACACCTTAAATCTAATCCAGCATTTTACCCACACACAAATGCTTGCACCGGTACACCACCTCTTCCTCAAGTGGTGACCTTAGTTCAACATTACCCACGGGCATTAGAGGCACCCGATGGGTTTTTTCGAAAGAATGCAGCCACAAGGTGATCACGGCCTACATGCAATGTCATGCATCAATAACTAAACTTTTGACATCGTAGCTCTAAACAAAAGATAGAGCTATGAGTATGGGCATGCATCATTTGGTGGTTCACAAAACGTTCATCATCGTCACTTTCATCATCATGCAATCGGATGAAGGTACCGATGAATAAGAGAGGTATCGTGGTCAAAGGGCTGCTTGCCTTGGTTGGCTTGATTCTCAGAGTCTTCAAGTCCGTCTCCTTCTTCTTATGCAACTACCTCGTCAAACACGGGATCTATTTGTCGCAAAGTAACAACGAGAAAATAAGGCAATAGCAAAATAGAAAAATAAAAGTGCTCATAAAAATGTCCTCCTATTTTTGTTAAATAGTTGGATGAAAACTAAGAATGCAAAAATTCTTAGTTCTAGATTTGGGGCTTTAGAAACAGAGAGATGGATTTTGAGAGAGGGATTTAATTGCTCAAATTTGAATTTGAATTTGAATAGTACAGAGAAGTGTGATGGATTTGTATGATAGTCACACCATTAAATATGTGGGATTATTACAAGAATTTAGGAGTTGGAATTATTGCATTTGGACAAATATTATGGGCTGTGGAATTTTTGGAAACCCACTATAAAAAGAAAAAGGGAAAAAGGCTGGTGATTTACTGTGCTTACTAGGCCTGAACAGTCGCAGCGCAGTAGGCCTAGAAGAGAAACCAGCCCAGGCGAGCCGAGGCGCGCGCGCTTCAGGTTTCAAACCTGACGGGCGGGGCCCGGTTGTCATTGAGAGAGAGGGGAGAGGGAGAGGTGAGGATGACATGTGGGGCCCGCCTATCATCTCCAACCTCGCGACCAGAGGGCCGGCGAGCTCACCGGCGATGTTTCCAGGCACGACGGGGTGAGCTGATGGAACGACTGGCTTCTTCGTCGTGCTGCTGTTCGGGTGGAGTTGGAGGGGGTCATCGGGGTGGCCTGGTTCACCGACGACGAGGATGCAGGGTGGTGACGCATAGGGAGGTGGTTGCTCTGGTTGGTTTCGGCTGCAAAAGAAGGGGAAAATGATGAAATGATCAGTGGATTGCCATGGTTCCAGATCGAGGAAGAGGAGCGGCGGGGAAGGCCTGTACAGCGGGAACTCCGGCAAGCTGAAGCGGCGGAACTGGAGCTCCATCTCGAGCTCGGGTGCTCCTGGAGATGAACTGGGGGTGTAAGGGGGAGGATGAGTGGTGGTGAGAGAGAGGCTCGAGGAGGCTTTATATAGTCGGCATGTGGCTCACCATGGACGGGGCGCATGAGCGGCCCCGTCGATGGCTTTGGAGGTCGAGGAAGTGAGCGAGTAGGAGCCAATGGTGCTCGTGGGGGTGGTGTAGGGCACTGGGAAGGAAGAGAAGGAGTAGCGCAAGCTCGAGGCGGGTCCTGAGCGAGGACATCGAGTAGCGGAGCTGGGCGGCGCTCTATTGCCCTCGGGGCGGCCAGGGGAGAGAGGAAGAGGAGGGGCCCAACCTCGTAGCATGTCGCGGACATCGAGGCGGTCTCGGGAGACATGAGCGGGAGGGCCGAGGTCGCCGGCGGCGTCGAGCAGGGTGTGGCTACAGTGCGGGAGCGCACTGTAGTGCGCTCCAGAGCGCGTGTGTGGCTGGCATGGCCATTTTTTTAGGCAATGTGGGCTCGGCCAAGTGTGTCTGGTAGTGCTAGGGGGTAGTAGAGAAGGTGGAGGAAGCTTTGGATGCCCGGGAGAGCCAATAGGAGAGGAGAGAGGTTAAGGGAGAGAGAGAAAATAGTTGTCCAGGGAGGGAGGGAGAGGTTTTACCCCCCCCACCAATAATGGAGCTGTGAGGTTGCCATTGTTACTGGAGCTAGAAGGGGACTAAGGGGAGATGTGGTAAAAAGTTTGGCTCAAGGAGAATAGTGGAAGAGGTCAAAATGGTGATTTTGGAAATGTGGCAGAAGGTTTTTGATGCACATTTAAGTCACTTGCACTGATCTCCTTCTTGTGCCACTTGATGGGGGTGTTGAGAATGACCATTTGGCATTGTGGTAGAAATTTTAGCTCATTTGGAATAAGTTGCCATTGCAACTCTTGTAAACCCTAGAAATCAACAGAAATGGTTTGCTTAGATCTCGCTAAGCTAATCTCTTCTCCCCGATTCACAACTTGGTGTAGTGGAATTACTTGGGTATTTGAGCATGTCCACAAAGTTTGGGATCAAATGGAGAAAGTTGGCAATGTAGAGTTGTTCAAGTTTGGTTCTGGACAGATAGGGTTTTGGGGCACTTTTGTGAACCAAAATGATTTTGATTGAGATGAAACTTTGCAAGATCATCACATTATGCATATGTGACTTGATAGAATTTTCCTGGATTTATTTGAACAATGAGGGTTTTGGAGGGTTTTGGAGGGTTTTGTCCAATATTTTGAACATGACCATGTGTTGAAACTCATATATATGGAAAATATATGTCCACTCAGTTTCCCTAAATTTTCTCAATTATTTTTGAAGCATTAAAGAAATTTTAAACTATTAAGACCATTTCTGGCCTGAAGAAAAAGCCTTTAAATAAATTATAAAAATAACATTTAAAATTATATTTTGATGGTTTTTGGAAGTCCTATATCTAATGGGATTCAAATATAATTTTTGAAATGTTTTTCACATCCCAGATTAAGTACTTGTAGTTCAAGCCTTAGCTTAGGGGTTTTTGGAAAACCTAATTTAGAAAATACTTTTTGGGCAAATTATTTTTGAAATAAAATACTATGCTGTCCTATACACATGGCATGATCATCGGGCAAAGTTTCATGAAAAATGACGTTCATGCAGGTCTCGGTGAAAGAAACAAAATTGATGCTGTAGGATGCTTCCAAAAATAGTTCTTTTCAAGCATGATTTTGTATTTTTTGCCGAGGCCTCCACAAATGTTATTTCATCATGAAAATTGGCACCCATGTGTAACACAAATCAATGTTTGTTGCCAAAAAGTTTCATATTTTTTCAAACTTTCAATTTTTTTTTGATTTTACTGTAGCAAAGGGCGCATGTGAGCTCGAGCTCACATACTCCATGTCCGTTTATTAATGACTTCTCTAAAATTTGTAGGCCTCTATCGATTCGAGGCTCCGCAGATGTAAGATAGATTCGAACTCTAGGTGCGTGCGAACAACTGGACCTCCCCAGCCTGCCAACTCGTCAATCTCATGGCCTAGCTCGATGAACTTGAAGGAAATGGGACACAACAATTTACCCAGGTTCGGGCCACCTTGCGGTGTAAAACCCAACTCCTGCTGTGTGGTGGATTAGCCTCGAGGTGGGATGAGAATGAACTAGTATAGTGGGAGAACAACCTCAGGAGGAGTGTTCTTGTGTTTGTGTGAGCTAGCGAGGGTGGTTTGAATGATCCGTCCCCCTCTATGGTCATGGCTAGGCTATACTTATAGTGGCCTTGGTCCTCTTCCCCCAAAACGAAGGCGGGAAGGGATCCCACAACGGCTGAATTCAAAGAGAGACAACTAGTACATCTTATCCTGATGAAAGGTGGTCTATGCCTGCAAATCTTCTGGCCGTGACGTTGTGGTGGGCTCGGCGATGACCTCCATCCTGCCGTCTTGGTGGTCTTGGTCTTGTAGCATGGAAATGGAAACCTATGGTTGATGCCTCGGGACTTCGTGCCTACGCTTATCTCTTTAGCACCAAAGAGGAAACCTGTTGTACTGCTCCCGCTGGCATCTGCCTGACCTTGGTCATCATGGCTTGCGTCATCCGACCCTCACGAGGTGATGGCTTGCATAGAAATCTCCGCTCCTCAAGAGCCCGCCTAAGGACGCCGCTCCTTCTGGAGGTCTTGGCGTCGTCCGCCTCATGAGGCTTGGCCACTTGTGGGGTCTTGTGTTGTTGGTGTCGAAGATGGGTGATACGTCTCAAACATATCTATAATTTTTTATTGTTCCATGCTATTATATTATCAACCTTGGTGTTTTATATGCATTTATATGCTATTTTATATGATTTTTGGGACTAACCTATTAACCTAGATCCCAGTGCTAGTTTCTGTTTTTTCCTTGTTTTTGAGTATCGCGGAAAAGGAAAAACAAACGGAGTCCAATTGACCTGAAACTTCACGCAACTTATTTTTGGACCAGAAGAAGGCCATGGAGTAAAACAGTTGGGCCAGAAGAGTCCCGGTCTGCCCACAAGGGTAGGGGGGCGCCCAGCCCCTGGGCGCGCCTCCCTACCTTGTGGACAGCCCGGAGACCCCCCTGACTTGTTCTCGACGCCAAAACCTCTTATATACTAGAAGAACGTCCGTGCGTTGCAATGGGGCCACATTAACTTTAAGAGTTCAATATCAGTTATGTTAATATTACATTTAATATTCTCATACATATCAAGTGACATTGGCGACATTTTTACCATCAAATTCTCACACACACACTCTCTCCCTCCCTCTTCCTCACTCTCTCCCCCTCTCCCCCTCTCTCTCACTAACACACACACATATCCATCTTATTGGGTACGGGATCATAATCCATCTATTTCACACGCACACGTGCTAGTGCATGACAATATGGATTATGTGTATTATATTTGCCACCACAACTTATATTTCCCCGAGCCACGTCGCTACAGAGCCGAGCTCCCGCCCGACCACCTCGTCGGCATCAAAGAGGAATGGATAAGGGTGACGCCCTGCCTCCACTGTCCCCCATGGCCTCACTCCTCGACGCCCCCTCCCAGATCCACTTCTCCTCCTTGCTTGCTCGATCCCGTCGATCTGGACGAAGTCAGACGCCACGGCCACCATGACCGACCCCATCCACACATCCACTGCTCTCCCTGCAGGCTAGGAGCTTGTCGAGGAGCTCCGAACTCCTCCGCTACTTCGTCTGCGCCAACGAGATCAAGTCCAACACCCCCGCATCAACGTCGCTGCCGTCTTCCACAACCTTCGGCCACTGTAACATAGCCGTTCAATCCGCGCCACCACGAGCTCCCCTGTCTTCCCCTAGGGCGCCATTGACACCGTCGTAATCTCCTCTTGCCTTTCCCCTATTTCCCCTCTCATTTGCTCTCGTTAGGCATTTCGCTGTGGCCGAGAACCGCCGCCCGCCATGGCCATTGCAGGGGTAGCCACCGAGCTCCTCGGAGCTCGGATTGACCCCGTGGCACATGCCCGCTCCTATGCGCGCCCATGCGCGAGCCTGGTGCTCTTCTTCCACGATCGCGGGGCCACTCCCTCTCCATGTCCACGCCTATGCCACACCGCGTCAACCGCGCCTGCCACTGCTGTCGCGCTCACCGCAGCCACCGCACCACTGTGACCCGCGCGACGCACACCCTGGCCACGCGCCACACTCTCGCCAGCTGCGCTCACCCCGTCTATTGCCGCATATCCCTTCGTCGCCCCGCAGTCGCGCCCCTGCCCCGCGCCCCTTCTATCACGGCCATCTTCTGCCAGCCACCCCCTCAGCCATGCCGGCCGCTTTCCTTGCCTGCTGCGTGTTGCTTCCTGCAGCTATGCGCTGCTCTACCGCTGGTACGGTGCCGCGCCATGTCCTCGACACCGCCATGGACAAACATGGCGGAGGGATTGTAAATGGAGTACGAGGAGGAGGTGGTGGAGAAGGTGTGGTGAGGCAGGAGGTCTTGGGTGGCATCAGCTGGCTGTGGTGGAGGTGTTTATGCGAGAAGGAGTCGGAGCGGAAGGAGAGGTCACAATTGGAAAGAATCGCAAAAAAAATCATAACCTGGAGATCTCATTTGAAAAAATGCTAATATCGATGGAGGGGTGATTTCCTTCTATAGGTGGAAAACATAGGAAATATTGGTTGTTATCAAGGAAAGGTACAAATTTGGGAAAGTTATGATTTTGAACTAATTTCTATGCAAATGGGGTTTTATTGTTTGGTAACGTGATATCAGTACCTGCCCTTTGTGACGTGTCTGATTAGGAAAGTTTGCAAATGTTAAGAAACTATTTATTGGGAGGAAAGTTTGTGACGTGTCTGTTATTTGTTTCCTAAAACAAATTTCACTAATGAGAGAAATTGATTGATTTATATAAATTAGGAAAGTTAGATTAAAATATATTATTTGTTTCCTGAAAATCTGTTATTTGTTTCCTAAGACAAATTGAACTAATAAAAGGAATCGATTGATTTGCATAATTTAAGGAAGTTAGATCCGTGATTTTTTATACGTTAGGAAAGTTCTGGTTGTAATAAAGAGTGGAGAGAAAAATAAACCGATGGACCAGGGTGGGAGGGGATGGTGGGAGGAGAGACAAAAAAGAACCAGCGAAAATAAACCATGGAGACTATTCACCAACTGCTCCATTAGGAGTAGAGATACTGAAAGTTCCAGAAAGAAACCTAGATCGGGAGTTCTGCCGCCGTATGCCTCTGTAGCCACCGAAAACCAATCTAGACCCATTTCGGCACCCTGCTGGAAGGCAGAATCCATCTTCGGTGGCCATCTTCATCATCCCGGCGCCCTCCATGACGAGGAGGGAGTAGTTCTCCCACGGGGCTGAGGGTATGTACCAGTAGCTATGTGTTTGATCTCTCTCTCTCTCTCCCTCTCTCTCTCTCTCTCTCTCGTGTTCTTGATTCGGCACGATCTTGATGTATCGCGAGCTTTGCTACTATAGTTGGATCTTATGATGTTTCTCCCCCTCTACTCTCTTGTAATGGATTGAGTTTTCCCTTTGAAGTTATCTTATCGGATTGAGTCTTTAAGGATTTGAGAACACTTGATGTATGTCTCGCAAGTGCTTATCTATGGTGACAATGGGATATAACATGATCCACTTGATGTATGTTTTGGTGATCAACTTGTGAGTTCCATGACCTTGTGAACTTATGCATAGGAGTTGGCACCCGTTTTCTTCTTGACTCTCCGGTAGAAACTTTGGGGCACTCTTTGAAGTTCTTTGTGTTGGTTGAATAGATGAGTCTGAGATTGTGTGATGCATATCGTATAATCATACCCACGGATACTTGAGGTGACATTGGAGTATCTAGGTGACATTAGGGTTTTGGTTGATTTGCGTCTTAAGGTGTTACTCTAGTACGAACTCTATGATAGATTGAACGGAAAGAATAGCTTCGTGTTATTTTACTACAGACTCTTGAATAGATTGATCAGAAAGGATAACTTTGAGGTGGTTTTGTACCCTACAATAATCTCTTCGTTTGTTCTCCGCTATTAGTGACTTTGGAGTGACTCTTTGTTGCATGTTGAGGGATGGTTATATGATCCAATTATGTTATTATTGTTGAGAGAACTTGCACTAGTGAAAGTATGAACCCTAGGCCTTGTTTCCTAGCATTGCAATATCGTTTACGCTCACTTTTACCACTTGCTACCTTGCTGTTTTTATATTTTCAGATTACAAAAACTTATATCTACCATCTATATTGCACTTGTATCACCATCTCTTCGCCGAACTAGTGCACCTATACAATTTACCATTGTATTGGGTGTGTTGGGGACACAAGAGACTCTTTGTTATTTGGTTGCAGGGTTGTTTGAGAGAGACCATCTTCATCCTACGCCTCCCACGGATTGATAAACCTTAGGTCATCCACTTGAGGGAAAGTTGCTACTGTCCTACAAACCTCTGCACTTGGAGGCCCAATAATATCTACACGAAGAAGGTTGTGTAGTAGACATCAATGGTCCATACCAGGCCATTGATGGAGCCACTTCATGCGCCGCATGCATGCAAGTCTGGGTACCCCGGTTCCCAGAATACCGATAGTAGCCCCCGGGCCCAAGGCATGCTCGGACTTGGCTTCGAGGCAAAGCCAAAGGGCAAGGGCGAAGCGCCGCGGGCCCCATCCTCCCGCGGACTCGGTCGATGCGTGGCGCTTGATGGGACGTGGGTGTCTCCGCTTCCCCACGCTGCCTCCACAACCGTTTGACTTGACCAGAGACTACTGCATGCAAAAAGATCATCATTACCATGGATTGTGGAAGCCGGCGGTTGGCCTCCTTTTGCTATAAATGGGGGGAGGGATAGAGCCCCCTGCTCATCGCCTTCTTCTTGGTGCCCGCTCTTCCTTCTTCTTCCTTGTCTCACCGCCTTGCCAAAGTGTTCACGGCGCCGGTAAGGAGGTTCTCTACGGCGGAGAAGGGAAAAGCTCCTCGCGAGGAGCTCGGGCCTCTCCCGCTGAAGAATAGGCTTGAGCACTCCCGCGACACTGGAAAGTGGTAGGAGGTGACGTGACCTTGGTACGAGAGGCCTCCGCCTGGCTTCCCGATCCCTATGTACGCTCGCGTGCAGAGCCCTGGGCAGGGGGGCACCTCCCAATGCCTCATGGGTCAGAGTCGCGGAAGGCAGCCCGTGGCTGCACGACCTGCCAGCTTGCGAACTCACGCTAAGGGCACGTCATGCGAGTTCGTGGTGTGGGCGGCAATGCCGCCATGCATGTGGATCTGGCTCCCGAGGTTCTTCGCCGAGGGGACCTGCTGAGCTGTGGCTGCAACACACCGGGTGCTATAGCCAAGCTACGAAAGCGCAGGTCCAGGTGATCCCCTCGGGCGACCTCTTCATGACTCGAGGATGCGGTGAGATAGCCCGCGCCTGCTGTCCAGAGGGGGCCCTTTCCATCTACTTCGAGTACGATGGAGCCTCCGCGCTTTTCTTCAAGGTCTTCGGCAAAGACGGTTCGCACCGGGAGTGCTGCTCCAGAAGAGGCGATCCGCACGGTGCGGCCACAGGTAATGAACTTGCCCTTGGCCTTGCCAGGAACTCCTCTAGCAGCAGCGGTGACTCCCCGGAATCCAGCTATTCTCCGGAGTCCAGTGATGACAGCTACGAGCCGCCGAGCTCTCACTGCGCCTGGAGCGCAGCGGCGGCATCCGTCTGGCATGGTCAGTGACGCCCAGCGGCCGGGGTTCTTCCAGGTCCTCCTCTTTTGTTTGCCCTGAGTGGAATTGTGACGAGCCCCGTGGGGGCATGTAAGAAACTGTAATGCTTTTGCTTCAATGTTATTATTCCTGGCCCGGTGTTATGATTGCTAGCTCACTTCGGCACGGTGGTCCTTTTTGTTCTTGCGGTAGCTTAGTGCTCTAAGTTGACAGGACCCAGTCCCTAGGCAGGATTTAGCCGTCGCTGGTATGCCAGGTCGCGATGTCGTGGTCAAGGGCTAGGAGGTGAGTGGCCCGAGGTCCGGTAAGATACCCTCAAGCGCGATGCTTAGGAGGTCCCCTTTAGCAGCAAATTTTTTATTAATAGTAAATGATAATTCTGTAATTCCAAAACTGGTAAAGGGCTGGTGAAAATTATAAAAATAGGAAGGACGCCAGGAATAACAGCGTCCAGGATGGACTCTATTGCTAAGTACGTCCAGGTCTGGACGCTAGTACGGATGGCGTCTAGTCATTGCCCTTTCATTGGTGCTCTGAGTAGGCTCAACCGAGTCATTTTACATTGATAGATAGAGATTTCATGACCTCTATACTCTAATACACCTGCAACCATCGCTTCTTACCTTTCTAGGAGGTAAGCAAGCTCTAGCACGGACATCATCAATCATCACAGGAGCAACATCATCTCACTAGTTACTTGTCATTAGGATCATTCGCTCATCATTAGGATCATCCACTAGACCTATGGTTGGAGCATGTGAGTTGTTCCATGGCCTCGTTGAATCTTCTTTGTCTGGTCTTATGTATAATTTATTCAATGGTTATAAACGTACAATATATATTTGGCTAGGTTGTTACTTTTGGGCAATACAATTGGTAACTAGCTAGTTTATGATAATAGATAAGTTGATCTTGAGTCGGCTGTCGTGCTTTTGCCTCTACGTGTCAGTGCACCACTGCCAGCACTTTTGGAAGCATGGTGTGCCAGTGTCATAGCCCAACGTGAACCTGCCGCATGGGTGGCACCTCAACCTCGATAGGGTTCTGGTGCCGACTGTGCCGGACTCAGGCCGCACGCAGCTGATGGAGATCCACCATCGTCGTGTCTACTCTCGGACGACCTTTGCTGCAACCCAGCATCCAAAATGGATTCGCCAAACTAGGAAGCGTAGTTTGCCATAGAGCACGACCAGCATTGTCAGTCGTGCTACAAGGATGCGTCATGTGCACCATCCACCATCACCATCGGTCATGGTGAAGGGGGGAGGATTAGGAGGCCTACATTGTGGCTCTTGAGGAGGCCACAAGGAGGTCCATTGAGGAGGCCGAGCGCAAGGAGCTCACCAAGTGGCCTAGCCTTGCACATGCACTGGTTGAATCGGCGGCTAGAGTGGAGGCTAACATGCCCCCACCCCCCTTGCACCGCTTGCACTCAAGCCTATGGAGGAGGAGCCGCGGCCATGGCTTGGGCAATCATGGTCGTGGACGAACACGTTGCCATCGTATATCATGCATGCCCGTGTGGATGGGCACGATAGGCGAGGAGGCTGAGTGGTAGGCTGCAGAGCAGGCGATGAAGGCCGAGTGGCAGAAGAAGCATCAGCTGGTGGTGCAGCAAGTGGCTACGTTGCCAGCCATCCAGCAGGCATTCCCGTTGATGGAGACATCAGTCTACGTCGACCTGGCCAAGGAGGAGGAAGAAAATGACGATGATCTACTGACCACCGCTAACTGTTTATTTTATCTTTTAATTTAATATTTTTTAGTTTTAATTAATGTAAATTGGATTCTGCAGGCTGTTTTATTAAAAAATCGAAATGCAGTGCAAATGTGAAACATGTTTGTCCGAGCATCTTCAGACCGGCGGACAAAAACAGAAATTGACGTGGTTGACCGATCCAAATGAACAAAGAACGAACAAAATCTGTATCAGTTTAGTTTGCCATGTTGGAGTTGCCCTTAGGTCGGACGAAGGCGTGGACTTTTCTAGGCTAGGTTGAACAAAACACTGGACGTTGCTAAGAATAGCGTCCAGGTGTGGACGTGGTTTGCAACAGCGACCAGGTCTGGATGCTACTATTGATGGCGTCCTTCCTATTTCTTGAAATTCTAACTTATCAATACTATTTTTGGAATTTAAGCATTATTATTTATTATTGATAAAAAAATCAGCCTTTAGCATGCAAGCAGCTTCCTGAAGGCCGAAAAGGGAAGCGACATTGCCCGAGCGAGATCATGAGAGCCATAATACTGGGTCGTGAGGTCCATGCCATTATGAATGGGGTGACTTATCTTGGTGAGCCCGTGGTGATTCCTGTGCGTGATGCCTGGCCGTGTCCTGTTGGTGGCGCTTCTAAGTAGGTCCCGTGCCTATCTCGCCTTTTTCTGTTCATACAGATGCTTTAATGTGCGAGCGGATTGCATGAAAAAGGAGTGGTCGGCGGGGCCGCTCGCAGCCTGGCTCCGGAGGTTCTTGCGAGTTAGTCAGAGAGAGATCATAGCACATAGCCGCGCTTGCTGTCCTGCCGTTGATCTTTCCTTAATAAGGTGAACGCGCTGCGGACCTGGTGAGGTGACATGCGTGGGGCGGGCCGGAAGCCAGAGCTCGGTCTCTCAGGTTTATCAGCGATGCAGGGACAGACCCGAGCACAGGCGCCATGCCAGCAGCCCCCGTGGCGGGAGGAGAAATTGGCAGGTTAGCAACGTGCGGTGGCCGTGAAGGGCGACGAAGCACTAGACAGGCAGGTGATAATCATAAAGCAACTCAAGGAAAGGGTAAATCCAGTTCTAATAGATGCAAAGAACGATAAATAGCACAGGGACGGACCCACACGGCTTGGGGATAATGCAGCCCGAGGGTCGCCCCCAACTGAAAAAACCAAAAAGTGTCACCTGGCACTGTTGTTGAAGAAGCGCTGAAGTAGCTGAAGACGCGTGCTGCAGAAGTCGCCCGGGTCCTGAACCTTGCGAGGCTCTGGAGGCCCGGGGGGCTCGCGAGGATCCATCGCCATCTCCGCAGGATCGCCTGGTGCCTGGCCTCGAGAGCTGCTACAGTCGTGCGGCCTACTTTTGTTTTTTCCTTTCTCCTACATTTTAAAAAAGTAGAGGGCCCTACTGGGGTGTGTAATGAACCCGTGTTTCCACCAGGTGCGATTTTTCCTTTCTCCACGACGCTCATGCCACCATGCTATGTTTGTTATTTTGATATTATGCCATGATACCCGTGTTTCCACCAAGTGCGATTAGGGTATTTAGCTCGATGTGCTCGCGGTCGATTCTTGTGTCGCGAGGGTGTGCCTTTCTAGGGGCATCTTCCGGAGGTTCCTTCTTGAGGACCTGATGGTCATTGGGCCTCAAGAGACGTCGTCCAGCTGCAAGGTCAAAAAGCCCCATGAGGTGCCTCGTCTTACCCGGAGAAGCTCCTGAGCATGGAGTGGTTGTGGCTAGCGCGCCACATCATGATGCCCGGGTGCACGGGCTTAAGTGGGCGTGCATGTCCATGAGCTCGCCCGAGGGCGTCTCGCGAGGATTAAGGGCGCCAAGCTGTGGCGGCAAGGCGTCGACGAGGTGTGGTCGTGGGCAAGCCCAGGCGTGCACACCGTACCTAGCCCCCGTGTGCGGGACGTGCAAGGAAGAGGGATTGGCAACTGCCACTCCTCCTGAGACTCGGTAAGAAAGGCGAACAAAAACAGAAAGAGAGAAAATTTCCAACCCTGGCGAACGAAAGACATGAAAGCATCAAATTTCACTCAAGAAGTTGCAAACCAGCTACAGAGAGCAAGCAAAAGAACAGCCGCGTCCGACACCTAGACTAGTCTTCTTGTCTTCCCACCAGCGGGGAGCATGGAGCCTCCACTAGGACATGGGTGGGAGCTCCCGTGAGGCCCAGGGGCGGCGCTCAGGAGACTCCGGGGCATGTACAGCCCCAACTCATTTATCACATGAGAGTTTCATGAGCGGAGACCTTCACAAGCATGGGGCCTTGCTTCATGGGTAGAACTTCCGGAGGTGCTGGATGTTCCAGGCGTTCTGGATGGGGATCCTGTCGTGTGTCTCCAGGTGTGCGGCTGTAACACCCCGTATGTAACTTGCCATATTTGAATTCTAACTCTTGCCATTTTCGGCACTAAGTCGTGTTTTTTCCTTGTTGTCGGGTTTTTGTCTTCGTGTTTTTTTGCCTTTGTCATGCATCTCATATCATGTCATCATATGCATTGCATTTGCATACATGCTCGTCTCATCCATCCGAGCATTTTCCCCGTTGTCTATTTTGCATTCTGGCGCTTCTATGTCCTTTGGTGTCCCTTTCTACCTCTTTTCGTGTGTGGTTGTTAAACGTTTTCGGATTGGACCGAGACTTGACAAGCGGCCTTGGTTTACTACCGGTAGACCGCCTGTCAGGTTTCGTGCCATTTGGACTTCGTTTGATACTCCAACTGTTAACCGAGGGACCGAAAAGGCCTCGTGTGTGTTGCAGCCCAAGACCCCTCCAAAGTGACCCAAAACCCACCTAAACCCTTTCCATCATCTAGGTCGTTCGATCACGATCGCGTGGCCGAAAACCATGCTCAATTTGGAGCCTCCTAGCTCCCTCTACCTCTCTATATAGGTCTCTCCTCGAAAATTCCGGGTCCATTCGCACCCTAAACCTAGACCCGCTCCTCTCCGCGCGGCCGGACACGTCCGCCGCTGCCGGACAAAGCCGCCACTGCCCCCGCGCCCAACCACGCGCTGCCACATGTCCCATCGGAGCGCCCCACAGCCGCGGCCCGCCGAAGGCCGCGGGAGGCCCTCCCCGGCCCGAGCCGCGCGCCACCCGAGCCCACCTAGCACGCCGGTGCCGCCGCAGGCCACCGTGCCAACCGGGGCCATTCATCGGCCGCCTCGCCTCGCTGGCTCACTGCCGCGTCACCGCCCGAGGTCGCCGCGCCCTTCTTTGCCCGGCGCCGCCGCCGCCATCGCCGTCATCCACCAAGTCCGGCAACTTCGGCCAACTCCGATGCCCAAGTACAACTCCGGCCACCGCCGCACTGTTCCGGCGTCAACTCCGGCGAGATCCGCCGGCTCCTCGATCCGCGTGCGATCTGGATCCAGATCTGGATCGGTTGACTCTAACCCTAATTCCCAGTAATTTTCGCATATTTGGGCATGCCATAACTCTGCATCCGTGGCTCTGTTTTGGACGTGTAGCATATCGAAATGTTCGCCTCGACGAGTACTTCATTTCATCTCATTGCATGATGTTCATTTGAGCTCATCTTGATGCCCTAAATGCTGTTGGAAGAGTGCTAGTTTCTGTTAGTTTCAGATTCATATCAGTAATTCGACATTTGTCATTTTTGCCATGATTGATGTGTGCCTCCTATGAACTCGAGCCCTACCTGTGTTTTGAAGTATGCCATGCCATCTTTACAGGGTTGTAAGCCATGTATTTTTGTGATCTTTGTGGTTACTAGCACAAGCATGCAAAGTAGCCCTCTTAATGTTGCTGATTTCAGGGACAGAGAAATCTTCTAAGTCTTTGTCCTATTTATATTTTTATGCCATGTGTTCATGTTGCTACCGAGCGATCCATGCCTCTTTTGAGCATGATCAGTAAGGATGTTTTGTAGATATTATGGTGCTCTATCCATAAATGTCTTTGTTTGCATTCATGGAGCACCCTAGCTTGAGTCAATCGAGCCCTACTTTTGCTATAAAATGTTCCTGGCAGAATGTTTACATGTTAAGCATTGTTGCCGAGCTTGTTGTAGTTGATCCATGCATGCTATGATGTTATTCTTGCCATGTTTAGGTTCTATGCCATGTCTACTTGCTGGGTGTATGCTTAGTTTATCGTGCAATGCCTTGTGGTAAGAGCATCGAGCTCGTAAACATGCCTACTCAATATCTGTTTTGCCATGTTCAAGTTTTCTGCTAAGTCTGAATCTGTTAACGATTTGCTATGTTCACATGGTTGCCATTGTATTTTCTGATCCCTTTTGACTTATGGTATGTAAGGGACTTTTGTTGTATGCTTTGAGTAGCTTCATGCCATGCCTTGCTTTGCCATGATATTTTCCTGTAGCATGTTGTTATCTTGCTCTAAACATTGCTTCTTGATGTTAAATTCCTGAGTTGTTATTTTCACAAAGTCCGAAACCTGATATCTTTTGCACTTTTGCCATGCTTGTTTGAACCTGCTATAGAGTGAATTAGCCATAGCTCAGTGTTCATCTTTTGTTAAGCATCTTGAGTGCACCCCTGCCATTTATTTTGTTTGCTATGTTAGAGTGCTTTAGCATGTTGTTCTTGATGCATTTAGATGGCCTCGTGATGTTAACCGCAGACCGATGCCATATTTGTTTTGCTTGTCATTTCCAAACCGTGCATCCGATTCCGGTGATCTTTATGCCGATTTTGACCGAAATCAACTCCCCTTTCTAGTGGCACTCTTGGTTTTCCATGTTGAGGCCAGGTTCAATATTTCCTTTCCGAAACATGCATATGCATCGCATACCGCATCCCGCATGTCATACCATGTTTTGCATCATGTTGCTTGTGCATTGCACGTGGTTGATTGTGTCTCCCTTTGCTTGTTGTTCTTGCTTGGGTAGAGCCGGGAGACGTGTACGTGATCGAGGAGCCCGTTGATTACGTTTACGAGGATCAAGCTAACGTCAACTTAGAGAACTTTGCAGGCAAGATGACCATACCCTCGAAATCACTTCTATCTTTGCTTGTTAGATGCTCGCTCTTTTGCTATGCCTATGCTACGATACCTACCACTTGCTTATCATTCCTCCCATATTGCCATGTCAAACCTCTAACCCACCTTCTCCTAGCAAACTATTGTTTGGCTATGTTACCGCTTTGCTCAGCCCCTCTTACAGCGTTGCTAGTTATAGGTGAAGATTGGAGTTTGTTCCTTGTTGGAACATGTATGTTGTTGGGATATCATTATTATATCTTGTCTATTTTAATGCACCTATATACTTGGTAAAGGGTGGAAGGCTCGGCCTTATGCCTGGTGTTTTGTTCCACTCTTGCCGCCCTAGTTTCCGTCATGCTGGTGTTAGGTTCCTTGATCTTGCGTTTCTTACACGGTTGGGTTATAATGGGAATCCCTTGACAATTCGCCTTGAATAAAACTCCTCCAGCAATGCCCAACCTTGGTTTTATCATTTGCCACCTAGCTTTTTCCCCTTGGGTTTCCGGAGCCCGAGGGTCATCTTTATTTAAACGCCCGTGGGTGAACAAACTACTGTTGAGCAATTGACATAATTGAGCATAGTTATGAGAATATCTAGGTATGATCACGTATTTACGCATCACGTCCGAGACAAGTAGACCAACTCCTCCTACATCTACTACCATTACTCCACTCATCGATTGCTATCCAGCATGCATCTAGAGTATTAAGTTCATGAAAACAGAGTAACGCCTTAAGCAAGATGACATGATGTAGAGGGATAAAAGTGCTCCTTCGAGTGTTGGTCCAAACTAGAGCCATTTGCAACGCCCCCTCGGGGAAACTCAAGGTTTGGTTTTAGTTGTACGGAGTGCTCATCTGAGTGTGCCCTGAGAACGAGATATGTGCAGCTCCTATCGGGATTTGTTGGCACATCCGGGCGGCTTTTCTGGTTTAGTTTTACCATTGTCGAGATGTCTTGTAACCGGGATTCCGAGTCTGATCGGATTGTCTTGGGAGAAGGATTATCCTTCGTTGACCGTGAGAGCTTGTGATGGGCTAAGTTGGGACTCCCCTGCAGGGATTTGAACTTTCGAAAGTCGTGCCCGCTGTTATGGGCAGATGGGAATTTGTTAATGTCCCGTTGTAGAAAACCTAAAACTTAACTTAATTAAAACTAATCAACAGAGTGTGTGGCCGTGATGGTCTCTTTTCGGCGGAGTCCGCGAAGAGAACACGGTCTCGTGTTATGCTTGAACATAGGTTGTTCTAGGATCACTTCTTGATCATAGTTCATCGATCGTGCCTTTGCCTTCTCTTCTCGCTCTCATTTGCGTATGTTAGCCACCTGAAAGTGCGTTATATCGACTAGAGGGGGGTTAATAGGCGATTTTTATGAAATTCTTCGCTGAGCAATTTGCCGGTGAGGAAATTCCTTAGCGAAGAACTACTAGCAGCGGAATAAGTACTCAAAAGTAAACATAACAGAATACAAGCATAGTCATCATGATGAAATGAAGACAGGCACAGAGGACAGGAAGCGTAATCACAGGATAACATAGGATGAAGACAAACAGACTAAAGAAATTAAACTGAGGAAATTGAGAAAGTCTTCAGTCAAAGTCTTCAAACACAGATATGAACAAGCACACAACACAGTTATGAGGAAATGAAAGAGTTGAGGAAATAGAACCAGTAAGCTTGGTGAAGACAATGATTTGGTAGACCAGTTCCAACTGCTGTCTCAGTTGTACGTCTGGTTGGAGCGGCTGAGTATTTAAACTCGAGGACACACAGTCCCGGACACCCAGTCAAGGACACTTAGTCCAAGACACCCAGTCCTCACCGTATTCTCCTTGAACTAAGGTCACACAGACCTCGTCCAATCACTCGTGGTAAGTCTTCAGGCGACTTCCAAACCTTCACAAACTTGGTCACCCGGCGATCCACAATTCCTCTTGGATGCTCTAGACCATGACGCCTAACCGTCTGAAAGAAGCACAGTCTTCAAAGGTAACAAGCGTCGGATCCACTCAGGATCAATCTCTTCAGTGATGCTCAATCACTTGGGGTTTGTAGGTGTTTGGGTTTCGGGTTTTTGGTTTTTCCTCACTTGATGATTTTCGCTCAAAGTCCTCGGAGGATGGGTTGCTCTTAAATGACAAGTGTCAGTTTCTCTTGGAGCAGCCAACCAGCTAGTGGTTGTAGGGGGCGGCTATTTATAGCCTAGGGAGCAGCCCGACATGATAAGACATAAATGTCCTTCAACGATATGACCATTAGGTGGATAGATATTTTGGGACAGCTGGCGCATAGCATAGCAACGGTCGGAATTTTGAGTAGTAAAATCCTCAGGGCTATCATGTTCCTCACTGTGTAGGCAATGCGCACTGGCGAATTCCTAACTCCTCAGTCAGGACAAATTCCTCAAAGACCAAAAGAACTTCGTCTCTGTCACTGAAGAAATTGACTGAACTGTATGAGATTTCCAATGGCTTCACTCGAAGGGATTGGTAGATGTAGGATTTTGAGTTGAGCATCACATGGAAATTTTTCCTTAGTATTTCCTCGACCCCCTTTAACAGTACGACATTTCCTACCACTCAAGAAAGAGAAAAACAAAACTATGAAAAAGAAAGTCTTCAAGCTTCATATTCCTCGCATGAGTATCAAGTTTTCACGGACACACCAATTTCTTCACATTCAAAGTCTTCATGCAAGTCTTCAGAAATACCAAAATCTTCATTCGAAGATATTCATTTTTAGGGGTCGACTTTTCTGCAAGGAATAAGCATGCAGAATAGTGCATCAAAAGTATCAGAGCACAGTGCATCAAAAGTATCAGAGCACCATCGGGTTTAAGATTACAACTCGATCCAATAAAGTTTTAGAAGAACAAGAGTTGTAACTTAGCAAAAAAATGCCCATATAGTAGACCCGCTTGAAGAGTAACTCATATTTCTCCCCCTTTGTCAATGAATGACCAAAAGGATCGAAAATGAGGACTAACGCCCGTGAAGATAATCATGTTGATGAAGGAGTGCCAGCGTTGTCTGGGTCGTTTATTGATGTAGGGCCTGCCGCAGTGTCGTCCAAATCTTCATGTTCATCAGTTTTGCGTGATGAAGAAAATGAGATGGCCACCAGAGAAGGAACTTGTACCTTCTTCAATTTCTTCGGTGGAGGTGTAGACCAGTCAAAATCTTCTTTGAGACCCATTTTCTTCAGATCTTCTTCACCATATAGATGTGACAGGATTGCCCAGGTGCAACCGAAGACTTGATGGAGGTAGTAGTGGTTTTTCTTCACTGCATTGTGTGTGGCAGTCATGTTGTGAAGAAGTGAATCAAACTGACGCTTAACCCATTTGTGATTTCGATCCACCTTCTAGTGAAGACTAAGTAGAAGTTCATGGTCAGTCATCATGCGCAGAGCAGTGGCTTGAGGAGTGGACTTAGGTGCATTGGCAGAGTCATGTGTGGCAGAGTCATCATTGGTGGAATAAGATGCATCTTTGCAAAATTGACCATCCAATGGGCGAATGCCTTCATCTATTACAGCTGGTGCCTTGCCCTTTCCATCAACTGAGGAATATGTTTGCTTGAGGACTTCAATTGGGGGCAAGTAGCTGAGGTGATTCTCGAAATCAGCTTTGTAGTTGAGTGAAGACCTTGTTCTGAGGAATCTCATAATCCAAGGTGCATAAGGCTTCAGCTCAAACGGTGACAGTGCAACATTTGCCATAGTCCTCATGAAGAAATCATGATAATTGACAGGAATGCCATGAACGATGTTGAATACCAGATTCTTCATGATGCCAACAATTTCCTCATCAGATGAGTCGTGGCCTTTGATAGGACTTATTGTCCTCATAAGAATACGATAGACAGTTCTGGGCATGTACATCAATTCCTTCACGAGGAATTTGGTTCTTGGTGCTTGACCTGGCTTCAAAGGTTTCATCAGCACCTGCATGTAATGATGTGTGAGCTCAGGTTCACTGTAGATGCAGCGAGCTTCTTCAAGGGGAGGACTGAGTGGTAGAGCATGAAGCAATTCAGAGGCTGGTGCAGTGTAGTGAGTGTTTTCAGACATCCAGTCGAGCACCCATGAATTCACATCTTCAGCATCTCTGGTGATGTGCAGTGTTGCATAGAATTGAAGAATCAGTTCTTCATTCCAATCGCAGATGTCAGAGAAAAAGTTGAGCAGTCCAGCGTCGTGAAGAACACTCAGGACTGGTGCGAAGCATGGCAGAGATTCCATATCCACGTGAGGAATATGCTCATGGTAGAAAATCTTCTCCTTGTTGAACAGCACTGAGGAATAGAAATTGGCTTGACTGGCAGTCCAGAAACGCCTCTTCCTAATGTGAGCAGAGTCATATGGGTTGTAATCTTCAAACAAGACGTGCTCACCGAAGAAATCATCAGCCTTGAACTTTTGCTTGCGTGATAATGGATCCTTTGGCTTCGGCAGAGGAGTATCAGTGAGTTGCATCACGACCTCAGGAATCTCAATCGCAGGTTCTTCAGGCTGAGGAATTTCTAGTTCCTCCTCAGTGGCAGTCTACGTAGTTGGTTGTTCAGCAGCAGCAGCAGTTTCTTCAGCGCTAGTGGCTGGAATTTCCTCATGGACAGATACAGTGGGATGAGTTTCTTCAGGGCCCAGGTGAACACTTTGTGTGGGGGACTGAGGAATTTGCTGTAGAAGGGTGAACATTGGAGAGTTTGGATGCTGACTTTCCCAGAATTCATCACTGATTACGGGTGTGGAGCAGCCAATGTCCACATCTTCATCTTCCATTTCTTCAACGCCAGCCTCTTCAGCTGTGAACTGAGGCATATGCGAGGAGATGATAGGTGTTGAAGGGATCGCATCCACTTCAATTTCTTCATCCAATGGTTCACACGAAGCAGCAGAAGGAGTTTCTTCATCTGATCCGCTGGAGATCACATATTCTTCATCAAAAGGAATGAGATCCTTTGATGGCCTGTTTGAGATGGGAACAACATCAATCGGATTTGCAAATGAGCTTGTCATAGGCTTCATTTTCTTCGGAGCTGAAGAATCTGAAGCAGCTGATGCTTTCCTTTTCTTCACTGCAGCACGCTCTGCAGCCTTGGTCTTCTTCACATCTGATGCAGATGGAAGGATTGGAGTTGAAGTTGGTGCAGGAGCAGCTGAGGAATCTGGTTGATGTTCTTTAGGCACAACTGATGCAGTTGCCCTGAGTTCTTCAGTTTCTTCAGGTTCACCACTAGTGGGTGCCCTGGCAATTTCTTCAGCGGCTGGAATGCAGTCATCAGACCTGGAACTCACATTATCTTCAGCAGCCTGATTGTCATCAGCGGTGCTGGCATTGTCTTCAGTAGGCTGAGCAGATGCTTCAGCCTGAGGAATTTCCTGTTGCGTTGGGGCTGCAACATTGGAAGTGAAATTATCCGCAAGTTTCACAACACGAACCTTGGCTCCAAGCCAATCAGTGCGATATGCGTCAAAGTCATCACTGAGTTTCTTAATCTCAGTCTGAATAGTGACAAGTTCTTCAGTTGTCATAGAGACAACGTTTTTCTTCAGATAGCGCTCTTTCTTGTACTGCGCTTTCTTGATCTGCCTGGCCTTCTCAAATTTCCACTTTTCTTCTTGAATGAACTGGGTTAGCATGTGACTCTGGCCAGGAGTCAGCTTGAAGTCAGGTAAGGGAGTGTTGGGGTCCTTGTGCCAATCATCAATGTAGTCGAGGATCAGCTTGGGATCCAAAAGCAATGGCACCTCTCATCCTTTGGCTCTAGCGGCCCTGACTTGCCTGTCTCTGATGATTTCTGCAAGTTCATCATCATAAGCTTCGTCTTCATCAGACGGCACTTGGAAAGCGACTTGTTTCTTTCGAGGACTTGGGCGAGGACCTCGTCCAGCAGTGGCCTTTGTCTTCAGCAGTGAGGGGCCATCTAAGGAACTTGGTGCAGCTGAGGAACTAGCTAAGACACCTGAGGCAATGGAGATGCCGGCAGTCCTTTGGCCCGAATCAAGATGCACAGGTGCTGAGGATTTGGTCGGAATAGCTGAAGGCTTTGGCGGAGGAGCTGAGGACTTTGGAGGAACAGGAGCAGCATGAGGAATTGGCCGTGAGGGCTTTGATGATTCTGGCCGTGAGGGCATTGCTGAGGAACCACTTGGCTTGCGCGCAAGCTTCTTTGACATAGCCTTCTTTGGCTTGACAGCAAGGACCTCAGCAGAGGCAGCAGCAGCAGCAGAGTCTTCATTGAATTTCCTCACTGCTTCTTTGGCTTGCTTAGCCAACTTGCCTTGGCGCTTGGCCCATTCATCAGGATAGTCCTCACCGCGCTTGAGGCTGGTGGGATCAGCGATTTGGCCAGGTGCCAATGGTGCTCTTGGGTATGGAGGATTGAGTGCGAATTTCTTCATATACTTAGGAGTGACATATCTGTACTCCCTCCATTCTCTTGCCCATCTCCTCTCTATCTTCTGAATGCGCACTTTGCGCTCATTCTTGGTTTTCTCAGTAGGTGTGCAGTACCCAACATATATGTCATCAGGGATTTCAAATGCTATATTTACCTCAGGCCTCTTTCCTCCCTTCTGTGGCCTTTTACCATCAGCCATTTTCTTCAGTTGAGGAATTTGAACAATCGAATTCTCTGAAGAAGTATGCAACTTTTCTTCGAGGAACACTGCAAATGAGTTAAGTTGATGAGAACCTAGTGATTCAGCATCTGACATGTGTACCTGTGAACAGAGTATAGTTGCGAGGAATTTGGAGAGGTCATATGCGTTCTCAGAAGGTTTTTCAAAATGAACAAGTTTGAGGAATTTGACCAGATGAGTCTTGAAGATTTTCACTAAGCGTTCTTTGTCTTAGGTTCTAGAGTTGTATAGATCGAAGATCCACACAATTGAGGAATCTTGAAGAAAAATGATGCTTAGAGAAACGAATCAAGAACGGATGACTTGTGAGGTTTTCAGTGTGTGAAGATATGAAGAAAAACACTTTTGAAGATTTTGTAGATAATCATTCGAATCAACGAGGGCATTAAAAGTAACTTTTAATTACCCTGGACGAAGAACACGATGAACTGGAGTGAGGAGATGTGAAGTTCGTCTGTGCAGATCTTCCACGCCCTAACTTGGCGGAGGAAGACGTCTACGGCGGCGGCGGAGTGAAGATGTCCGTGGTCGGCGCGAGTACGTCGGCGACGAGGTCGAGGCAGTGAAGCTCTTCCTCACCGGCGGCGATGAAGTAGCGACAGCGCTATGGTTTTAGAAGCTCGATCTGGAGAGAGAGGTCGAGCGGAGTAAAAGAAGTGAGGAAGGGAAGGAGGGGTATTTATAGCCACGGTGAAAAAACTGCTCGCTCGAAGAAATTGGACGAACATGCCCCTGACCTTTCTCATTCGCATGACATGTGTCACCCACGTAGTGAGAGGTGGAGATCGTGTTAGATCGTGGGTGAGTGGATAAGTGTATCGTGGGATGTGGAACGGTTTGAGCGGCAAAAACGAAAATTTCGATAAGATAGGTTTTAAAGTTCCGTTCGCAATTTCTTCAGCTGACAGGTACACAGTGAAGATTTTGAACGAGTTTCAAATAGAACGCACATGAAGAATTTGTGAACAGATTGGGTTGAGTATAGCATAGAGGGGAAGGGTCCGATCACATTCACTTAGTAGAAAACCAACTTGAAGAAATAGCAATAAGTGAATGCTGTAGAGGACATAAACTCATATATATATTGCCAATGAAGAAAAACGATGGAACCAGTGAAGACTATGCAAAGTTGAAGAATATGAATAATTTGAGGAATTTCAACTTTTGGTGGTGGCATGACCCACCGTATAAGAATGATGATTTCAGACACCGCGTACAATTGTTGTAGGGTTCTGAGAATCGAATTCTTCGTTAATTTCTTCACACTAAGAGTGTTATTCTTCATTGATTGAAGAAAAACGTTTCTTCATGTGTTGCACATCTAAGTCATCAATTTTGCATAAGTGTTAGGATGAGTGTCCTTTTCAAAGAACATTCGAAGATTCTAGGATATTTAGCTCACACCGCAACTTGCTAAATCTCTTCTCATCCAAGGGCTTTGTGAAGATATCGGCTAGCTGTTCTTCAGTCTTCACATGCTCAATAGAAATGTCGCCCTTCAACACATGATCACGAAGAAAATGATGACGAATCTGAATGTGCTTTGTCTTCGAGTGCTGAACTGGGTTGTGAGCAATCTTGATGGCACTCTCATTGTCACAGAAGAGAGGCACATTCTTCATGTTGATGCCGTAGTCCTTGAGAGTTTGCTTCATCCATAGCAATTGGGCACAGCGACCAGAATTCTTGAACTCAGTGCCATTGTCACTTCTGATGTGCTTGATCTTCACACCAAAGTTGGTTGAAGCCCTCGAGGAAAATCGTTTGAAGACTTCCTGCACTTCATGTTTGTAAGTAACAAGGTGTACCCATGTGTAGCGAGAATAATAATCAACAATAACAAAGCCATATTGAGATGCTTCATTTGAAATAGCAGAATAATGATTAGGACCAAAGAGATCCATGTGAAGCAATTCAAATGGGCGAGTGGTGGTCATGATAGTCTTCGCTGGATGCTTGGCCTTGGTCATCTTCCCAGCTTCACAGGCTCCGCATAGGTGATCCTTGAGGAATTTGACATTCTCGATGCCAATGACATGCTTCTTCTTCGCAAGCGTGTGCAAATTCCTCATGCCTACATGACCAAGTCGTTGATGCCAGAGCCAGCCTTCTAAAGCTTTTGCAAGTAAGCACACGGCTGGTTGTGGTCCTGTAGAGAAATCAACAATATACAGGTCTCCTCTCCTAAAGCCTTCGAAGACTTTGGAATTGTCAGCTTCCATAACCACAACACAATGGTACTTGCCAAAGACAACAACCATATCAAGATCACAAAGCATTGAGACAGACATAAGGTTGTATCCTAAGGACTCAACAAGCATGACTTTGTCCATGTGTCAATCCTTTGTAATCGCAACCTTACCTAGACCCAATACCTGACTTTTGCCTTTGTCAGCAAAGATGATATGCTTCAGATGCGACGGAGATAATGGAGCATCCATCAATAGATTCTTGTCACCAGACATGTGGTTTGTACATCCATTATCGAGGACCCACTCAGTGGCTTTGGGTTGATCATCCTGCAGATGAATTAGTGCAGCTTACAAACTCATATACTTCATCAGTGAAGAATATGACATCAATTCATCAGATCAATTTCATCAAGAAGAGAACTAATGAAGCAATATGAGGACGTGAGAAATGAAAGTTCATTTCTTCATGATTAGCCTGCGTCCTATCAGGCATGCTCAGGTCTCCAGCAAATTCTTCAGACGATTACGTGCGTCTGGAGACCTGACCCTGCAGAAGAGATTAGTTCTTTTTCTTCACCACCCACATCTGAAGGGGTGGCAAAGAGCTCATCATTCTGCGAGCTCCATACGAGAAGGATGGCATAGAAGCCAGTCCATTTCGTTTCACATAAGAGGGGTTAGAGTAAGCATGAGAGTATGCAGAGAAATTCTTCGAGGACTTATGGACATAATGATTTGAAGAATAATGCATATATCCATAATCCTTAGATCTTCCCTGCGAAACAGACGGGTTAGCACGATGATGTTCATATGAGGACTTTGCTCCATATGAGGAATTTGGTCCATATGAAGAATTCGATCTGGGGTTCCTATTCTTCACAGGTGGCGTCATGATGACATTCACCTGAAGATTTTCAAGACATCTTTTGGGAACCCAGATTTTCTTCATAGGGGAGCCGTTCCTGTAGTTAGTGCCAACATATCTTGCAAATACTTCACCATTCTGATTTTTGAATAGCTTATAGTTGGAGTCAATTGACTCATCATCAGAATGAGGAGATTCACAAGCAAATCCAGATAAGTTAGATGGATCAACTGGAGGTCCCTTTGCAGCAACCCATGTAGTTTTGGGGTACTGCTCAGGCTTCCAATATGTACCATCAGCATTGAGTTTCCTCTCAAAGGCGATACCCTCTTTCCTAGGTTCCTATTGAGGATCTGCTTTTTAAGCACATCACAAAGAGCCTGATGCCCTTTGAGGCTTTTGTACATGCCTGTCGTGTACAATTCCTTCAGCCCTGCATCATCAGTGATACTAGCAATGTCCTCAGATGAGGAATTAGTGATAGCAGAGGCAAATGAAGAATTTGAAACATTAGCAGCATTTGAACATTCAGGTGAAGAATTAGCAGATTCACGTTCAATGCACTTCAAGCATGGTGGAACAAATTCTTCCTGAGAAGCGCTGGTTTGTTGAGCAAGTAATGAATCGCGCTCCTTCTGAAGATCTTCATAACTCACTCTTAGCCTCTCAAGGTCTTGCTTTCTTTGAAGAAATTCATAAGAAAGCTTCTCATGATTCGATAAGAGAGTGTTATGATGACTTTGAAGTTTGTCAAGCTTGGACTGAAGTCTCTAAAGATTTTCAGTCAAAGTTTCATTGCGATCCATTTCTTCACCCAACATATCATCACTTTTATTTAGCATGTTTTGAACCTTTTCTAAAGCCCTTTGTTGTTTTATAGCAATCTTAGCAAGTTTAGAATAGCTGGGTTTAAGGTTTTTATCAGATTCATTCTCACTTGATTCAGAGGAGGTATATTTGAGTACCTTGGCATCCTTTGCCATGAAGCAATAGGTGGGAGCGTAGTCATCATCGCCTTCATCCGCCTTGTTGGTGAGGTCATTTTCTTCAGTGTTGAAGATAGACTTGCTGACAAATGCAGTAGGGAGAGCAAGGCTCGCCACTCCGGATTCGGACTCCTCAGATGACTCCTCTTCCTCATTTTCTTCAGATTCAGCCTTAGAGTCCATTTCCTTGCCAATGAATGCCCTGGCTTTCTTGGAGATGCTCTTCTTGTGATATGAAGGCTTGGAGGATTTTGATGATGAGGATTTTCTGGATTTCTTCTTTTTCTTCGCATCATCAGAACTGTAATCCTTGTATTTCTTCTTCTTTGATTCCTTTTCCCACTGAGGACAATCTTGAATGAAATGTCCAGGTTTCTTGCATTTGTGACAGAGCCTCTTCTTGTAGTCACTGGATGAGGAATCATTGCTCCTTGAGGATCTTCCAAGGTGACCACGTCTTGAGAACTTTTGGAACTTCTTCACGAGCAAAGCTAGATCATGGCTCAGTTCTTCAGGATCACCAAGGCTGCTACCAGAGTCTTCATCTTTGGACTCAGATACTGCCTTGGCCTTCAGTGCATGTGTTCTGCCATAGCTTGAACCATAGAGATCTCTCTTTTCAGCAAGTTGGAACTCATCAGTATTTAGCCTCTAGAGAATATCAGCAGGATCAAGTGACTTGTAATCAGCACGTTCTTGTATCATCAATGCCAGAGTGTCAAATGAGGAATCAAGCGATCTCAGCAATTTATTCACCACCTCATGGTCAGTGATGTCAGTGGCACCAAGTGCTTGAAGCTCATTTGAGATGTCAGTGAGGTGATCAGAGGTTTGTTGAACATTTTCATTGTCGAGTCTTTTGAAGCGGTTGAAGAGATTGCGAAGAACATCAACTCGAGAGTCACGCTGAGTTGAGACTCCTTCATTCACTTTGGACAACCTGTCCCAGATAAGTTTCGCTGTTTCCAAAGCACTCACTCTGCCATACTGTCCTTTGCTCAGATGGCCACATATGATATTCTTCGCTTGAGAGTCGATTTGCTTGAATCTCTTCACATCGACAGTATTCAGAGTAGGTGTTACTGAGGGAACACCATTTTCCACAACATACCAGAGATCGTTATCAATTTCTTCAAGATGCATTCGCATCTTATTCTTCCAGTAGGGGTAGTCCGTCCCATCAAAGGTAGGACACCCAGCAGAGACCTTGATCATACTTGCGGTCGACATAACTAAAACTCCAGGCAGTTAAGCCAAAATCACATAGAACAAGGGAGTACCTTGCTCTGATACCAATTGAAAGTGCGTTATATCGACTAGAGGGGGGTGAATAGGCGATTTTTATGAAATTCTTCACTGAGGAATTTGCCGGTGAGGAAATTCCTAAGCGAAGAACTACTAGCAGCGGAATAAGTACTCAAAAGTAAACATAACAGAATAAAAGCATAGTCATCATGATGAAATGAAGACAGGCACAGAGTACACAAAGCGTAATCACAGGATAACACAGGATGAAGATAAACAGACTGAAGAAATTAAACTGAGGAAATTGAGAAAGTCTTCAGTCAAAGTCTTCAAACACAGATATGAACAAGCACACAACACAGTTATGAGGAAATGAAAGAGTTGAGGAAATAGAACCAGTAAGCTTGGTGAAGACAATGATTTGGTAGACCAGTTCCAACTGATGTCTCAGTTGTACGTCTGGTTGGAGCGGCTGAGTATTTAAACTCGAGGACACACAGTCCCGGACACCCAGTCAAGGACACTTAGTCCAAGACACCCAGTCCTCACCGTATTCTCCTTGAACTAAGGTCACACAGACCTCGTCCAATCACTCGTGGTAAGTCTTCAGGCGACTTCCAAACCGTCACAAACTTGGTCACCCGGCGATCCACAATTCCTCTTGGATGCTCTAGACCATGACGCCTAACCGTCTGAAAGAAGCACAGTCTTCAAAGGTAACAAGCGTCGGATCCACTCAGGATCAATCTCTTAAGTGATGCTCAATCACTTGGGGTTTGTAGGTGTTTGGGTTTTGGGTTTTTGGTTTTTCCTCACTTGATGATTTTCGCTCAAAGTCCTCGGAGGATGGGTTGCTCTCAAATGACAAGTGTCAGTTTCTCTTGGAGCAGCCAACCAGCTAGTGGTTGTAGGGGGCGGCTATTTATAGCCTAGGGAGCAGCCCGACATGATAAGACATAAATGCCCTTCAATGATATGACCATTAGGTGGATAGATATTTTGGGACAGCTGGCGCATAGCATAGCAACGGTCGGAATTTTGAGTAGTAAAATCCTCAGAGCTATAATGTTCATCACTGTGTAGGCAATGCGCACTGGCGAATTCCTAACTCCTCAGTCAGGACAAATTCCTCAAAGACCAGAAGAACTTCGTCTCTGTCACTGAAGAAATTGACTGAACTGTATGAGATTTCCAATGGCTTCGCTCGAAGGGATTGGTAGATGTAGGATTTTGAGTTGAGCATCACATGGAAATTTTTCCTTAGTATTTCCTCGACCCCCTTTAACAGTACGGTGTTTCCTATGACTCAAGAAAGAGAAAAACAAAACTATGAAAACGAAAGTCTTCAAGCTTCATATTCCTCGCATGAATATCAAGTCTTCACGGACACACCAATTTCTTCACTTTCAAAGTCTTCATGAAAGTCTTAAGAAATACCAAAATCTTCAGTCAAAGATATTCATTTTTAGGGGTCGAGTTTTCCTGTAAATATCAAACTCCTCATAGACTTATAGATCTGTGTACACTCACAAACACATTAGTCCCTTAACCTATAAGTCTTCAATACACCAAAATCACTAAGGGGCACTAGATGCACTTACACCACCATATATGCTAGCCGCTTGCTGCAGCTCCACCTCATACCTTTTACCCTTCCTATAAGCTTAAATACTCTTGATCGCAAGGGTATGCGATTGCTGAGTCCCCGTGACTCACAGATTACATCCAAAACCAGATGCAGGGACCGATGATACCGCTCCAGGAGATTCGACAAAGCTCAAGTGGGAGTTCGATGAGGACTCAGGACGATACTATGTTTCCTTTCCAGACGATCAGTAGTGGAGCCCAGTTGGGGCGATCGAGGACATTGTTGCATTTGGGGTTTATCTTTATTTTGGTTCCGTAGTCGGACCTTGAGTGTAACTGGATGAATGTAATGATATTTATGCTATTTGTGTGACATGGCGAGTGTAAGTCAACTATGTACCTTTTCCCTTTATTCATTACATGGGTTGTGTTAAGATTACCTCACTTGCGACATTGCTTACAATGCGGTTATGTCTCTAAGTCGTGCTTCGACACGTGGGAGCTATAGCTGCATCGTGGGCGTTACAAGTAGGTAATCAGACCTTCCCCAATTTTAGGAGCCCCCTGCTTGATCGAATCGCTGGCGTTGTTGAGTCTAGAAAAATGTTTTGAGTCATTTAGGATTATATATATCGGAGAGTAGGATTCTTTTTACTCATCAGTCCCTTCGTCGCTCTGGTGAGGCATCCTGACGTAGAGTTTTGACTCTTCTCTTCTCAAATTTCACTAATTTTTTTTAGGATCACGCGGGTATCTTGGAATAGTTCCGATGGTTTTGTGAGGAGAACATTGTTCTTGGTGCCTCCTGACATTTAAGGGTTGTGGCAGTGTCCTGGGGAGTTGAGCTCCGATGTGTTGTCGTCACAATTTTATCATTGCAATTATGGAATACCTGAGTTTCGCCGACATCGAAAATCTCTTTTATGCAGTTGTTGGTGAGATAACCTCGACGCCACCCAGTACTGGGGCGGGAGTATTGCCATAACTCGTATAACGGATGCTTTTCGAACGTTGAGGTAAATGATTTCCAAAGGTTTCTTGGTTATGTGTTGAAGGATGGATACAGCTGGATGTAGGAATTGCTAGCTTTGGGTGAGATATTATGCTTCCCCTATATCCCCAACACCTGATTGCATAACCGGAAAGGTTTGGGAGTTTCATAGGTGGGAATTCTTGTAGCTCTAGAATTTCTCTCACGAATATTTGGTTTGTGATTGGGTAATCCTCACCAAGTATTTGTTCTTGTTCATACCTTGTTGTTTTATTCTTCTACCTCTATCTAAGTGGCTTCTCAATTTATGGAAGTGTGACCATTTCAATTGGAATGCATTTGTTCATTTTGTTAGGATGTTAAGACTATTTGTTGCAATATCAATCCATTTGATTCAGCTTGAATATGTGTCTGTCAAGATGCTAACGGATGTCACCCTCTTCAGGATGGCTCCTCCAACGCGTTCAAATCCTGATCCGCCACCACCACCTCCACCTCCGGAGGCATGGAAAGCTATGATGGCCGCTACCAATGCAAACACGCAGCTGATCATGCAAATATTGCAAGAGAGCAACCAAGGGAATCATGGCCATGGCAACAATCAGAATTAGTTTGCTACACTCAACCAGTTCCTCGCTAACTAGCCAAAGACCTTCAGTAACTGTGTCGAGGCAAGAGACGCTGATGATTGGCTCGTGGATATCTACAAGCATTTCGAGTGTAGCAACGTCAGGCCTGAGGACTTTGTCAAGTTTGCCTTGTTCCAACTCAAAGACCAAGCTGCTTAATGGTATCAGCAATACAAAGATTCCAGAGGAGGTCATGTGATTACCTGGGATGAATTACGTCAAGACTTCAGAGCTCACCACATTCCTCAGAGTGTTGTTGAGAGCAAGCGTGAGGAATTCCGCAACATGAAGCAAGGCAGCTTGTCTGTTTACTAGTATAACATCATGTTCCAGGAGCTCGCTCGTTTCGCTAAGCAGGACGTCCCTGACGAGAAGAGCATGATTTATCAGTTCAGAGGTGGCCTCAGAGAAGATCTTCAACTTGCTCTTGTGCTTTTTGAGCCGTAGAAGTACGATGAGTTTTACAACATGGCACTGAAACAAGAGACTGCTCAACTCAAGTGCGATGCTTCCAAGAAGCGAGTCAGAGATGAAACTCCTTCTTGCTCAACTCAAGTGGCAACTAAGCAGCAAAAGTATTGGCTGCCTCCTCTGTTTCGCCAGCCTTATCAGAAGAAGAGCAAAGGTGGCAATGGATCTTCCCACCCACCCAACCCAGGCTTTCAGAACAAGACTTCGTCTCAAGCTCCAAGATCAAGTGCTCCATATCACTGTCCGCTCTCGGATGTCACGTGCAACAAGTGTCAGCAGAAGGGTCACTATGCAACAAATGCTTCAATCAGAGGCGTCTTCCTCGTCCTCCTGTGAGATCTGCTAGTACCGTAGTGGTCAAGCATAATCCCAAGAACGCCAAGGTCAACATGATGAACGCAGCTCACGCAGAGGACTCGTCAGATGTCATCATGGGTAACCTTCCTGTTAACGATGTTCCTGCAAAAGTTCTTTTTAACTCTGGTGCATCGCATTCTTTCATGTCGTTCCCATTTGCATCGGAGCACAACTTTGGCACTAAGGCATTACCTAAAGCATTGCAAGTCGTTTCTCCAGCTAAGCGTTTGAGTTCTAGCATGATGGTCCCGGATATTTCTATCATGATGGGTGATTTCAAGTTTCTGGGTTCTCCAATAGTCCTTGGTAACTCGGATATTGATCTTATTCTTGGAATGGACTGACTTCCTAAGCACAAGGCTCAGCTTGGTTGTGCTGCCAGAAAGATTCAATTGACACATTTGTCTGAGGATGTAATCGTCTTTGCCGCTCGTGATAATACCATTCGACTGTTTTCTCTAAATGAGGAGGGTGAGCTGGATGCCATTTCTCACATTCCAGTCGTTTGCGAATACCAAGACGTCTTTCCATAAGAGCTTCCAGGAATGCCTCGGCACCGGCCAGTTGAATTCGTCATTGATCTTGAGCCTGGCACGGAACCTGTTTGCAAACGTCCTTACAAGCTTGGACCTGAAGAGTTGAAGGATTTGAAGAAGCAATTGGATATTCAAGAGCGTATGGGTTTCATCCGACCAAGTTCTTCTCCATGGGGTTGTGGTGTTCTTTTCGTCAAGAAGAAGGATGGAACGGACCAACTTTGTGTCGACTACCGTCCATTGAACAAGAAGACCATAAAGAACAAGTACCCACTTCCCAACATCAACGAGATGTTTGAACAACTCAAAGGTGCTCAAATATTCTCCAAGCTTGATCTCCGTATGGGCTATCATCAAATTCACATTCGTGAAGAAGATATCCCCAAGACAGCATTCAGAACAAGCTATGGTTCATATGAATAAAATGTCATGTCTTTCAGCCTCGTCAACGCCCCTCCAACATTCTCTCGTATGATGAACTTCATCTTTAACGCCTACACAAATGACTTCGTCTTGGTCTACCTCGATGACATTTTGGTCTTTTCCAAAAACAAGGAGGATCATGCCAAGCATTTGACATTGGTGCTGGATAAACTCAGAGAACATCAGTTCTATGCGAAGTTTTCAAAGTGCGAGTTTTGGCTCGATGAGGTTCTCTACCTTGGGCATATCATCTCCCCCAAGGGCACAGCTGTTAATCCTGAGAAGGTGTCTGCAATTGTGAATTGGGAACCACCTCAGAACGTGAAGAAACTCCGCAGCTCCCTTGGGCTTGCAAGCTATTGTCGAAGGTTCGTTGAGAACTTCTCTAAGATCGCGAAGCCTCTTTCCAACCTTCTCTAGAAGCATGTGAAGTACGTTTCGTTGCTTGAATGTGACATCGCTTTCAACACCCTGAAAGAGAAGTTAGTCTCTACTGCAGTTCTGACTCCTCCTGATGAATCCAAACCGTTTGAGGTCTTCTGTGATGCTTCCCTTCAAGGTCTTGGTGCAGTGTTGATGCAAGAGAAGAAAGTTGTGGCCTATACCTCTCGCCATTTGAAGCCCAACAAAAAGAACTATCCCAGTCACGACCTCGAGTTGGCGGCAGTTGTCCATGCTCTTCTAACTTGGAGACATCTCTTATTGGGAAGAAAAGTGGACATCTTCACTAATCACAAGAGTCTCAAGTACATCTTCACTCAGCCCAACCTCAACCTCAGGCAGACTCGTTGGGTCGAGACAATTCAAGAGTATAATCCGAGTATTGAATATACTCCAGGGAAGGCCAATTTAATTGCTGACGCATTAAGCAAGAGGGCTTACTGCAACAGTTTGATTCTCAAGCCTTATCAACTAGAGCTTTGTGAAGCTTTCCACAAACTCAATCTACAAGTTGTTCCTCAAAGATTTCTTGCCAACCTCCAAGTCTCTCCTACTTTGGAAGATCAGATTCGTGAGGCTCAACTTCTTGATGCTATGGTGAAGATGGTGAAGATTGGGATTTCCAAGAGTCAACCAAGTACAAGTGCTATCGCCTTGATGACAAGGATACTCTATTCTTCGAGGATCGCATTGTTGTCCCTAAAGGTGACCTTCGTAAAGTCATTATGAATGAGGCTCACAATTCACTCCTCTCTATTCATCCTGGAAGTACAAAGATGTACCAGGACCTCAAGCAGTCGTATTGGTGGACTCGAATGAAGCGCGAGATTGCTCAGTTCGTGAATGAATGTGATGTCTGCAGAAGAGTGAAAGCAGAACACCAACGACCAGCTGGTCGCCTCCAACCTCTTGCCATTCCAGAATGGAAGTTTGACCATATTGAGATGGTCTTCGTGACTGGATTTCCAAAGTTCAAGCGTGGCAATGATGCTATCTTGGTTGTCATCGACAAACTCACTAAAGTGGCTCATTTTCTTCCTATAAAAGAATCTATCACAGTAGCTCAATTGGCAGAGCTATATACCTCCAGGATTGTCTCCTTGCACGACATCTGCAATTGATATCTTCATATCGTGGCAGCATCTTTACCTCCAAATTCTGGGATTCTTTTCAGAAGGCCATGGGCACCAACATTCGCTTCAGCACAACTTTTCATCCTCAAACCAGTGGCCATGTCGAGCGAGTCAATCAAATTCTTGAAGATATGCTCAGGCTTGTGTCATCTCTTTCGGTATGAAGTGGGAAGATTGTCTTCCATATGCCGAGTTCTCCTACAACAACAGCTTCCAAGCGAGTTCGGGCAAGGCCCCATTCGAGATTGTCTATGGCAGGAAGTGCCATACTCGTCTTAACTGGCCAGAGACTGGTGAACGTCAACTTCTTGGAAATGACTTGATCACAGAGGCTGAAGAAATGTGCAAAGTCATTCGTGATAATCTCAAAGCCGCGCAATCGCGCCAGAAGAGTTACTATGATAGCAAGCATCGTGACTTGGCTTTCGAGATCGGAGACCATGTCTACCTCCGCGTCTCTCCAATGAAAGGTACTCGTCGCTTCGGTATCAAAGGGAAGCTTGCCCCTAGATACGTGGGTCCTTTCAAGATCATTGGCAAAAGAGGCGATCTCGCCTATCAACTTGAGCTTCCCTCCATCTTTGCAAACGTGCATGATGTGTTTCACGTGTCTCAACTCCGCAAGTGTTTCAAGACTCCTGACGACACCATCAACTTTGAAGAGATTGATCTCCAAGAGGACATGTCTTATCGTGAGCACCCAGTTGCTATTCTTGAAGAAACTACGCGCAAGACTCGCAACAAGTCTATCAAATTCATGGAAGTCAAGTGGTCACATCATTCTGACCGTGAAGCCACCTGGGAACGCGAGGATCACCTCCGTTCTGAGTACCCAGAGTTTTTCCAGTCCTAGATCTCGGGACGAGATCCTTTCGTAGTGGTGGAGTGTTGTAACACCCCGTATGTAACTTGCCATTTTTGTATTCCAACTCTTGCCATTTTCGGCACTAAGTTGTGTTTTTTCCTCGTTATTGGGTTTTTGTCTTCGTGTTGTTTTTCCTTTGTCATGCATCTCATATCATGTCATCATATGCATTGCATTTGCATACATGCTCGTCTCATGCATCCGAGCATTTTCCCTGTTGTCCGTTTTGCATTCCGATGCTTCTATGTCCTCCGGTGTCCCTTTCTACCTCTTTTCGTGTGTGGGTGTTAAACGTTTTTGGATTGGACCGAGACTTGCCAAGCGGCCTAGGTTTACTACCGGTAGACCGCCTGTCAGGTTTCGTGCCATTTCCACTTCGTTTGATACTCCAACGGTTAACCGAGGGACCAAAAAGGCCTCGTGTGTGTTGCAGCCCAACACCCCTCCAAAGTGGCCCAAAACCCACTAAACCCTCTCCATCATCTAGGCCATTCGATCACGATCGCGTGGCCGAAAACCATGCTCAATTTGGAGCCTCCTAGCTCCCTCTACCTCTATATATAGGTCTCTCCCCGAAAATTCCGGGTCCATTCGCACCCTAACCCTAGCCCCGATCCTCTCCGCGCGGCCGGACACGTCCGCCGCCGCCGAACAAAGCCGCCGCCGCCCCCGCGCCCAACCACGCGCTGCCACGTGTCCCACCGGAGCGCCCGACCGCCGTGGCCCGCCGAAGCCCGCGGGAGGCCCTCCCCGGCCCGAGCCGCGCGCCGCCCGCGTCTCCCTCGCGCGCCGCCCGAGCCCACCTACCACGCTGGTGCCGCTGCAGGCCCCCCGCCGACCGGAGCCGTTCGCCGGCCGCCTCGCCTCGCCGGCGCACCGCTGCGTCACCGCCCGAGGTCGTCGCGCCCTTCTCACCCCGGCGCCGCCGCCGCCATCGCCGCCGTCCACCATGTCCGGCAGCTCCGGCCAACTCCGATGCCCAAGTACAACTCCGGCCACCACCGCATTGTTCTGGCATCAACTCCGGCGAGATCCTCCGCCGCCTTGATCCACGTGCGATCCGGATCCAGATCTGGATCGGTTGACTCTAACCCTAATTCCCAGTAATTATTGCATATTTTGGCATGCCATAACTCTACATCCGTGCCTCCGTTTTGGATGTGTAGCATATTGAAATGTTCGCCTCGACGAGTACTTCATTTCATCTCATTGCATCATGTTCATTTGAGGTCATCTTGATGCCCTAAATGCTGTTGGAAGAGTGCTAATTTCTGTTAGTTTTAGATTCATATCAGTAATTGGACATTTGTCATTTTTGCCATGATTGATGTGTGCCTCCTATGAACTTGAGCCCTACATGTGTTTTGAAGTATGCCATGCCATCCTTACAGGGGTGTATGCCATGTATTTTTGTGATCTCTATGGTGACTAGCACAAGCATGCAAAGTAGCCCTCTTAATGTTGCTGATTTCAGGGACTTAGAAATCTTCTAAGTCTTTGTCCTGTTTATATTTTTATGACATGTGTTCATGTTGGTACCGAGTGATCCATGCCTCTTGTGAGCATGATCAGTAAGGATGTTTTGTAGATATTGTGGTGCTCTATCCATCCATGTCTTTGTTTGCATTTATGAAGCACCCTAGCTTGAGTCAATCGAGCTCTACTTGTGCAATAAAATGTTCCTGGAAGAATGTTTACATGTTAAGCATTTTTCTGAGCTTGTTGTAGTTGATCCATGCATGCTATGATGTTGTTCTTGCCATGTTTAGCTTCTATGCCATGTCTACTTGCTGGGTGTATGCTTAGTTTATCATGCAATGCCTTGTGGTGAGAGCATCGAGCTCGTAAACATGCCTACTCAATATTTGTTTTGCAATGTTCCAGTTTTCTGCGTAGTCTGAATCTGTTAATGATAATTGCTATGTTCACATGGTTGCCATTGTATTTTCTGATCCCTTTTGACTTATGGCCAGTAAGGGACTTTTGTTGTATGCTTTCAGTAGCTTCATGCCATGCCTTGCTTTGCCATGATATGTTCTTGTAGCATGTTGTTATCTTGCTCTAAACATTGATTCCTGATGTTAAATTCCTGACTTGTTATTTTCACTAAGTCTGAAACCTGACATCTTTTGCACTTTCGCCATGCTTGTTTGAACCTGCTATTGAGTGAATTAGCCGTAGCTCAGTGTTCATCTTTTGTCAAGCATCTTGAGTGGACCCCTGCCATGTATTTTGTTGCTATGTTAGAGTGCTCTAGCATGTTGTTCTTGATGCATTTAGATGGCCTTGTGATGTTAATCGTAGACCGGTGCCATATTTGTTTTGCTTGTCATTTCCAAACCGTGCATCCGATTCCGGTGATCTTTATATCGATTTTGACCGAAATTAACTCCCCTTTCCAGTGGCGCACTTGGTTTTCCAAGTTGAGGCCAGGTTCAATCTTTCCTTTCCAAAACATGCATATGGATCGCATACCGCATCCCACATGTCATACCATGTTTTGCATCATGTTGCTTGTGCATTGCATGTGGTTGATTGTGTCTCCCTTTGCTTGTTGTTCTTGCTTGGGTAGAGCCAGGAGACGAGTACGTGATCGAGGAGCCCATTGAGTACGTTTACGAGGATCAAGCTAACGTCAACTCGGAGAACTTTGCAGGCAAGATGACCATACCCTCGAAATCACTTCTATCTTTGCTTACTAGATACTCGTTCTTTTGCGATGCCTATGCTACGATACCTACCACTTTCTTATCATGCCTCCCATATTGCCATGTCAAACCTCTAACCCAGCTTGTCCTAACAAACCGTTGTTTGGCTATGTTACCGCTTTGCTCAGCCCCTCTTATAGTGTTGCTAGTTGCAGGTGAAGATTGGAGTTTGTTCCTTGTTGGAACATGTTTATTGTTAGGATATCATTATTATATCTTGTCTATTTTAATGCACCTATATACTTGGTAAAGGGTGGAAGGCTCGGCCTTATGCCTGGTGTTTTATTCCACTTTTGTCGCCCTAGTTTCCGTCATACTGGTGTTATGTTCCTTGATTTTGCGTTTCTTACACGGTTGGGTTATAATGGGCACCCCTTGACAGTTCGCCTTGAATAAAACTCCTCCAGCAATGCCCAACCTTGGTTTTACCATTCGCCACCTAGCCTCTTTTCCCATGGGTTTTCGGAGCCCGAGGGTCATCTTTATTTAACCCCCCCCCCCCCGGGCCAGTGCTCCTCTAAGTGTTGGTCCAAACTAGAGCCCTTTGCAACGCCCCCTCGGGGAAACTCGAGGTTTGGTTTTAGTTGTACGGAGCGCCCATCTGAGTGTGCCCTGAGAAGGAGATATGTGCAGCTCCTACCGGGATTTGTCGGCACATTCGGGCGGCTTTGCTGGTTTAGTTTTACCATTGTCGAGATGTCTTGTAACCGGGATTCTGAGTCTGATCGGATTGTCTTGGGAGAAGGATTATCCTTCATTGACCGTGAGAGCTTGTGATGGCCTAAGTTGGGACTCCCCTGCAGGGATTTGAACTTTCGAAAGCCGTGCCCGCGGTTATGGGCAGATGGGAATTTGTTAATGTCCGGTTGTAGAAAACCTAAAACTTAACTTAATTAAAATGAATCAACAGAGTGTGTGTGGCCGTGATGGTGTCTTTTTGGCAGACTCCGGGAAGAGAACACGGTCTCATGTTATGCTTGAATGTAGGTTGTTCTAGGATCACTTCTTGATCATAGTTCATCGATCGTGCCTTTGCCTTCCCTTCTCGCTCTCATTTGCGTATGTTAGCCACCATATATGCTAGTCGCTTGCTGCAGCTCCACCTCATACCTTTTACCCTTCCTATAAGCTTAAATAGTCTTGATCGTGAGGTTGTGAGATTGATGAGTCCCCGTGACTCACAGATTACTTCCAAAACCAGATGCAAGTGGGAGTTTGATGAGAACTCGGGACGATACTACGTTTCCTTTCCAGACGATCAGTAGTGGAGCCCAGTTGGGGCGATCGGGGACATTGTTCCATTTGGGGTTTATCTTTATTTTGGTTTCGTAGTCGGACCTTGAGTGTAACTGGATGAATGTGATGATATTTATGCTATTTGTGTGATGTGGCGAGTGTAAGCCAACTATGTACCTTTTCCCTTTATTCATTACATGGGTTGTGTGAAGATTACCTCACTTGCGACATTGCTTACAATGCGGTTATGTCTCTAAGTCGTGCTTCGACAGGTGGGATCTATAGCCGCATCGTGGGCATTACAGCGTCGCCAGGCCTGGCGACACGGGCGATCCTGAACGGGCCCTCCCACATGGGCGAGAGAACGCGCCTTAGGACAAGATCCCCCACCTCGAGCGTCCTAGAGAGGATGTTGCGGCAGTCGTACCGCTGCAGCACCTGCTAGTACCTCGCTGCTCGAAGCGAGACCTGGTGGTAGCATTCCTCCCCCAGCATGAGGTCCATCCCCTGCGAGGCGTCCTGGCGTGCCCCGTCGAACACAAGACCCACGCGGAGTGATGCCTGACCTCGTGAGGGAGAACCGATTGACCTCCATAGATGAGGAAGAATGGAGTCTCGCCTGTCGGCTTGGTCGCGGTGGTGCAGATGGACCACAACACGGACCGGAGCTCGTCGAGCCAGCCCCTATCGCAGGCCTCGAGCTTCTTCTTGAAGTTCCTCTCCTTGAGGCCTCTCAGGACCTCTGCATTGGCACACTCAGCCTGGTCATTGCTCCAAGAGTGTGCCACAGAATCGTAGCATATTTGCGTTCCAAGGTTAGCACAATATGTTTTGAAAAGGTTGCTGGTGAACTACGAGCCATTATCGGTGATGATGTGATTAGGGACCCTGAAACGGCTCAGGAGGCCCTTGATGAGCTTGATGGCCGAGCTAGCCGGGATGGTGCGGACGACCTCTACCTCGGCCCATTTGGTGAACTTGTCGATGGCGACGCAGAGGTAGCGGTAACCCCCAGGCGCTCGAGGGAATGAGCCCTAGCTGTCCAGCCCCCAAACTGCGAACGTCCATGAGAGCGGGATGGTCTGGAGGCCCTAAGCGGGCTAGTGGATCTGCTTGGCAATGAACTGACAGGCATCACAGGATCTTACCAGCTTGGTGGCATCATTGAACTCCGTGGGCCAGTAGAATCCACTGCGGAACGCCTTGCCCACGAGGGTGCACGAGGCAGAGTGATGCCCACAATCCCCGCCATGTATGTTGGTGAACAGCTGGCATCCCTGCTCCATGGAGATGCATAATAGAGAAACATCGTTTGGCCGTTTCTGGTAGAGCTCACCGTCCTCGATGAAGTATGCAGTGACCTAGCAGGCCACATGCTCTGCGTCTTCCTCCTTCTCTGGCAAGGTGCCTTGGAGCAGGTATGTCTTGAATTCCTCAGTCCAACACCCCTGCTGAGCCTCAAGAACAAGGAGCAGGCAGGCTCCCAAGGTCGGGCTGCAAGCTGGGGTGCCTAAGAGGGGTGCTGGAGGGTGCTCCTCCTGAGGTGATGCTGGATCCGCAATGGGGGGAGCTGCTGATGGTTTGAAGAGCCGCTCCCCAAAGATGCCTGGCTCCTGAGGTAGACGCCGAGTGTCGGGGAAAATAGACAGGGGTATATATTTTCCACCGACTCGTGCACGGATAGGTCAAGGCCATGCTGGAGTACAAGAGACCAAGAGCTCGAAAGGACCAACATGCAGACCAAGAGGACCAAGGTTAAGCCAGAGAAGCTAGATACTACCAGGAGCAGAGCCTCCCTTGCCGTGTAGACGAGCTCGATGGGGACAGGGTCGCCCCTGGAAGAAAATGCCCAAGATGTCTCGGTAGGGCTTGCTGGGGCTCACGAGGGACAAAACCACCTCACCCAACTACTCCACCCCGACCCGCATCATCAATCAGTGTGGTGTCAAGCCGCAAAGTGAATAAGTGGCAACCTTTCACCACATGGCAGCCTTTCTCTATGGAAGATACCCAAGAACTACACCCGTCCTGTGACGTGTCAAGCGAGTAGGTATGAAGCTGGTAAAATAGCCCGGCAAGGCTTGCCGGGAAACCAATGACATGACATTAAGCGGTGCATTTAGTGCACCCTGTCAGCCTGCAGAGTTAGGTATGATAGCACTGTTTGCTATCTTATCACTGCATAATGACTACTTCGCCATTGTGGTAACCCCATAATCTATAAAAGTAGGCCCCTGGCAACCCCAGAAGGGGTTAGAAGGTTGGATAACAAGCATGCCCATAAGCGCGTAGCCACTGTCGCCCTGCCGGGCAAGTGTACTACGCTCCACCACCACTCTTCCACCATCAATCCACCAAAGCAGGAGTAGGATTTTGTGTCTCATTGCGGCCCGAACCTGGGTAACATTGCTTGTGTGATCTCTATCATTCTGCCCCATGCTCGTCTGCTCTTTTGTGCAATGTGACATCCCCTGCCGAACCAGCAAGGGGCCCTCTAGCCCTTAGGTGGCCGTGGTTTCCCACGACATCTTTGGCACGCCAGGTAGGGGGCAGCTTGCACGAACCTAAAAGCGTGAGGAGCGCTCTCTATCCGTGGTATCCTGCTCGAAGCCTCTAGCACCTGTGTCGCCCATGAAGATGCAGAAACTAAGTGTGGCCGTCCCCACACCACATTGTTCGTCTCTACGTGCTACGGCGAACATCGCCGCTGGTGGCAATAAGCTCCTCTCGGTGACCCAGACGATGTGCCCGCCGTTTAGGCGTCATTCAGGAAAAGGAGGTGGGCCACGCGGGAGCAAGGTCCCTCTTTCCCGTTCCTTCCCTTCAACAGCAATCGAGCCATTTTGGCATTGGCATCGCCGATGTCGATGACTACCGCGTGATACTCGATTTAGTATTTACCCTATTTTGAGAAAATCTTGAGCGAAGCGCTGGTATGAATCCGTTGGTCGATGCCTCAGCAAGTGTGCTCCGGTAAAGAGGTGTGCGTTGGCATAGTCCACGTGATGGCTACCGCCAGGCTATTTTGAAGGAGGAATGGGGAAGGGAAGGGGACCAGGAGAGCCCGACACCATACCCTGATGCCCGCCAGCCACGCAAGACATGTGTCGGTCCCTGCCGGGAATGAAAGAATTGCTCGATTGGCTTCCGCTCCTTTGGTCATCGTGAGCGCGCCAAGCGCACGCAGCCCAAGAGAGGAGGAAGGAGCTAAAAATGAAAGCTAAGTCTACATTACCACTTCTTGCTGATACAGTTTGAATTCTTGCAGTTGTTTATCCCTTGACTTAAGGAGGTGTCCGTATCATGAAAACCCTCATGTGATGGAACCTTGGCTAGTTTCTATGACCGCACCATCGTCCTGTCCTGGGACATGCTCGCTGGTCGAGAGGCTGCATCTAGAGCTACCTAGGAAAAACATGTTGGGACGAATCCACACCAAGATGAATGTTAAGCGCCATACCCTTACGACAATCGCGACAATATGATACCGGCAGGCATCTAGAGCAGACATAGGGATTGACATGCGAACACGAGAATATCAGTTCCACGCAAACACGAGAGATAAAGTGACTAAACACAGTATACGTCATGTTTCATTACAGGGCAATGCATGAGCGGCAATGGCCGGATACTTGGTTTGATGGATAAATGAAGCCGTTCATACATGAAGGACCCTGGCGGCCTGGGGAGCAGCTTTCTCCTAGGTAGTTGTGACATCGGCGCCTGCTGGCGGCTTCTTGAATCCGCCTTCAAGGTCGAGGTCCGGATGGCAGCAAGCAATATTGCTCAAGACCATGAAGAGGGCTTCTTGGGAAAGCTTCCAGGACTCGATCGCAAAATGCTCGGCCCTCCCCTCCTCGTGCACCTTCAGCTTCTAGATCAACTCATTGAAGTAGACTCCCAGCTTGGCGCTTGGAACCTCGTGCTTGTTAACCGAGAAGGCTGGGCCGTCCATGTCTATCACAATAGATTGGGCGGCAAGATGCTCGGTGATGTCCATTAGGCTCTTGATCCAGAGGTCGACATGCTCGGACTGATTCTTCAACTTGTCTTCTGCATCTTTCCGAAGACGCTTGGTGGTGTCCAGATCCTTGGACAGCAGCTACTGGCGGGACTCGATGAACTCTGCCGCGCTTTCCAAGGTGTCGATCCTGGCCTTCATGTCTGTGATGGTGTCGTCAGCAGTATCAAGGCTCTGGGTCTTGGAAGAGAGCTGCGACTGCACATCAGCCAAAAGGATCTCCACCTTCTGAGCTTCTTCTTTGGGAACCTTCACCTCCTTGGCGCTCCAAGCAAGGTCTTCAGTCAGCTTGGCCACCTGCTGGTCGAGGTCAGTCTTGGCAGTCGACCCAGCAGCCAGGTCATCGGTAAGCATCTTCAGTTGAGCGGCAGAGTTAGCAGCAAGGGCATCCAAGGCAGCACCATGCTTGTCTTCCAGTTCCTTGGTACACTGGCGCACAAGAGTCTCCACATTGTCGTCCTTGGCACGGAGAGTGGCTTCGAGCTTCTCCTCACGGAGGGAGATCTCTTGCTCTCTGGCGTCTAGGGATGCCTTGCGGTCAGCCAGGCAAGCCTCGCGGGCCATGACATCTTCCCTCATCATCAGGAGTATCTCTTGCTGCCTCATGAGCACCTGGAATTGCTTCTTGTGCCACTCATGCAGCTCCAAGCATTTATCATTCAGCTTCCGGTCCACCTTGCTGATGGACTCGCGTCGCTCCTTGAGCACCTGCCACTTCTGGGTGTGCCGGGCCTGCATCTTCTTCACGCCAGTTGCCATGGATTCCATGAAGGACAAGTCCATTGCAATGGCGGCTGAGTCATCGGCCTCTCCAGCTCCATGATAAAAATGGTGCCAGGAGACATTGAAGCTCTTCTTCGAGCTCCGCCCCTGTCGTCAGAGACAGGTCGGGCGCTCCTGTTCCAGGCGGCAACAAAACCATGGCCAGTGTATTTGAGGAGGGTGGCACAGTCTCTTTAACGATCCTGGAGGAGGGAAGCGGATCCATGGTTGGAGGGGGATTTTTGCCTTGACCACCACCACCTCTTCCGGGACGTTCTCTGAAGAATGCTCCACCACCGCCAAGGGATCCTGGGCATTCCCAGCAGCGAGATCTTGTACCTCTACAGCAACATTCTCGACGGCCTCATCCGCAGCAGCCCTTCCTATGTCAGCCACCACCTCCAACAGTTCTAGCTCTTTGACTTGGGTGTCTGCAAATAAGACGACCGGCGAACGACAAAGAGGCAGAAATTTCAGACAATAAGGGGATTAGGAGAGTTGACCAAAAAAGAGAGAAGGAAGGGGGGCATGAATGGAATACCTGGAGAGGTCTGCCCCGCAGGGACCTCGGTTTCCTAGGAAGCATTTGCTATCGGGCCATGTACCTCATCCCCTGCCGCAGCAACCGTGGCGGCTCTCTGTGTGGCTTCATCCATGGAGGGCTCTGCCGGGGGTTCTTCAGCCTGGTTGGTGGAGGGGATGTGCCCCTACTGCAGGGGCTCGCCCTGCATCGTCTCACCACCACGTTCGGTAGAAAGGGTCGAACCCCCACTTCCGGGGCGAGAGCTGGACTGGGGGCTTAACACGGAATCCTCCATGTCGCTCCCTGCCAAGACCGGGCTCCCCACAGTCCTCCGCGACCAGACACATTGTAGTCTCTTCCGAGAATGGTGGACGAGAGTTTCTATCTCCTCCTCCACTTCCCTGCCGGCAACAGCAGAACAAGAGGCTAGTCAGCAAGAGTAATCAAGTATGCCCAAGCTATCCACAAAAGGAAAAATCTTGTTTACTCTTTTTCAATAAGCATGGAGTTCAAATTGAACTCCATGGGAGGCGAAGGCTCCCTTCCTCTCTTCAGGGGTGGGGGGACAGAACTCCCCGACAGCCTTGGTGCTCGGCGCGGTGCCAGGGGCTCCAAGGGAGGCAAGCTCTGAGAAAAGCTCGAGCCGGAGTGGGGGCTGGAGTCAACTTCCACATCCGCTAGTTGCTCGGCAGGGGAAGTCTTGATCCGGGAAAGGCGAGGGGATTGGCGGAATGCCACGTCAACCTTGGTGACCTTGGTAGGGGTCTTCTTTACCCTCTTGACATCTGGCGCTGGATTGGAGGCTGTCGTCCCCCGGTTGGCAGCGCGCCTATATGGGCGCTGGTCCAGAACCATCTCGGGGGCTTGAGACCCAGCCGCAAGCCACTCCTCCTCAAGCTCCACCACCTCACCAACCTCGTCCTCCTCCTAAAGCTTCGTTGCCACTATGGCCAAGGCAGCAAGCCCGGCAAGATTGTCCCCTACAGAGATATCCCCGACAAGCTCTTCCCTGGCGGCATGCACCTCGCTGCTGCCGTGAGAAGAACTCTTGTCCTCATCTTTCCCCTTTCCCTTCCTGGACTTTGCATCCCTCGCCATCTCCACAAGATGGGCAGCCTTATCCTCCTCAACCCTCCTCGAGATATGCACCACCTCCTTGGAGGAGGTGCGTTTCTACACCCCAGTTTCAACCCTGGTGGACTTCTCCACCAGGGTGTTCGACCACTAGAGCTCTTCATCCAGAGTGGGCAATCGCCAATCACCTACCACTCCATGAGTGTTGCCACTCCGGCATCCACTTCAGTATCTGGTCCTGGGCAGAATTAATGTTCAGGGGGATGATGGTTGCTGGGAGCTTGAATAGCTCATAGCAGCCAAACAATTGGTCACACAACCAGGCATTACCATAGACTGACAAGTTGTTGGCCGACCCTGGGAGTAACCTCATCCTATCAGCAGCATCGCCATATAACCAGGCAGGTCTTTCCCTCTCTTACAGTGGTGAAATGCGTCGGAGAAGAAAATCCGCCCCCACATGCTCAATGGTTAGCCCGGCAGCCTTCAACGCCAGCGATGACGGAGTCAGAGCCGGCGATGAGGAGCATTGGCGGCGACGCGGAGACGAGCGCGACTTGACGGCGACCCTAGCGAGCTACTACGTGCGAGGAGTTGACCTACGCGATGCAGTGACCACGACGGACATGCTTGGAGGAGCTGCAGAGGTCAGGGCACTCGTCGGTGACAAGGCCCGACGTCGGCGGGTTCGGGTATTCGGCGGATCAAAGCTATGGCGCGGCAAAGTCAAAACAAAGGGGGTCAGGAGGACGCGGTTGCTCACAACAATCACGACAGTGGCCTCGGTGCGGCGAGAGGTGGACGGAGGCGACTAGAACCGATGACGACGTGGCAGAGGCCGAGGCAGAAGAAGCCGGAGTGGACGATGAGGAACTTGGTGATCCGCGTGCTTAGAGGACATAGGCGACGTAGCAGACGACGAGGAAGCAGCGGGACAAGGATGGTGAGGCGGAGGTCGATGTGGTTCACGCCGGTGACGAGCTCATGCTCCCAGATGCGCTCGGGACTCGACCAAAATGATGGATCTGGTGGCTATACCTACCAGGCGACAACGGCGGCGGACGAGGGAAACCCTAGGAGAGACAGGGGACAAGGAGTGGGGGCTTAAAAGGGGCTAGGGTGAGCAGTGCAAGCTCACGCGTTCTCGTGCTCGCGGTCCCCATGGAGACGGTGAGAGGAGAGGGAAAAGGTGGGAGCAGGAATAGGGTAGGCACTGACGAGCGGGGCCGGCTGCGCCACCTGGCGAAGCGCTAGCAGGGGTAGGCTCAGGCACGGGTGAGAAAAGCAAGAAGGGGAGAGCGAGCAGGTTGGCTGGTGCGCTGGCCCTACTGGCGCAGGGGGGGGGGGCTAGCTGCGCCGGCCTGGGAGGCCGAGGCTCATGTAGGTTGGTGCTGCTGGCGCAGGGGGGGGCTAGCTGCTATTCTTTTCCCATTTTCCTCGGACAGAAAAACTGAAAGGAAAAGCACAGGGGGATTGAGAAGGGTTTTGAGAAATATGACAATATTCTCAAGATCCTAAATTTGTGTAGTATTTAATAAAATTGACTTGGTAATTTTTGAAGGTAGAAAAATATTTCAAGTTTGAATTAGGTTCAAACTTGAAGCATTTTTTATCCCAACCAAACCAACTCCAATTTTGGTGAAAACTTGATAGAGAGGTGAGTGGCATGAGGCTTGAATTGTGAGGAAGAGATGAACATTAAAGGAGGAGTTGTAACACCCTCGATGCGACTATAGCTCCCACGTGTCAAGGCACGACTTAGAGACATAATCGCATTGAAGGCATATGTCGCAAGTTAGGTAATCTTCACAACATCCCATGTAATATGATAATAAAAAGAGAGATAACATAGTTGGCTTACACTCGCCACGTCAATCAAGTACACAAATAAAATTACATCATCCATTCACTCAAGGCCCGACTACGGCGCCAAAATAAAAGAGAACCCAACATGCGACAACGGTCCCAATCACCCCCAACTGGGCACCACTACTGATCATCGGGAAAGGAGACGTAGTAACATTGAGAGTCTTCATCGAACTCCCACTTGAGCTCACACGCGTCTCCCAGAGCGGAATCATCAGCCCCTGCATCTGGTGATATAGTAATCTGTGAGCCACAGGGACTCAGCAATCTCGCACCCTCGCGATCAAGACTATTTAAGCTTATATGTATGGCAAGGTAAATATAAGTGGAGCTGCAGCAAGCGACTAGCATATATGGTGGCTAACTTGTTCGCAAAAGAGGGCGAGAAGAGGAGGCAATGCGCGAGCGAGAAGCTAGAGAGCAACCTGCGCAAACATTACTCCAACACCGTGTCCACTTCCCGGACTCCACCGAGAAGAGGCCATCACGGTAACACACTCAGTTGATTCATTTTAATTAATTAAGATTCAAGGTATCTACAACCGGACATTAACAAATTCCCATCTGCCCATAACCGTGGGCATGACTTTCCAAAGTTCAAATCCCTGCAGGGGAGTCCCAACTTAGCCCATGACAAGCTCTCACGGTCAATGAAGGAATAGACCTCCTCCCAAGACGTTCCGATCAGACTCGGTATCTCGGTAACTCAAGACACTTCGACAGGTTAAAACAAGACCATCAACACCGCCCGAATGTGTCGACAAATCCAGATAGGAGCTGCACATATCTCTTTCTCAGGGCACACTCAGATTGTCTAAACTTCCGGTAGGCCAGCCCAGAGTTGACCCCCGTAGCCACCGGCGGCTGACGGTTTGGACCAACACTCAGAGGAGCACTGGCCCGGGAGGGGGGGGGGTTAAAATAATGATGACCCTTGAGTCAGCAGAACCCAAGGGAAAGAAAAGGCTAGGTGGCAAATGGTAAAACCAATGTTGGGCATTGCTGGAAAAGCTTTAATCAAGGCGAAATACCAAGGGGTTCCTATTATAACCCAACCGCATAAGGAACGCAAAATCCGGGAACATAACACCGATATGATGGAAACTAGGGCGGCAAGAGTGGAACAAAACACTAGGCGAGATGCCGATCCTTCCACCCTTTACCAAGTATATAGATACATTTAAGATAACATAGCAATATAATGATATCCCAACAATTAAATAAAAGATGTTCCAACAAGGAACGGCCTCCAATCTTCACCTGCAACTAGCAACGCTATAAGAGAGGCTGAGCAAAGCGGTAACATAGCCAATCAACGGTTTGCTAGGACAATGGTGGGTTAGAGGTTTGACATGGCAATTTGGGAGGCTTGCAAGCAAGTGGTAGGCATCTTAGCAATGGCATAGCAAAAGAGCGAGCAAACTAGCATAGCAAAGATAGTAGTGATTTTGAGGGTATGATCATCTTGCCTGCACAGTTGTCAGAGTTGACTGGATCCTCAAAAGCAAACTCAACAGGCTCCTCGTTAGCGAACTCGTCTCCTGGCTCTACCCAAACAAGACAAACAAGCAACAAGGATACAATCAACCACGTGCAAGGATCAAACAAGATGATGCAACGATGATATGCTATGCGGGATGCGATGCGGGATGCAAAATGCAAGATATGACAGGAAATGCATGAACCTGGCCTCAACTTGGAATTCCAAGGGTGCCACTGGAAATATGAGATGAAATCGCTTGAAAACGATATAAAGAATGCCGGAATCGGAGTTACGGTTTGGAAATGGCAAGCGATTCAAAAATGACACCGGTCTGCGATTTACAGCAAGTAGGCATCTAAATGCAATGCAATGAACATGCTACAGCACCCAACCATGTCAACAAAATATATGGCAGGGAAGCATTCAAGATTCTTAACAAAAGTCTAGCACTGAGCTACGGCCAATTCATCCATTAGGAGGTTCAAACAAGCATGGCAAAAACGCAAATGGTAAAACAGATCTCAGACTTGGTGAAATTAACACTTGTCTGGAATTTCAGATCATATAGCCCTCTTCGGAGCAACAAAACAACATGCTACAGGATCTGAACATGATAAGGAAAGACATGGCATGGAGCTACGCAACAAGCTTAACAAAAGTCCCTTAATGACCTTGAGCCAAAAGGGATCACAAAATATACTAACAAGCACACGAACATAGCAAAAACATAATCAGTTTTCAGACTTAGTGAAAACTGGGACATGCTAAAATATAACTCGCGAAGGCATGTTTACAAGCTCGATGCACTCACCACGGTGCAAGTCATGGCAAGACAAGCATACATCCCTTAAGAAGGAAGAAAATTCAAGCTGGACATGGCAAGAACAATGGCATAGCATGCACGGGCCAACTACAACAACATCGGCAAAATCGCAAACAATTTGACGATCTGCCTAGATTCGCAACGAAGCAAAAGTAGAGCTCGATTGACTCAAGCTAGGTTGCTCCATAATTGCAAACAAATACAAGGATGGATAGATCACTACAATATTAACAAAACTCCCTTACTGATCATCCTCAAAAGAGGTACGGATCACTAGGAAACAACAAGAACATATGGCATCATGAACTAAACAATCCCAGGTCTTAGTGAAATCACTAAGTCCCTGAAAATAGAATTAGCAAGTGCACCACTTTGCAAGCTTGCACAAGTCACCACACATATCCTAAAAATACATGGGTTGCACCTCTGGAAAGATGACAAAACCCTTAACAAAACATATGTAGAACTCACGGTCATAGCATGCACACAATAATCATGGCAAAAATGACAAAAGTGCTAAACGGAGTAGCAGATCTGACAATTAACTCAAGTAGCCCTCTTCTAACAGCATTTCGGGCATCAAGATGAGCTCAAATGAAAATGATGCAATGTAATGAAATGATGTACTCTCTGAGATGAACATTTTAACATGCTATATGCATGAATCGAAGCTACGGTTGCGAAGTTACGGAGCCGCGAACAGGAGCACTTGGATCTGCAAATCTCCGGGACTTAGTGAAATTATACCCTCTGGAAACTGGACGGGGTGAAGCGGGACGAGGAGATCCGGGCGGAGATGACGGCGTTTGGATCGCTGAACTGGTGGATCTGGTCCACCTGACCAGATCGGATTCGGCCGGGGCTCCGGCGAGGCGAGGTCTCCGGCGAGCGACGGACGGCGGGCGGGGCGGCATTGGCCGGCGGCCGAGGCGGCGGCGG